>NC_086173.1:34193696-34542196 GCF_023053635.1 Elgaria multicarinata webbii
TATGGAGGGGATTTTTGAAATTCAGAAGCTTTTCGTCAAGGAAGCCCACATCTGCAGTCTGAAATGTTACAGCCCTGAAGCAGGTTTACCATTTCCATGAGCACTAGGGCCCAAATGACTCTAGTTAGGAGAAGGGGTTCAGGGATTTGTGGAACACTGCTTCAGAGGGCTTCCAGTCCCAGTTGCCTTGCTGTGGAATGATCTCCGCCGGTGTGGACCTCGTTACTACACAAGATGGAGAGTACGGGCTCCATCCCACGAGTGTTTTATTGCACACTCGTTACTGGGCACTCATGGATTTTTCACAGGTCCCTCACATGATGTCATCTGCCTCCCGTGTGCCTTCAGCCCCTTCTGGCCTTCCTTGAGCAACAAAAAAACTCTCAATAAAGTAGGGTGACCATATGAAAAGGAGGACAGGGCTCCTGTATCTTTAACAGTTGTATTGAAAAGGGAATTTCAGCAGGTGTCATTTGTATATATGGGGAACCTGGTGGAATTTCCTCTTCATCACAACAGTTAAAGCTGCAGGTGCCCTGCCCTCTTTTAAATCTGGTCGCACCTGAAGCTTTAACTGCTGTGATGAAGAGGGAATTTCACCAGGTCCTCCATATATACAAATGATACCTGCTGAAATTCCCTTTTCAATACAACTGTTAAAGATACAGGAGCCCTGTCCTCCTTTTCATATGGTCACCCTAAATAACGTCCGATATAATTTTAAACCCAGAAGTTGCTGCTCTCTCCTGATGTGTGCAGGAGAAGCAGCAAGATTAGAACAGCCTACTGAATGGGCCTGATGCTCATTGCTTACTTCCTGTTTTGAAACAGGAAGTAACTGAGCAATGAAAACAGGAGCGGAGAAGCGACGGTAGGGGCGTGTTTTCGCACGTGTGATGGAGCTCTACATTATGTTTGTGTGAGGGGTGGGGGAGACTAAAAGCTATGCATCCAGGAGATTGGCCCTGCACTGTCCTCTGTGCATATCAAACTACATATTCTCATAAATGTGTAGTGTGTAGTTGAGGCTTACCACTTCTACTACTACTACTCTAGAGTAAGTGTATGATACCCTGGTTCACATCAGGATTATTGTGCATCAACTCCCCCCACACACACACACACATAGTGTATTTGCTTCTTGAAATTCCCCATGCACGTGCACAAGGGTGTGTTTTTTTTAAAAAAAAATTGTCTCCACTGGCATTAGTAGAGGCTTTTTCATTTCTTTTTTTTAACCCCACACTGGATGGGGGATTTGGGGAAACAAATGAGGGGGGAGTTTAATCCTCCCCTTCCAGTGAGCAGTGATACCGATCCAAATCAAAGCCATGCATTATTTAATCTAGAGTTTTAAAAATAAGGCCTCATCTACATGCTCTGCTGTGAATGTAGCATGCAATTTAGCCCTGTGTCTGGTGTTATTCTACACCCAGTTTTCTATCCATCGGACATGCTGTTAGCTACCATATGTAGGACCTGGACCTCTGGCTGCCACACCGGTTGGGTGTTTGTAATAGAGCTGCAGCTTCATCTCCGTCCCAGTGCCACGTGTCTGCTCCCGTTGCTGGTGCAATTGGTCCTCACTGGGGTTTCACCTTGAGAGCGTTCATACCGAACCTTTTGTTCCTGGATAGTGGGCTACCTGATGTGTTTATCCCCGTGCATCATCTGTTATAAATGAAAGAACCCCGTGGGGGTGAATGTGGTTCGCCTGCCACCCCACAGTAGGCTAGCAGATGGGAACAGCCACAGAGTCTAACCCAGTGCTGAATCGTAGGAATAATTCACAATTTAGTCTGACTCCCCACCCCCAGGCTTCAATGCGCCCTGTGGATTTAATCATGGGGAAAAAAGTTTAACTATAAATTGCTTGTTACAGCTGATAAGCAGTTGAGTGAGAGTCAAACTGTGACTATGTACCATCCAGGAGTGCTCACTGTTCTAAAAAAGAGCTTTCATTTAAGCTTTAAAGTCAGGCTGTCAATGCAGCCCGCTAGCTCGGAATAGCCTCCTGAAGAAGGGGCTGTGCCGAAAGGAATAGCACTCGTGATTGAAGCAAGTGGCACTAGAATTATACACGGTCTTGTTGACCTGCAACTACAATTCACCACTGCCTCCTGTTCTTCAGTTTAACCTGACTATGGCCCTGTTCAGAAGACACCTTAAGCCATGGCTTTAACCATGGTGAATATCATCATTGTTAAAGCCATGATTTAAGGTGTCTTTTGAACAGGGCCTATATCTGAACACTCTTTCCCTTTCCTCTCTCTCTTCTCCCATCATGCTGAATTTAGGAAGTTGAGGGATGTCTCCAACATGACATGTGCGCGCGCATACACACACACACACACACACACACACACACACACACACGTTCTTGCACTTTAAGGATGTACAAGAATTTCATTTCTGTTTGCAAATCATGCAAACATGTTCCATCTACCACCCTGAATACAAACATGAGCAGGAGCACATGTGTGTGTGTGTGTGAATTCCTGAATTTTTGATCACATTTAAAAATGTTTAATGTGTGCTTTGAAATGTGCATTTTTCAAAAAAATATGCATTTTCATGTTTTAGTCAATGAAAGGAAATGGTGCACTTTTCCCATTCGAATGAGCTGAAAAACAGAATGAAAAAATGAAGATTCGAGTGATCCGAAATGAGCTTCAAAGTGAATTTTGGAAAACTTTGGAAAATTTTGGCAAGCTCAAAAATCACTGGTTCTCCTATCCCTAAGTCAATCTTTTTAGCGTGTAAATATTTTCTTTCTTTCTTCCTTCCTTCCTTCCTTCCTTCCTTCCTTCCTTCCTTCCTTTATTTCTACATTTGTAAAAGTTGCAAGCAGGCAGGAATTTAAAAGCTGCAGCATTTCCCAAGATAGAGATGCAGTGATGAGAAAAGCCAGGGTATTTACATTCCTGCCACTCATGCAGTTTTAAAGGCACAGGAGAACAGCAATTAGAAGAGAGGGGGAGGGAGGTTATCTGTGCACCCAGAGATGTGTTCTTTTTTAATAAAAAGAAAGAAAGAAAGAAAGAAAGAAAGAAAGAAAGAAAGAAAGAAAGAAAGAGCAAACATTTATTGAATATTCAATCATAAAGGACATTATTTTTATTCATTTATTTATTAAACACTGTAGACACTGGTACCCTACTACATGTTTGGCTTACCTGACCGCAGGAAGGCTGTTGAAGGTGTGGAGGGGGAATGAGGAGATGCTTAAGCCCCAGCATTGGTGAGGCTTTGTGGTGACACTGGCTGGAGGAGGAGCTTACGAGGTGATATTAACTTTCTGGGGCCCTCCTCCTGGCCTCTTTGAAGTATGATTCCTAGCAGAGCAATTCCTTTTCACTTCTGCTGCCAAGAGCAATGGTGCACTGTAAGGGGCAGCAGAGCAGCTGGAGGGCAGCCAGAGGACTATTCCTACTGCATCTGGGTCCCCCTCTGGATCCCTACTCAAAGGCCCCCTCAATTTGGTGCTTATTGCTTTAGACATTAGGGTGTGCCCAGGCACACCCGGCACACCTCTTGTGCGTACCTATGGGCTGGGTTGAGAGATAGAGACATACTTGTTTAAGATTGCAAGTCTATGCACACTTAACCTGGATTAGAAGACCCATTGAACTGAGTAGACATGGATAGGCCTCCACTGCATGGCTGTCCACTTTGGTTTCATGGAACCTGAGTTATCCTTCTGCTTGCCTTGTCAAAGAAGATATTAGGTTGGATCCATTCTGCTAGCAGATGGATACTACTTTGCAGGACAGGACTTCTGCATCCTCTCCACTCCCTGAAGCCCCTATATGCCCTCCAATTCTGTTCCAGAGGGTCCCCCCTGAAGTCCCACTCCACAAGTACTATCCTTCTACTGGCAGCACAACAGATCTGCATCCAACCCCTATTCTGTTCCTTATTTGTACTCATTCTCATTAGTCATTCCCATCAATTCCAGTTAAACCTAAATCAACTGTTCTCCCAAAATCTGTGTCACTTAGGGATGTGCAAATTAGCAACAAAACAAAACAAAACAGGGCTCAAAGCTCATGTCCATGTCAGTTCACAAGCTTTGGGCAGTATCCAACATTGCCATTCCTTTCTTCTCTCTAGTCTGGTGGTGAACAGTTTGGATCCCTATGGAACTATGGCCAAAGGGCTGAGGGAGGCTGTATCTTGGAGGAGGGAAAGAACCCTAGCTCCATGTAGAGCACCTACCTTGCATTCAGAAGGTCCCCATTCAATCCTTGGCCTCTCCAGTTGAAAAAGGAAACGGTAGAACTAAAGGTGTCTTCCAAGACCACAAAGAGCTTCTGTCAGCCAAAGTAGGCAACCTTTGTCATCTTGTATGATGACCTATGTTGGGAGAGAGACAGGGGAGTGTGGCCTTGTTGATACTCCTAGATCTGTCAGTGGCTTTCAATACCATAAACCTTGTTATGCTTGTGGGAAGATGGGAGTGGGAGGCACTGCATTGGATTGGTTCTGCTCCTACATGGATGGAAAGCTCCATCCACGTAGGATCAGAACCTGCATGGATGATATTGCTTGGCCCTGTGCATTCTCCAGTTTGAGGTTCCACAAGGGCCAGTTTTGCCTCTCATGCTCTTTAACCATGCCATTGAACAGCTACGTGAAACTATTGAGTGGGTCATCTGGAGTTTTGGATGCCGATGACATGCAGAGCTATTTCTCCTTTTTATCTTCATCAGGTGAGGCTGTGGATGTGCTAGATCAGTGCCTGGTTGTGACAATGGATCAAATGAGGACTAAAAATTTATGCTTATTCCAGCCAAGACTGAGGCCGTTTCTACAACTGCCTTTTCCCCCAGGATCGTCCCAGGATCATCCTGGTGCATCCAAATGTCACACAGGGGATCCCGGGTTCAGGCAAGGACAATCCCTCCATTTTCCTGGGATAATCATTAGGTGTAGAAAGGACCTGAGATCCAGCTAGTGGATTGATTCTTCTGGCTGGATAGAGGGCACTCAACCTGATCTGGATGGGGTTGCACTCCCCCTAAAGGAACAGGATTGTAGTTTTGGGGTTCTCCTGGAGCATCTTTGTCATTTGAGGTTCAGGTGGCCTCAATGGCATGGACTGACTTCTATCAACTTCAGTTGATAATCCAACTGTGAACATATATGTACAGGGATAGCCTGGGTTCAGTAGCCTCTCCTCTGATAACTTCCAAGTTAGATTACTGCACGTGGGGCTGCCTTTGAAAATGGCTCAGAAACTGCAGCTTGTGCAAAGTGCAGCAGCCAGATAGATAACAGGGACAAGGAGGTCCAAACATATAACACTGATTCTGGCCCACTGGCACTGGGTGCCTGTATGTTGCAAGCCTGAGTCAAGGTACTGGTTTTGACCTATAAATCCTTACACAGCTTGGGACCACAATACCTGATGGAGCACCTCTCCTGGCATGAACATAACTGTATACTACACTCAGCATCTAAAGCCCTCCTCCAGGTGCAAAGATGGTGACACTTCATGAAGGAAAAATGTGTGACTTAGGCTGCAATCCTATGCACACTTACCTGGGAGTAAGCCCCATTGAACTCAATGGGGCTTACTTCTGAGTAGACATGTATAGGATGTGTAATATTAATATTTGCAAGCTCTTTATTACACCTACAGCATCCAGCAGGGGATACTGAAAATTCAGCATGCAGCAACTCCCTGGGATATTCCAATGGGAACATATAATCGTTGAGGTTTGAAATAACTCAGTCTCAGCATCATAAAATTCCTGCAATGATAGCAGGTTGTGGGTTGCCCTTCACCATGAAGGGGTTAATGCACTTTTACTCTCACCGCAGGTCGATAGGAGCTAATGTAAATTCTTATTAAGCTCAGTAAACTGTGTCCAGACAGCAGAGTGCTTTGGTTTGGTCTTTTTACTAAAGAGCATGTTGAGATCAGTTCTAATTCTGCTAAATTAGGGTGTTACCCAAATTAGTTCAGCAGTGGTCAAGGATTTTGCTCCTACACCTCATGTTTTGCTTCTCCTGAAAGAGCTTCCTTCATATCCTACACACAGACTCACACATACCATCCATTTAAAACATTGCCATTTGCACAACTTTGTATTGGATCATGGAAGGGGGCAGGGCTGACGTTGTGTTTTCTTTGCCTTAACTCTTTCTTCATCTGATTTGCTTTGAACAAAGGCCAGCTCATGCACAGGGTTACCTTAAAGCTAACGTTCGTCAAAGTTCTGCATACGTGCCTTATTCATTAGAACTGCAGTTCCCAGCAGCTGGTATGGGGGGAATTGCCATTGGGAAAATTTGTAAACTGTCCAGAGAGCTCCGGCTATTGGGCAGTATAGAAATGCAATAAATAAATAAATAAATGAAATGGCACGGATGGAAAGGTACCCTGCCTTCTGCAGCCCTGTCCAATGAGGGGAGGAGGGGTGATCAGCTGCTTTTCAGCCTAAAAAGACATTGGGAGATCAGATGACTGCTCTGTCACGTTATGGTTTGGATCTGGGTTTCTTCCTGCGCTTCTGAAACAGATACTGCTGGTGGAACAGGATTTCGCCATCCTCTTCCCCCACCCCACCCCACCCCACCCGCCTCTGCATGCCCTCCATATCTGCTCCAGAGGGTTGGGGGACCTTCCAGAGGAGGTTTAGGGCTTCTTTAAATGAGCAATTTATACCATTCTCATGTAGGTTGACCATCAGCCCCATTCAGCATAGCCAATGGGTGGGAACGCTGGGTGTTGCAGTAATATTTAAGCCGTTCCACTTCATCTCCTGTTTGAATTGCCCCTGAGGAAGTGTCTCCTGGGTGGAAACATGTTGGGTTGTTATTCTTGTCCTGGGGGTGGGGGTGGGGAGTCTATATGGCAACACCTTGGAAAGGTGTCAGCTTCAAAGCCTGCAGCATCGCTGCTGTGAGGCTAAACTGATAAAGCTAGATGGGGGGGCAGGAAGAAGTGTGGGCTATGTGGTTGGAAAAGCCCAGCCCTGCATTCCTGCGCCTTCCCATCCCAACCACAACAGAAGGCAGCCTCTCTTTTCAGGCGACTGGAGCTTTTTCACAAGGCCCACGGATAACCCATAAATCAGCACTTTGAAAACCCGCAGTTTCTGTTGGGAAATCCTGATGTGGCTGCAAGTTAGCAGCTGTGTCATTTAATCAATGCAGCACCGCTGTGCAGCCACTACAGAGTTAATAGAGCATATAGACACCCTCCTGGTCTTAAGGAAGATGGGGCATATGCAGAACTTCCCTGTACTGGTTCCTTCCCTCACCTTCCTCTCATATTATTATTTATTATTATTATTTATTGCATTTGTATTAGGGGTGTGATCCGCTCCGATTAGGAGCGTAGAAGCAGTAGCAGATTGGCCTGCTCCGCCTTACCCAGAGGCGGAGTAGGAGCGGACCGCGGACCCCCTAGAAGCAAGGTGAAGAGAAGCGGCCATTTTTCGGAGCTCCTAGTTCAGGCGGAGCGCTCCGGTCACCATCTTGAAAACATTTCACCATAGGATTGCATTGCGGCAAATAATCGCGCATAACTACGTTGTTTTTGAAGCTATCGTTCTAGAAATTCTTGTGCTCAGAGAGTCGTGGATGGGGGTCATTTTGAGACCACTCTCACCTCTCTGCGTTGTCTGGGTCGCGTGCTATATTTTTGTGAAAATCGGGTCAACCGCGCGGCTCAAACGGCGTTTTCGGCTTTTCGCCCATAGGATTGCATTGAGGGAAAGACTCGGGCATAACTGGGTTGTTTTTTAAGCTATCGTTCTGAAAATTCTTGTGCACAGAGAGTCGTGGATGCGGGTCATTTTGAGACTACTCTCAACTTTCTGCGTTGTCCGGGTTGCGCGCTAGAAGTTTTTTAAAAATCGGCGGGAAAAATACCTTTTTCAAAGGGCTGAGGGGCAGAGTCAGCTCCCGGTCATGATCACATGATCCCAAAGTTAGAGGAGGGGATAGGCAAAACGGGTAACTTGGGATTCTGGGAAACTTCTCTTTCTTCATCTGAACGGGCTTTTCCCAGTGTTTTTTAAAACAGTAGCCCTACCAAATGCACAAACACAACCTGAAATCATATACTAAGCCAAGAATAAGAGATAGAAACACAGCACTGCTCCCCACCCTAATCTTGGTGAACAACTGAATAGATGTGGTGCAAGGGGATGAGCTCCCCTAGGGCATCTCATCGTGGACGTGCCCCCACTCTCTCCTGCACTGGAAGGCCATTAGAGCCTTCCAAAGAGAGTAAAACGGTGGAGCAATGCCTATCATGAGTCGAAGTGAGCGTTTACTTCTCAGTGGTGGAGCGATGCCTATTATGAGTTGAAGTGAGCGTTTACTTCTCAGTGGTGGAGCAATGCCTGTTATGAGTTGAAGTGAGCGTTTTACTTCTTCTCAGAGCTGTTGGTGGCTGTCTTGAACTGGCAGCTACTTCCCCCTCCCCCGGGCACGTCCCCCTATTGCTGGTAAAAGACAGATATAGCCTTTTTTTAAAAATTCTTCTTGCTGTTTATTGAGCAACACTGCTGCTTTTAATTCCACCCCTCCTTTGTTTATTTATTGATTTATTCCATTTTATATGCATTACTGGCTTATCCTTGGCTCACTTCCTTATGCCCCCAGAAATGCCAGCTGCATGCCTGCCTGCCTTCCCTCCCTCCTCCCCTGCCCACCTCGCAGGGATGTTGTGTGTGGGGTGCCCGATTTTCAAAAATTCGCCAAAAATCAGGGGACGATGGGATTGCTTTGAAACTTGGCGTGCGTGTGTATATCCCCATGAGGTGTCATGGTGCCAAACATGAGGTTTCTAACTTGAACAGAAAAAAAGTTGTATAATTTTTTAGCTTTCAATGCAAGCCTATGGGGGGGGAAACGGAGCTCCGGATCCGGATCCGGAGCTCCGGGCGGAGCGGAGCGGAAGTGGGCGGAGCGGGGGTGGGGCAGAGCGGCCCGATCCGGAAAATGGCGGATCTGCAAGTGAAGCGGAGCGGGGGGTCCGTGCACACCCCTAATTTGTATACCCCTCGCCATCGCCGAAGCTCTCTGGGCGGTTCACATAAGATAAAAACATTTAAAAACAATATGCATAACCATTTCCTCACCCACCAGGCCCTATTTTTGAGAAATAATTGTGCAATTTCATGAGGGATACAACTTCACATGTATTGTGAAACCCCACCCCACCCCCAGATTGTCACTACAGCTGAACAACTTATATGTGTGTGTGTGTGTGTGTTGTTTTTACACACATATGAGTCTATACACAGAGATATAATGTGATGTCTTTTTAAGGGCAACAGAAAGCGTCTGATAGGTCAGTGACTGCAACTGAGCAGCTGCACGTCTTTCCTCGCCTGAAGGTTATCAGCTCTGACAGGAGGCACCGATGTCCAGTGAACCATCAGCCTCACTCTGAGAGTACTTAGTGGTTTGCTGAGTTGCCTGCCAAGGCGATTCACGAGCAGTTTGCATGGGGAGAGCGAAGACAGCCGTGCTGAGGAGGGCACATGGACCCTTGCAGCAATAAAAACCGGTATTAGGCAATGCAAACTCATCAAAATAGGCCATGAAACAGCCCATAAAAGAGATGAAACAATATGAGAGGCATCATAATGGAAATAAGTACGGTATCATTTGCACCTCTCAGGCATATCTCGTTGGCTGGCTCCCAGGCTGAGGAGCTCTGCGCCACTTATGCTGCGTAATCCCTCTTATCCAAGCATCCTCAAATGTAAATGGAGCCTGACAAAATACAGGCATGTATCTCTCATTGCAAAGTATGGCTCAGCAACACTGGGCCCTAGAGACAAACCTGCCCTGCTAAGGAACACCAGTTGGCCCCCACTTAGCAACTCAGAGGTGAGGGACGCTACAGCTGTTCCTGGGTGGGAAGAGGTTATTTGTGTCATTTGTACATACGGAGAACCTGGTGAAATCTCCTCTTCATCACAACAGTTAAAGCTGCAGGTGCCCTGCCCTCTTTTAAATCTGGTCACTCTAGTATAGCTCCTGCAGCTTTGAACTGTTGTGATAAAGAGGAAATTTCACCAGGTTCTCCATATATACAAGTGACACCTGCTGAAATTCCCTTTTCAATACAACTGTTAAAGATACAGGAGCCCTGTCCTCCTTTTCATATGGTCACCCTAGGTTAGATAAATTCCTGGAGGAGAAGGCTATCAATGGCTACTAGTCCTGACAGGTGTGTGCTACCTTTAGTATCAGATGAAAAAAACCTATCTACACCAGTTGCTGGGGAATATGGGTGGGAGGGTGTTGTTGCACCATGTCCTGATTGTGGGTCCCTGGTCAACAGCTGGTTGGTCACCATGTGAACCGAGAGCTGGACTAGATGGACCTTCAGTCTGATCCAGCATCAGGGCACTTCTTATGTTCTTAAATTCACATCTTGACTCCTGCAATATGTTCTGTGTGGGACTGTCTCTGTGACTTGTCTGGAAGCTGCAGCTACCGCAGAATGCAATAGCTAGTTTATTGTGTGATG
The DNA here is from genome assembly GCF_023053635.1 of Elgaria multicarinata webbii. Classification (NCBI taxonomy): domain Eukaryota; kingdom Metazoa; phylum Chordata; class Lepidosauria; order Squamata; family Anguidae; genus Elgaria; species Elgaria multicarinata. Next base: position 34,204,201 of record NC_086173.1, read on the forward strand.
TGTCGAGTCACTGCCATAAAATACCATTGTTGAAAGAACTGCACTGGCTGCCAAGTTACTATCAGGCCAAGTTTAAGGTTTCGGTATGACCTACAATGCCCTAAACAACTTGGGACCGGGAAGCTTGAGAGAAGGTCTTCTCCCATGTAGACTTACCCAAACACTGCAGTAATCATTGCAGGCCCTTCTGGTTATCCTGCAGATGTCCATTTGGTGAGAACCAGGAAGAATGCCTTTCTGGCGTTGGCACCCATGTTCTAGAATCTCCTATCCCCTGAAATAAAACACATGCAAACTCTGATGCAGTACGAACAGATATTGAAGACTTAAAAAAACCCAAGTGGCACCACTATCTGGAGACAGCCCTCGATAGGACAGAAATCTTGGTTAAAATTTCAGGGGTCTCAAACTCCAGCTCACATCTTTTTCATTCTTGTATTTCATACACACAAATGTAGATAAAGATACAAATACACACACACACACAGAGAGAGGGAGAGAGATCTTGGCTGCCTTTCAGGCCAGAATCAATAATCACTTTCAGGAATCCACATTGCTCCCACTGTCAGCGGCAGCTATAACAGATGGAGCTCTTCCGAGCACATGGTGGGACATCTGACCCTGTTCTTGGTCACAATGAGGCAGGCTGGTCTATGAGAGCCCAGCTGCATTATCCACACCCTAGATATTAGCCTCTAGGTATACCTTGAGAATTTATCATTATTCAACATTAATTCAGAGAATTACATTTCAAAGTTTCTATCATATTACAGATTATAATCATTAACTCTGAATGAAAAAAACCCATTTGGTAAAAATCCATCTGAACAGCAAGTCATAATAAGGATGTCCCAAGGAGGGAATAGCCCTGACCTTTCCTGGTAGCATAGTTTATTTTGCCTGAGGATGTTTAGTCTCTTAATAGACTTAAGCACTCTAGACAATCGCTAGATTGATAAGGTTTTTTCACTTTGCCTTTTCTCGTGAAAGTAGAGTGTCTTTGTTTGCACTATGAGCTTTTCTACATGAAACATTTCTTCTGCAATCATCATTCCTCACTCACAGTTGTTTACAGGTTCTATAGACAATGTCGCGACCCTCCAGTTTCACTTCGGTTTTTTAAGAGTGCTTTCCCAGGTTTTTGTAGAGTGGGGAAAATACAGTGTTATTAATGAAAGTGAGACAAATCACATTTTCCTGTGTGTATAATTGCATTATTCCATTATACCACAGTGCCACCTAGAGGTTATTTATCAGAAAAGCAGGGAAAGAAAAGCTTTTTGTGTACACCTCTGATCTCACTTCTATGATGAAACCAAAAGTAGGTATGGCGATTGATGTCCTAGTGTAGAAAAGATCTATGTTTCATTTATTATAGTTTCTCCCATCCCCAGCCTTCCTCCAAGATGTCATGCATGGTCATCCCACTTCCCTTTTATTCACACAGCATAATTGGGAAGTAGGTGAGGTTGAGAGTTAGTGACCGGCCCAAAGTTACCCTGCAAGCTTCATGACTGAGCAAGAATTTGAACCTGGGTCTCCCCAGACTCTTGCCAACTCTCTAGCCCAGCAGGAAACAACCCAGTGCCCTCTAGATGTTTTGGACAACAACTCCCATAACCCCTGACAATTAGCTGTGCTTGCTGGGGTTGATGGGAGTTATAGTCCAAAACATTTGAAGAGCATGCCAACCCATGCTCTAGGCTCTAATAAACTATATTGGTTCCCATTCAATTATGCCTTGCTATGAACCAAGTCAGAGCTGGTTCACACATGCAGTTCTGCTTGCTGTTTTGGAATGCCCACAGCTGTTCTCTCTGCTTGTAGACCCAATCAAGCGTACTTCTGGACAAGGCTTTAATTGTGTAATTGCCCTGCCACTTTCATGGAGTTTTACTGGGGGTGGGGGCGTGGGCAGACAACATCATCTTCCACTTATAACCCTCCTTTGTTTTCCCACTGCTGCTTCTACCTTTTATATATATATATATATAAAGAAAAGATGGAATAGCTACACGGTGTCTTTTGGTGGACAGCACTAGGAACAGGCCACCTGGAATTCCATAGAATAAAGTAGCAGAATACCCAAAGTCATATTTTGGAGGTTACTCCATGTAAACAAACAAAGCTCCCTGCATTTAGGCTATCAGGCATAAAGTTCACCATAAAAGCCTTCTCACTGATGTGCTAGCTTACTAAATGCATGGAGCTTTCTGTATGGAAGACGATTATATCTATATACCTGACCTACAGGCTGAAATGCTATAGTTCAGAATTCTAGTCTATCACTTCATTCTGCATATCATATAAATGCAGTGTTTTGTTTTCCTTCTCTCTCTCTCTCTCTCTCTCTCAACATAAGGGTCAGAAATCACACATTAGCAATAATAAACATTCCTTAGAGATAAAACAGAACTGCTGGTGGCACAAGTTACATTCATGTGCAAGTTTTCTTCTGTTAAGGAGATAGATATTAAAAGATAAGAGAGTACTGCTGAGTTGCAGCAGTATGGGTTATGAATAACAAAATAAATAAGTAAACATGGTGCTATCTGGCTGGTTCAGATATGGACTGAATTCTTTCACAAGCGGATGAATCAGTGGCCCAGATAAAACAAAAGATATACCCGGGCCCATTTAGGGAGGGCAAAAGAACTGCAGAAACAAAACATAAGCTATTAGTTTTCTTCAGAACCACCTCTGCTATTCTAGCTGATAACAAAATAAATATCAGCATTGTCGTAGAGTCAAGAATGCCCCCTGATTGCTCTTTCCCCACTAACTTTCCCAGTTGATGCCCAATGGAGATGCATGGGAATTTCTGAAACTGGCTTGAAGAATTAGCTGACAACCTCCATGGGGCTGAGCAGCAATTTGGGGCTGTTTCCCTAAATAGGATGTGGGATACACATTTTGGGGAGCTACTCTGAGCTGTGAAGTAGGGTGGCCATATTTTGGAAACCAAATAGGAGGACAACATGGCCGGCCCCCAAGGGGGCGTGTCCATCACCAAGGGGGCGTGCCCACCTGAACATAGCCTTGGTCACATGTCTGATTTTACAGCACACATTTAAGACAAATCTATTCTACATAACATCTTAATGTTAAAATCACTGAAATAAAGAACAAGTGAGAGATTCAATGTCATTTTGATTTGTGGATGCCTTGCCTCTGCTGAGCTCCAGGTACCCGACTGCCCACCAAATCTGCAACAGGAAAGGTTTGCCCAAGACTTCTTACCTAAAGACTGGAGATCCCCTTAATGCCAAGGGCTGAAGCTGCTCTATGTGCAACACCCCAAAGAGGAGGTTTGACAACCTGAGTTTGAAGGATATGGCTCCAGCAGTTTTAAAACACAATAATTTTAAAATTTTGAACTTTTAAAAAAATCCTAAAAAAACAATGGATGAACAGATCTGATTCAAACTTGGCATGGCTAAATCTCTCCTTAAGAGCTATCATGGTGCCAACTTTCTGCCCTTTATCTTTAAAAATGTCATTTTTAAAAAATAATTTTAAAACCTCAAACTTTAAAAAAAATCCTAAAACTCAATGGATGGACAGATCTGTTTCAAACTTGGCATAGCTAAAGTCCTTGTTAAGAGCAATCATGGTGCCAAGTTTCATCTCTTTATCTTTAAAAATGATGGTTTAAAAAATAATAATTTTAAAACCTTAATTTTAAAAAAATTCCTAAAAAATCAATGGATGAACAGATCTGTTTCAAATTTGGTGCGGCTAAAGCTCTACCTAAATCCTATCATGGTGCAAAGTTTCTTTTCTTTATATTTAAAAATGACGATTTTAAAAATAATAATTTTAAAACCTTAATTTAAAAAAAAATCCTAAAAAATCAATGGATGAACAGACCTGTTTCAAATTTGGTATGACTAAAGCCCTTCCTAAGAGCTACCATCATGCCAAGTTTCTTGTCTTTATCTTAAAAAGTGACAGAGTTATAAGCATTTTTGTTAAGTCCCATTAAAGCTGCTCTTTGGAAAATCCGGATTCCCCCTCCCCGTCCCGGATTTGTCATCAAAACCCCGGGCAAATCCACTCATATGGTCACCCTATGTGAAGTCTTTCAGACATTTGATTATTTGATTTGGCTGATTGATTCATGTTTCTGGTCAGATTGGGCCAGAAGTGTGGGCAGAGGAGATACCCTGCTAAACACCCTGAGTCACCTGGAGGGTAAAGGAATGCTTACCTGGCCTAGCTCTCATTGCTGCCCACCCCAAGGTAAGAAAGTATGAATATTTTGTTGCTTTAAAAAAATAAAAAATAAAAACGCCCCACTCACAACCCTGAACACAAACTCAATCACTTCCCCCCCCCCAAAAAAGTTCAAACATTCTCAAACTTACAATCACGTTTGCAAATTGTGGCCTTTTGGGGGAGGGGAGTGCCCTTTAAAATGCATATTTCTTTTTTAAAAAGGATGCATTTTTATGCTGAATCATTGGGGGGAAAGGGCGCATTTGGGGTGTGCTTGGGAAAAGGTGCATTTTTCCTGTGGGGACAGGAGCAGGCAGAGGAACCATCAGGGCCTGCTCCAGTTGGACTCTCCCCCATCCCCCCACAGGGCTAACTGACATCATGACCCTGTGGGGAAGAAGAAAGAGCAAGAAGAAGAAGGAGCAGGCACAGGGGACATCAGGGCTGCTCCAGTTTGACTCCCCTTCCTTTGGGCACAGGACAATCCCATCAGCTCTGTTGCCGGTCTACTTAATTTCTCTCTCTCTCTCTCTCTCTCTCTCTCTCTCTCTCTCTTCCCGATTCCCTCCTGAACTCCTTTTCTTTCTGTGTCATGTTTTTGGGTTTTTTTAGATTGTAACCCTGAGGGCAGGGTCTGCCTTCTTTGCTAATTGATTGTAAGCCACTCTGAGAGCCTTTTTTTGGCTGAGGAGCAGGGTAAAAATACAATAAATAAATAAATAAAAGACACTCGCATTTGGGGGTGAGAATAAGGGAAACAAGCATCGGAGTGGAAAATGGAGAATGTTGATGAGCTCGAACATCACTCATTTAACCATCCCTATCTCAAGAGGATAGGGGAAGAGCTGATGTTCAGCCCAGGAGTCTTTGGCCAGCAATGGTGGACATGAGCAGCAAAGGGCTTCCTTGGCTCACCCTTGGCTGAACCGGATGTGATCAACAACTTGTTTGAACTGGGCCAGATCTACACCAAGTGGGATATGACACTTTGAAAACAGTTTGAAAACTGGATATGGCATGTGTCCTGGGTCCCAACAGTTGTCACTACTGTTACAAACCATTTTAAAGCAGTAGTGTAGATCCTGCCCTGGACTTTGGGCCAAGATGGCCTTGCTCATCTAGGAGAGAGCAGAGTTTGCCCCAACTGCCTCCTTGAGTTACAGAGTGCCCACACTTTGCTTTAGGAGGTTAGGAGGTTGCTGCTTGTTCCAGATCCTTATTATTAACAAAATTGTGATCCTTAAACCCCACGTAATGTCTCGTGTCTTCATTCTGGGGCGAGGCAAAGTGAGCGAAGAATCTGGTTGCAATCCTATATGGAATCACATAAAGACCCGGAGGATTGCACTGTTGTAGCAGCACACACAACAACAACAACAACAACAACAACAAATTTATTTGTTACCTACCTCTCCCTCTGGATCGAAGCAGGGTACAACACAAATACAAATGCCACAAAATACATATAATTAAAACATTCAAAACTAATACATCATTAAAAGCAGCACATTATTAAAAGGCATCCTAAAATCCAACTGGGTAAGCCTGCCAGAAGAGATCAGTCTTTATAGCTTTCTTAAAATCCGGAAGACTGTTAAATTGACGAATCTCGCCCGGCAGGCCATTCCATAATTTGGGAGTGGCAGAGGAAAAGGTCCTCTGGGTAATAGTTGTCAGCCTTGTTTTCGTTGACTGGAGTAAATTCTTCCCAGGGGACCTGAGTGTGCGGGGCAGATGGTACAGGAGAAGGCGATCCCGCAGGTAGCCTGGACCTGTGTGCATCTAGAGTGGGTGTAGGAGATGGACCTGAAAGATGTGGAGCACCCTGCCTCCACCCATCTGTCTCTTGCGACCAGCTGCTGCTCTTGACAGGTTTCCTAAGTGGTCACTGAGCCTTGCAGGGAAAAGATGCAAAGCCTGTGAAATAAGATAACGTCCATGGCAATTCAGTTCCTGTATGTTTCTGCAGTACGTTGATCCATCTGGGGGGTGAGAGGGAGATGTTGATCAACTCTTCCTAACACTCCTCCTGGTTAATGAAAAGCAATGCCACTCCTGACATCTGAAATGAATGATGTTGTCCATTGCTCCACACAAACGTGCCAATGAGTCGTTAGCATTTCATCATCCGGCAAACAACAATTATCCCCCCGACTCCTTTCAATTGGGAAGTTTCTAATCACCCGTGGACAATGACGTCCCGTGGTTCTGCTATCAATTTTCTGATTTCAGAGAGAATGGGGAAATTTATCCATTTGTTTTGACTAGAATTTGCCTAATTTGCACCCCTGGAACCAAATGCGGACCCAAATGCCAACTGGGGTCTGAAGTATATTTCCAATGTGTACATTTAAAAAATGCACACAATTGATGGGTTTATTTGGGGAAACATGCAAAATTATGCATGATGTTTTGTACAAACAAACAAAAATTGTTTGTAGTCCAATATGGACCTGAGTCCATAGCAAACTCCAAGCTGGAAATCAAAGAACCATGCAAGCTCAGGTTTTGCTTATTCACATATTTCTACCTGGGACTTTCTGCATGCAAAGCGTTGAGTTACATATCAACACAGATGGATGAATCAGCAGCCCATAACTTCAGGGTAGAGGTCAGGGAGGAACGGGAAACCTTAGCAATGAGGCTTCCCACATGCACCTTTAAGAAACTTGGCCAAACCTTTGCATGATTCCCCATCGTGATCGTAGAAGAATGCGTGGAAAGAGCATAAAAAGAGCACTGTGCTGAATGAGGCATATCACAGTGTAAATTGCTTGACTCCATCTAGTCAGAGCATCTATGGAAAAGGTTGAGGCACCGTCCTTTGGGAAATATTGGAGTGCTCAGACACCAGTTTATTTGAACCTTGGTGTGCCGTGAAGGTGACACTTCCATAAATCTTCATTAAGGCAACACGCCTTAATCTATTAGCTCCAACCCTTTGGAAATTCCCCCAGGCTAAAGTTTAAAGCACTAAATGGGCGCAACAACGAACAAGGGACAGATAAAGTTGGAGAATGTCTTGGTAGTTTGAACAATATCGGCTTCCAGCCATCCATGCATGTCTGACAGCCAATCAACTGTCACTATAGATCAAGAGGTGAGAAGGAAATGGAGTATCTGAAGCCGTTTGCTGCTGTATTTTGTGCTGTGGAGGAAACTGGAAGTTGTATTGCTACAGAGTGAGACCATACCTCTGTTCACTTTAAGGCCTAATCTACACCAAGCAGGACATAGCACTATGAAAGCGGTATGAAAGCAGTATATGGGATGTGTCAATGGGCCCCAACAGTTGCCAGTGCATTTCAATCCCTCTCTAAAGCACTAGTGTGGCTCCTGCCTTTTATATACCGCTTTCATAGGGCAATATCCTGCTTAGTATAGATTAGGTAGGGTGACCATATGAAAGGAGGACAGGGCTCCTGTATCTTTAACAGTTGCATAGAAAAGGGAATTTCTGCAGGTGTCATTTGTATATATGGAGAACCTGGCAAAATTCCCTCTTCATCACCACAGTTAAAGCTGCAGGAGCTATACTAGAGTGACCAGATTTAAAAGAGGGCAGGGCACCTGCAGCTTTACCTGTGGTGATGAAGAGGAGGGCAGGGCTCCTGTATCTTTAACAGTTGCATAGAAAAGGGAATTTCAGCAGGTGTCATTTATATATATGGAGAACCTGGCGAAATTCCCTCTTCATCACCACAGTTAAAGCTGCAGGTGCCCTGCCCTCTTTTAAATCTGGTCACTCTAGTATAGCTCCTGCACCTTTAACTGTTGTGATGAAGAGGGAATTTCACCAGGTTCTCCATATATACAAATGACATCTGCTGAAGTTCCCTTTTCTTTGCAACTGTTAAAGATACAGGAGCCCTGTCCTCCTTTTCATATGGTCACCCTAGATTAGGCCTAAGTGATCGTATTTTCAGTGGAAGGATAATTATTCCTCTCCATTGTATGTATTGTTGTTTAAGGTTTTGTGTTGTTTTAACAATATTGTAGATGTCAACGTTTTATGTGTGCTGCTGCTCTGAGATCTTTGAGTAATGAAGCTGGGTGTGGGAGAAGCAAGGCTCGCCTTTTGGGCCTCGTGACCAGGAAACCTACACTGTGGCTGCAATCCAATGCCCAGTTAATTGAGAATAAGCCTGATGATGATGATGATGATGATGATGATGATGATGATGATGATGAATATATTTATTTATTTATTACCCACCTCTCCCTTTGGATCGAGGCGGGGAACAACATTGGTACAATGGCACAACTGGGAGTAAACATAGGCTGTCAATTATGTCATAGCATCCTCTCCACACTCTCCACAGCTGCCCTGTGTGACCTCCAATCCTCCTCTGGAAGCTCCCCCAATCCTCTGGAAGAAACTGGAGGGTGCGCAGGAGCACTGCAGGGGAGGAGAGGATGCAGAACCCCTGTTCTGCTAGCAGCAGCCTTTCAAGCTCCTGTTGGACTCTTCCCCCACCCCCACAGGGCAAACTGCCATCTTGGCCCTGTGGGGAAGAAGAAAGACCGAGGGGACAGGAGCAGGCTGAGGAAACATTGGGGCCTGCTCCTGTTGGACTCTTCCCCCAGCCCCACAGGGCAAACTGCCATCTTGGCCCTGTGGGGAAGAAGAAGGACCGAGGGGACAGGAGCAGGCCGAGGAAACATCGGGGCTTGCTCCAGTTGGACTCCCCTCCTTCGGGAGCAGGACAATCCCATCAGCCCTTTTCCTAGTCCACTTAATTTCTCTCTCTCTTTACCTCTTCCCTCCTGAACTCCTTTTCCTTGTGTGTCATGTCTTTATTAGACTGTAAGCCTGAGGGCAGGGACTGTCTTTTTTGCTAAGTGTAAGCCGCTCCGAGAGCCTTTTTTGGCTGAGGAGCGGGGTATAAATATGATAAATAAATAAATAAATAAATAAATAATGTGCTGAACAAGGTTACTGGCTCCAACCCAATGCACAAGGATGACAAAATCCAGCTTTTCTGAGTGCAAAACTGGGGTTCAGGATTTTACTATGGAGCAAGATGGACCACTGTGCTATATAAAGGAGCTAGTATGTTCATACCATGCGTGCATACTAGGGATGGGTGCATCCGTCCATTTTGCTTTGTGAATTTTCATAAATTTATATCAAAAGGGAACTGCTGCAACAATCTCATCTGTCAGGTACAGCTAGTCCCAGTGTGGAGGGGGCTATGTTGTGCCTCCTCGATACGTAGCCATTAAAGAGGAGGAGCCTCTCAGGGAAAAAGAAGGAGCAGCCCTAACTCAGCACTACTAACCCGACTGAATACACAGGGATCCAAACCTAGATTCAAAGCTTTGGACATGGATGGGCATTTTTTCAGTTTCGGTGTCTCCCACATTTGATTCATTTCAGTCCCAAGTTCTTTTTGTCCTGAATATGGAGAACTTTGGGATTTGGGGAAAATTCTCACCAAAACCAAACTGAAACAAAACTCTCAGCCATCCCTCCTGCGTACTAGGGATACTGGGGGAATTTGAGATGGGCTAAAATGAGTTGGGATTTCATAAAATCATAGAATACTAGAGTTGGAAGGGGCTTATAAGGCCATCGAGTCCAACCCCCTGCTCAATACAAGAATTTCTAAGAATCCGACCTGTGGAATCCCCTGTGGACTGTCTTCCCCAAGGCTGCATGGAATCCGCAGACTTCCTTTCCCACCCCAATTTATTTTATTTTATTTTACACCATTCACAGGAAAATACACAAGTTTCTACTGAGACCTATGCCATGGCGGAAAATATACGCAGGGTAAAGTCGAATGGAACGGGGGACAATACTCTCAATGTTACGTACTAACATGAATTACGTAAATTGTTGCAAACTCTCTTGCAGAATTATCTGCATATTTTTCCAGCATAACAAGGGGGCGGAATTCGAACGACACCCACATTCCACGAAGCACGTGTGTAGGGGATTTCACAAAGTCCATACATCCCACGTGTGTACAAATACAGGCAGGCATGTGTACCATTCAGAGATGACCCTACACTTGTGATGGGTGCTTCGGTACACGTGACCCAGCCTCCTCTTGTGCTCCCACTACACTCACCCTCCATGTCAGAAGCAAGCAGGAGATGTTGATGTGAAATAACGTTGGCACTTTTGTGCCAAGCACCTGCCTTTTAATTTGCTGCGACCAACTCGAAACATCTGTCATTTTTCCCTCTCTTAATAACTCAGTAATTAAAATCCAGCTGAGAGCTCCATTGAGACTTCTGGGTAATTAGGATATGATGGAGGCATGTGAACGGCGAGGCGTTTGTCTCACAGGAGAGCTCGTCACTCGGTGTTAGAGCTTTACCTTACAAAAGGTCCCAGGTTCATTCCCTGCCAGCCTCAGCTAAATGATCTCAGGTATTTGTTTTATCAGTATATTTCTTGATGTCAGCTGATGGGAAAGACCCATCTCTGCCTGAAACCCCAAAGACCTGCTGCCAGTCAGAGTCAGATAATACTGGACTAGATGGACAAATAATCTGATCTGGTATAAAGCAGCTACTTATCCTCCAGGAAGAGGGTGGGTGGGTTTGCACCTCTTTCAGTTTGAGGGCTAAATTCAGTTTCAGGGGCCACATTCCAGTGGTGGGTGGGGCACGAGATAAAAAGGGGCAGAGCCAAAATACCAGACATACCAACATATTGTAGTTGAAAGCTCTTACTGCCAGTAACTAAACTTTAGGAAAGGCATTTCAACCTTTCAGCATGGGGGTAAAACTGTACAGACGCCAGGAAAGCACAAAACAATTGGCAGTCAAAGAAATGGGGTGTGGCCCTCTAAGGAACCTCTGAGGGCCAGATTTGGCCCGTGGGCCTGAGGTTCAATACCCCTGTTTTAGATGCTTGAGAGCTGTGCATATAAATGTAATTGGTTACCAGTACAATCCTATGGATGTCTGCTCAGAAGGAAACTTTATCATGTTCAATGGGGCTTACTTCCAGGCAAGAGTATATAGGGTTGCAGCATAAATTGTTGTAAACTGCCCAGAGAGGTTCGGCTATGGAGTGATATAGAAATAATGAATGATAATAATAACAACAATGACAACAACAACTTAAAGTGAGAAGCAACAGATCTTTGGGTCCCTGATACAAACATCTGAAGAACCCTCACCAGGTATGCTGATCACTCCCATGTACCACTTGTATGTCATTTTCCTCCAAACCAGCATGAAGTCTGTTCTGGGTGCAAAGGACGATGGGTGTAAAGGATGATACAATTTTATAATGTATTTTATATTATGGTTTTATACTGTTGTTTTATACTTTGAACGTTTTTAATTTTTGTGAACCGCCCAGAGAGCTCTGGCTATTGGGTGGTATAGAAATGTAGTTAATAAATAAAAAATAAACTGAGATCTCGGAGAAACGATGGAACTAAGATCAGCTTTCAAAGAGCCACTAAAGGTGCAAACCTATGTGTGTTTAGATTCCCCAGCATGGCTGGCTGGGGAATGCTGGGAATTGTAGACCTTTTTCCCATCTAAATATGCATACGATTGTGCCCTAACTTGCTTTTCTCATTCATCCCTCTGCCTTTCCTCTCTTTTATGAAGTGGAAAAGGGGACTGATTTGAGAAGGTCCAACTTACCGCAAGAAGCAGCTGTAGCTTTCAAAGCAGTCCAACCTGATCCTCACTTCCGGGCCAGTTCTTCTTCAAGTTTCGCACCTCTCCAAAGTTTGCAAGGCCCATTCTCGCTTCAAAACCAATGGTTCCAAACTGCATATATTTAGGTTGTGTGCTTTGAGAGAAAATGCATTTAGAAATGCATGTATTGTGAGAAAATACATGCAAAAATGAATATTTAAATACAATTTTTCATGGGGATTAGTTAGCAGATTAATGCGTAAACATGTCAAAACATACTTATGAATGAACGTATGTGAAACTGACCTTGACCGGAAATAGAATGACTCCTCAATGCCTGCAGTGTGGCTATCATGTGAACTGCCCAGAAAGCTTCGGCTATTGGGCAGTAAGGAAATACAATAAATAAATAAATCATACCAACAGACCAACCATAAGTAGAAGTCAATTTATGGCACAGTCCTATGCATGTCTATTCAGAAGTGAGTCTCATGAAGTTCAAGAGGACATATTCCCAGGTAGGGATGTCAGAGAAATCTATAATGGAGTCACATGATTTCAGGTTTCTAGGAATCTGACCGGCAGATTCCAGTCAACTGGCTTTTTCTGAGTCACACTGTGCATGTTTTTAAAACTTTGGGGGAGATTTGTGCAAGTATGCACTTATGTTAATGCACATTATATATTTATTTATTTATTTAGAGTATTTTTATCCCGCACCTCAGCCAAAAGGCTCTCGGAGCAGCTTACAATGTATCAATAAAGAAGACAGTCCCTACCCTCAGGCTTACATTCTAAAAAAGACACGACACACAAGGAAAAGTGGATGGGGAGGGAAGAGGAAGAAAATAAAAAGAAATTAAGGAGACTGCTTAGGCTGGTGAGAAGGCCCTGCTCCGTCCTCTCATCTCCCAATGGAGGGGCAAGCCAACAGCTCCTTCTTCCCCACAAGGTGAAGATGTTAGCCCTGGGGGGAGGGGGTGTCCAATTGAAGCAGGGTCTGATGGTGCCTGCCTGCTCCAGTCTCCCTCGCATCTTCTTCCCCACAGGGTGAAGATGGCAGTTAGCCATTAGTGCAAGTGTGAATTTATGAACAGGAACGAAATTCGTGTACATCCCTGAAAATAGAAATCCGATTGCATCAATGAGTGGACAATAGAACAAAAGACACAGGACAATCTGTGAAACATGGACATAAAGGATTGAATAAAATCTGTACATCCCTACTCTCAGGTAAGGATTGCAGCCTCAGTGATGCTTGGGCCCTTGGTAGCTATCTCGTTCCACCTTGGAAGGGAACTATGTTTTCCTTTAAACTTGGTCCATCATCATCTCCCAGGACTAAAATACGGCCAGAGGTTTTAGCCTGTAGGAATTTATTCATGTTATTGAATCAATCAAGTAAACAGGCTGCATACTGCTGAAAATGTGGCAGTGTGGTCCTGCAAGGCTAGCAGTTTTGCACTGAGAGATGTGAATTGTGAGCAGGAAAAGTGGCATGCCAGATGTTGGCAGAAATATTGACAACAAAAGCGGTCATTGCTTCAGCAACAATCCTATATCTGGAGGTGTGTATCTCCACACACATTTTAAGAGAACTGTACGATAATTAAGCTCCTCGTTGGATTTGCAAAAAGGGTTGTGGCCTCTTCGGACTCCTCTGGACTTTTCAAGGATCTCCTAAGCCAGGCACTTCATGAAGGAGTGATCATAAGATCAGGGACGGCCCAAGACATATTGCTGCCTGAAGCAAAGCAACAAATGGCACTCCTCACCCAAGTCAAGGTGCATTTTACCCAACCCCAGGATGGTATTTTGGCACCTGATACAAAAAATCCCACAAGTACCTTTTGCCTCCTCTAACAGTAAGGGGAAAAAAAACACAATAACAACAAATTGAATAACTAACAATTAGCTGCCCTTTCATGACACCCCACATCTGCTGCCTGAAGACAGCAACCTCACTCTGCCTCATGATAGGGCCGGCCCCGCCTGAGACCTGCAAAGGCATTTGTCACTATATCACGCTTCAATGCAACTGATTGTGCTAACTGATTGTGCTCATCTGTGGCCAAGCATAGCCAGGAATGAAATGTGTGTTGCTTAATAATGCACCGCCTTTCTAAGCCTGTTCACAGGTAAGGAAATTAGTGTGGCAGTCAAGATGGGGATGTATGAGAAGTTTTTGTTATAAACCTTTCATAGCTTTGACAAGCAGATTAGACCACTCTTGTAAACAAAGAGTAACGCAGGTCATAAGGAATTCTGGGGAGTTTGTACATGGAGCCCTAGTGGCTCCCTTCAGGTGGAATTGATCAAAGCTGTTTTTAAGTTTTAACAGTTGGACTTGTCTGCTAAGAATATAAGAACATAAGACGAGCCATGCTGGAACAGATGAAAGGCCTACCTAGTCTGGTATTCTGTTTCCACAGTGGCCAACCCGATGCCCATAGGAAGCCCACAAGCAGAACATGAGTGCAACAGAACCCTCCCATTCATGTTCCCTCTCAGGAACTGCATACTGCCTCTGATATTGGAGGCAAATACATAGCCAACATGACTAGTAGCATTTGATAGCCTTATCCTCTCTCACCTAGGTTATTCTGTTGCCCTAATTGTGGAGGAACTTGATAAGGCTTTCTTTAAAAAGTCCAATTAATTAATTAATTATATTAGCAACAGCAACTTTAAGGTCGCATGATAAGTACATGATAAATTGCATTTACTGAGATTTTCTAGACTATATTTTTGGCCACAACACATGCTCAGCTATTACTCACTTGTTGCAGTGGCTCCAGATAGCTTTCTTTCAAGGTAGCACCTCTGTTACTAGGAAACTACCTTTTGCCCACCTTCAACAAGAATATTTTGTTGCTGAGGACAACCTGGTGTGGGTATGTGTGTGTGTGTGTGTGTGTGTGTGTGTGTGTGTGTGTGTGTGTGTGCGCGTGTGCATGAAGTATGTGTCATGGAGATGATAAATAGATTATTATTATTATTATTATTATTATTATTATTATTGGAAACAAATGCACAGTTTCTTACAAAATGGAAGGTAACTGTTTATCAAAGCTACCTGAGTTTTGTGGCCAAAATTCAGGCCTGTCTTTCTTTCTTTCTTTCTTTGCTGTGCCACTGATGCTTCCTTTATGACAGGGTTCCTTGGTCCAGTGTCACTGAATTACTTTTCATCACAGACTCACCTGCCCTCTGACCTGGCGTCCAGACCCACTCGCCCCAACCCCACACCGTCTCCTGCTTGTGGGTCCCTGGTCGACAGCTGGTTGGCCACTGTGTGGCAGAATGCTGGACTAGATGGACCCTTGGGCTGATCCAGCAGGGCTCTTCTGATGTTCCTGCTTTCAAGTTCTGTCAGCCAATGTGTATTTACAATACTACACCGTTCGGATGGCTGACACAAAAGTGACCACCAGGACACAGGGGCTAATGGGAATGGTGGGCAATCTGCAAAGAAGTGCAGAGTCAGTTTCCAAAAGGAAAAGAGATCTCCGGACTCTGTTAGGAGGGAGGTCAGCATAACAGAAAGCTAGCTATTGGATGTCTGCTGGAAAACTGAGCCTTTGAGAGCAATCCTATGGCCCCTAGACAGTGTCTGGAGTGGGGGGGGGGATTGGAGAGTTTAGATCAGCGGTTCTCAACCTGTGGGTCGGGACCCCTTTGGGGGTCGAATGACCCTTTCACAGGGGTCGCCTAAGACCATCGGAAAACACATATTTCCGATGGTCTTGGGAAACTGTATTGACTGAACTATGTCCTGTATCATCTTTTGTATTATTAAAGCTATTGTTATGTATTATTTTCATTAGCAAACCATCCCATGACAATGGATCGTGTAGAGAAGAACGAAAATAATTTTATGGTTGGGGGTCACCACAACATGAGGAACTTTATTAAAGGGTCGCGGCATTAGGAAGGTTGAGAACCACTGGTTTAGATGGACCCAGGAGTCCAAGCTTCCTGCCTCCTCCCCATCACAGCCAGCGCGGAGAGGACTGTGGCGGTTCCATCTCCGAGGTCACCAAAGCAACTGGAAGGAAGATAAAGGGGGGCAGGCCACTAGTTGGGGAGCCTAGGAATTTGTTTTCAGTACCTGAACTGAACTGAGCTAATAGTCCTTTCAAGCCAAAGTCCACTCCGGATCTGGTTACCCCAAGCTTTCTTCATTTCAGTAACCTAATTTAGATGGGAAAACACATATCATTCTTGCTCCTGGTTAGACAACCGGGAGTCCTTGCTGATCTACAACAAACCACCCACAGGATCCCAATTTCTAGCAGTGGATCCAAATCTCCTCCCATCACAGCCCTAGGATTGCCCCAGCCCTACTGAGATATTTTGCACTGGACCCCAGTGACGTTTCATCTTCCTGCGTTGAACTGAGGCCGCTCCACAGCGGTTCACGATTGCCTTCCAACATGGGCGAAATGCCCTTACGTTCCAGCAGCTCTTTTTTTCTCTGAAACCCACCGGTAGTACACACAGGACACCGGTGGCTTTCTGGATTAGTTAAACAACACTGCCCTCTGCTGGTCAGACGAGCAGGATTAATTTGATCACTTATGGCATGGTGGGGTGGAGAGAGGGAGGGGATGCTCTGGCATTGCAAATTAAACACGCAGTCAATTAATTAGCACGTGTGTGACTTTTAATGACACAGATAAATACACACACACACACACACACCGGTGGCATGTGCCGAAGCTCGTGTGTGGCCCTGCAGGGGATGGGTCCCAAAAGCAGCCAGGCAAACCCACCTCCTGTCCTGGAAGCGTAATGAGCTAATGGAGATTATGCAGAAGGGATTTGATCCAGGGCACTTTAGCTGTTTGTCAGAGTTCAGCTGCCAGCACAGACCTGAACCAGCATCTGTCTAATGACCTGCAGAGAGATTCCGCTGATCTTGTCTTTGCGGCACAGGGATAATGAGACAGAAGGAGGACGGAGACGGACTTTCAATGAGGGCAGGCATGCGTAAACGCAGCCCTCTTGAGGTGGGGATATCTTGTTACCCCAGTCAAGCCCATTTCCAAAGTATCTAGAACAATGATTTCCATACGATCTCCTGTCCCTTGTCGTCGGCACCGGAAACAGCCCGCTCAAGCTGCATTTTGGGATTTCTACATTGCCGTATAGGGTCAGATGGACCTGGGCTGGAGGATTAAGTGCTACAGAGGCTCTTCTTGCTAATTTATTTGAAAATGAGGGCTGCAGTACTTTGAACTTCTGTGTCAGTTCCTTTCGCTCAGGAATATCAAAGCATCTCACCAGGCAATTAGTTAATGAGTTAGCCAACCTCGTCACACCTCTGGGGTATTAGATGAGCCAGGTTGGTTTAGGGAAAAGCAAAACAGCAGGAGAAAAAGGAAGATAGATGGCAGCATGGTCCATTTAAGGCAGCCTGTTTGTTCTTAAAGTGGCTTACAGCGAAGACTTTTGCCTGTTTATTCAAAAGTAACCCCCCCCCCCAGTGTTAGAGTGGACTTAAGCCCAGCTAAGAGTATATAGGCTTCCATGGGTGTGGCCTCATCCAATGTGTGAATTGGTGTACTTTGGAGTATGTCATCATTCCAGCCACCAGGGAAAGGAAACAAACATTTCCCCTGGCACTGAACTACATCCCCAATCAATATTGGCACAGCAGAAGCAGTCTCTGGCCGGATCTACACCAAGCAGGATATAGCACTATGAAAGCAGTTTGAAAACCGTATATGGAATGGGTCCTGGGCCCCAAGAGCTTTTCAGTGCACTTCAACACTGTTATAAAGCAGCAGTGTAGATCCTGCCTCTTGCTGCTGCAGAACTTCCTCCACAGGCCTCCATGTGGCTTGATCATGTGGTTTGCCTGAGACAGGCTTCCCCGTTCCTCCTCCCAGAACAGCATAGATGTGAAGGGAGGGGAAAAGGCGCCTCACATGGATCCAAATCCCAGGTGCAGCTTTGCCACTGCAATTTTCTCCAGGAAAATGGACGGTCGACTCCATTTGACATACAACTGTCCTTGGATATACACCCCCGCCCTTACGTCATCTCCATTGGGAAGACAAGTTTGCGAGGGGTTGGGGAAGAGTTACAAAGAACCAGCCCAGGAGCATGAGACAGGGAGGGCTGCTGCAATGAATATTTGGAATAGATAAATATACCACTGCCAACTGTCTGCATTGCAGTACTTTGTAATGCAAAGTATCTTGGGATGGTTTGATCTTGAATGAGCAATTGAGACCCATTGGTTTTTACAAAAGATCTGCTCCTTGTGGAGATAAAATGGAGTGTACTTAGGGTGACCATATGAAAAGGAGGACAGGGCTCCTGTATCTTTAACAGTTACATAGAAAAGGGAATTTCAGCAGGTGTCATTTGCATATATGGGGAACCTGGTGAAATTTCCTCTTCATCACCACAGTTAAAGCTGCAGGAGCCCTGCCCTCTTTTAAATCTGGTCACTCTAGTATAGCTGTCATAATCTGACAGATGAAGAGGGAATTTCACCAGGTTCCCCATATATACAAATGACACCTGCTGAAATTCCTTTTTCAATACAACTGTTAAAGATACAGAAGCCCTGTCCTCCTTTTCATATGGTCACCCTAAGAGTACTGGTTTGTTGATATAGATCAACTGCCTGTATTCCTGGGCCAAATCTACTCCTTCAGCATCTTCAGACAGGGAGAAATCGCTTTTTCTTTCTGTCGCCTGTCATCGCTCTTGCTTCCTGCTTTCTTCCACATTGGGAACAAGCTGAAATTACATGAAAAAAAGAACAGCAGACACCACATGGCCCATACAGATCAATGGGAACAGAACCCTTTTATAGTGCAACTTTCCTGCACACAGCAGGAAATCCTAACAAATACAGACCTTTTTTAAAAAATAAATCAATACGCTTTTCTGTGGATTAATTTAAAATGTGAAAACTGGGAAATAGAGCGGGAGATGTGCAGGAAGATCACCGCATCATCAAAATGACACACAAAGATCTGTGAGTGGACAGTTGCGAGTGGGCAATAAATCGCTCATCTAAAGCTGCTCCTAGTGTCAAATCAGTTCGACCCCATCATGGTAACACTATATCCCTCTTGTGCATTTATACTTTGTAGGACACACAATGACATTTCTTGCGATATTTTGGATGATGTGGAATAAAAAGCAGGAAATGACACTATGAAAGCGGTCTATGGAATGTGGATTGTGCCCCAAGAGTGCACTTCCACACTGTTATAAATCAGTAGTGTAGATCATAGAATCACAGAATAGTAGAGTTGGAAGGGGCCTATAAGGTAGGGTGACCATATGAAAAGGAGGACAGGGCTCCTGTATCTTTAACAGTTGTATTGAAAAGGAAATTTCAGCAGGTGGTATTTGTATATATGAGGAACCTGGTGAAATTTCCTCTTTATCACACCAGTTAAAGCTGCAGGTGCCCTGCCCTCTTTTAAATCTAGTCACTGTAGTATAGCTCCTGAACCTTTAACTGTTATGGTGAAGATGGAATTTCACCAGGTTCCCCATATATACAAATGACACCTGCTGAAATTCCCTTTTCTATGCAACTGTTAAAGATACAGGAGCCCTGTCCTCCTTTTCATATGGTCACCCTACTATAAGGCCATCGAGTTCAACCCCCTGTTCAATGCAGGAATTCACCTTAAAGCAACCCTGACTGATGGTTGTCCAGCTACTTCTTGAAAGTCTCTAGGGTGGGAGAGCCCACAACCTCCCTAGGCAATGGGTTCCATTGTCGTACTGCTCTTACAGTCAGGACGTTTTTCCTGATGTCCAGCCGGAATCTGGCTTCCTGTAACTTGAACCCATTAGTCCGTGTCCTGCACTCTGGGAGGATCGAGAAGAGATCCTGGCCCTCCTCTGTGTGACAACCTTTTAAGTATTTGAAGAGTGCTATCATGTCTCCCCTCAGCCTTCTCTTCTCAAGGCTAAACATGCCCAGTTCTTACAGTCTCTCCTCATAGGGCTTTGTTTCCAGACCCCTGATCATCCTGGTTGCCCTCCTCTGAACACGCTCCAGCTTGTCTGCATCCTTCTTGAAGTGTGGTGCCCAGAACTTGACACAATACTCAAGATTAGGCCTAACCAGGGCCAAATAGAAGGGAATCAGTACCTCACACAATCTAGCCTTGGACTCGTCTTGGGTGCATCAGCACGAGCACCTGCACTTCAACTACTGCTTTCAATGCATATTTCCAAAATAGTGCACAACTAAAACTGGCATATCCTACAATGGTTAACCTCCTCCTCCCAGCCAAAGCACAAAACAAGAACAACCCCAGGAAAAACAAAACCAATAATTAAACATCAAAGAAGAAAAAATGTTTTAGAGCTTTATCACACCGGCCTTATTGTCTGCATTCATGGCGAATTCAATGCAATGGACTCAGTTGATGTCTATCTTATAGTCTGCTTTTGGGGCGAAGGACTCCGATGACATGCACCATGTCCAGCTGGGATTGCGGGTTCCCCCACCCCTCTTAGCGGCATATTTTGGTGTGCGGAAAGTCTGATTCTTCCAGTAATATGAAAGCAGGGTTTTCCCCCACCCCATTATGAAAGGTCAAAATGACCCTCCTAAGGTTTAGCTACTGGCATTAAAACCTTTAAGCTAAAATATGCCGGTATTTTTGGCAATTGGTCCTGCCCACCACTAACTCTAAGAGCTTCTCCAAGCCTAAATTTGGCCCTCTAGCTGAACTCCACTAAGTTAGGGCATGAAGATCTGTTATTAACATTCCTCCAGTGGTGTGGGAGTGGCTGCTGTGGCACCACTTCTTTCTGCATCGCTGGGGAAATGTGAGACGATCTGGACCCCATGGAAGGAGCCCCACACTATGGTTCTTCCTTACACCAGCTCTATCTACCTGAGAACCATTTTTATGTTGCAATGGGCTGGTGTAGGGTTCTCCTGTTACTCAGCAGTATGGGAAAGCGTAGTGCCACTGCAGCTCTCATCCTTGACAGAATAACACAAAAATCCAGCCTTAGTTTCATCAGTGTCTGCCCCAGAACTGTAGAACTCCTGTCCCAGGAGTTACAGGGGTGAAAACTTCACTTGCCTATACCAGCTTACTTAATTTTTATTATATTTCATCTTCTTAGCAGGATGAGTCATTGTATTTATTTATTTTTTATTTTATGATCAGCCCAGAGAATGATCCGAAGGGACATTTTAAAAAGAATTATCATTACCCTGCTCTCATCCATGTTATCCAGACAACAACCTTGTAAGGTAGGTTAGGCTGGGTCATGGTTATCAAGTGAGCTTCATGATGGAGTGGGGCTTTGAAGCTAGGCCTTTGTAGTTCTGGGGGGCTCATAGTTCAGTGGTGGACAACACACACAACTTTTTTTAAAAAAAAAAACCTTGGGGAAAATGGTGTTCTTACCAGCTACAGAGCGCCAACAGGGTCAAACTACTTTACCTGCAAGCTAGTGTTACCCCTATTGGTTCTCCATAGCCACTACAGATGCCATTCCCCCCCCCCCCAGCAGCAGTGTGTATGTGTGTGTGTGTGTGTGTGTGTGTGTGTGTGTGTAGCTCATCGACCATCCAAGGATGAAAACAGTCTCAGACCTCCCACAGTTGCCTACCCCTGTTTCAGATGGACAGCTCCTAGTGTTACCAATCCCTATTTATTTATTTATTTATTTATTACATTTCTATACCGCCCAATAGCCGGGGCTCTCTGGGCGGTCCACCAGGTTTGCATGACATGGCAGTGTTTAATAAGCCATGATGGTTTGTTAAACATCCCTACGCATGCTAGCTAATTTCCCTAATTTCCCTTCGCTGGGCATGGGTCGTCGTGACATCCAAACCCGGCAACAGTTGGAGGGTGGGTTGAGTTAACAAACCCACGGGCTGTTGTAGGGTTACTGAGTGATTTGTTAACCACCCCAGCCAGCCACCCTCATTGGTTTTGGACACCATGGCAACCTACATCTAGCGAGAGGTAATTAGGAAAATCAGCTGGCATGCGACTGGCATGCACAGGAGTGGTTAACAAGCCACTGGGCCTTATTAACCACCCTACTGTCATGCGAACCTGGGCCACTCTGTCTTTTTCCTCCTTAATGGGTTTTCTGTGGTAAGTATAAAGGTGGAAGAAGTTGTGGGAAAACATGGGAAGGTTCCAAATGAGAAATAAGATTCTCTGAATGAGGCAGGGGTGATTGCATGATAAAAAGCCTCATCTGGAAGCACCCCTAATCTGACATCATCATCATCATCATGTTGTTTTATTTCTTACCCGTCTCTCCATTTTGATCGAGGCGGGGAACAACAATAAATGATAAAATACATAATGCTCAAAACATAATATACATTGTTAAAAACATCCTAAAAAACATCCTAAAAACATTTTAAACACATCTATAACCACGATATCACACTGGGCCTGTTCAGACAACACGCTAAGCCATGGTTAGGATGCTAACCCTTTTGCAGCAAATGTTTAATGAGCGCATTTAAACCACGGTTATGTATCCATCAAGGTTAGGAATGGTTCACATGATACGCTAAGCCATAATGTTTAGCTCAAAATGCTTAACCACCGTGGCTTAGCCTGTCGTCTGAACAGAGTCACAGGCTGCCTTTCCGTTCTGCTCCTTTCCCTCGCCTCTGATGTCTTTTTCACTGTCGACATGTAAATGTGCACACTCCTTGGGAGCAGGATTCTGCCTCTTTTGCTAAGGAAACTCTCTCCCAGGACATGTGTGTTGATAACACTGTATAAATAAATGACAATACAGCCCTATCGCTGAAGCTAAGCAGCCACTGATAAGAACCCAAGCACAGCCTGATTGGGAGGCTGCCTGGTAGGAATCACAGGTAAGCCATTGTGGTGCACTTAAGAAGAGCAAGGTACTTGAAATGCATAAATAAATGGATTCCTTCCTGGCCAACTGGATTCTTTGTCATCTAATCAGTTTAAAACATGAATAAGTAAGTCCGTAGATGACAACACCGAGTAACGTGCTATGAGCTTCCTGTCAGAACAGTGGAACATAATAAATATTTTTGCATACACTTCATCTGCTCTCGATCCTGCCTGCAAATGCTAACCAGCAGATGGAGTCACTGTGTTATGAAATACACCCAAGTCCCGATGGTGGTTCTGCCAAAGCCCTTGTAGGAAGCCAAGCTTTTATTTCTTATTCTGTGCCTTGGCAGGGATACAAGGAAAGAATGTGGTCCAGAGTTGGAAAAATAGGCTAAGCATCCCATTCTTTTTCTGACAGTGCATGTGAACAAATTCTTTCCAGCAGAAGTAAATGGAAAGGCTCCGCATTTGCAAGTTCTGGAGAAAAATGAGACATCCAACATCAAACCACTGAATTGGAGTCACTGGTATTGACATGTCTGTGAGACTGAAATTGGGATGTGTATGAGTTGAACAACTTTACTTGCATGATCATCTATGTATGTCCACTGAGAAGTCCCATTGAGTTCAATTGGGCCTACTCACAGGCAAGTGGGTATAGGATTGCATGCAGCCTTGGTGGTTTGACTCTGATGCACATTTGTGTCTGTGTGGACAGGGGATATTTTTATAGAGAGCTGGTACTAAGACAAGAGACTGAAGGCTAAAACAGTCATGACATGAAATCCATATTGAGCAGCTACATCTATTAGTGACATCTTTTTACTCTAAAGCAGTTTTTCAGCTGACCAAATCTGATCAATATCTTAAACGGTCCAACCTACCCCTATAGTAGAGTTGTGATGGGGGCCCTGCATCTACCCTAGAATAAAACGGGGAAAAGATGTAGATACGGATTTCAAGTAATGTCAGTGGTATGGCCTAGAGCTCTGGAATCAGGAAGACCCTGCTCTGAACTGCACTTCAGCTATGAAATCCCTAGCCTAAGGCAAGTGACTATTCCCTCAACCGCCCATCTGTAGTATGGGCAGTTGAATACTGCCCTACCTTACAAGGTTGTTGTGTGATTTTTCAGCAAGATAATTATGTGAAGAGTTTTAAACACTCTAAAAGTGCTATACAAACTTGATAAACAACATTATTTGTTTGGTTACATACTGGGAGTAGAATCCAACCAAAGTCCTACTTAGGTAGGATCTACACTACTGCTTTAAAATGGTTTATAATAGTAGTGACAACTGTTGGGGCCCAGGACACACTCCATATACAGATTTCAAAGGGTCATATCCTGCTTGGTGTAGATCTGGAGTTATACCCATAGGACTTATATTAGTCAAGACTACCTTGTCCCATTCATTTCAGTGGGTCTACACTAAGTAGGACTTTAGTTGGATTCTACCCTGAGGTAGGCCTTAGCTAGATTGGGCTTTATCATGACACACAGGGGATCCCAGGATCAGGGAGGGATCATCCCTCCCTTGCCCCGGGATAGAGCCCTCCCCTTTGGGCCCACTTTTTCCACGGTCCCGGGCTGAGCCCAAGACCGTGGAACGTGTGGCCCGTTTGACCCGGCTCCGCACGATTCCTCACGCAGAGCTGGGAGCTGCTGCGCCCATTTTGGTTAGGGTAGGGGGAACGGGAAAAGTTAAAAAAAAAAACTTACCCTTACTGCACGAGCGTTCATGCGCTCCGTACTCTTTAAGGAAAAAATGGCGGGTGCAACGCCTCGTCTCCTGAGGTTGTCGCTCCTCACAACGCGAGATCTTCCCTCCTCTAACCTGGATTAAAAGGTAGGTCTTGCTAAGGCCGTAGTGATGGTGAAGGAAAGCTTAAATAAAGATCTGATGGTGATGGGGAGATAATTAGACAGACTGGTGCCATGGTACTAATTACTCAATGACCCTGTTCAGATGGCATGCTAAGTCACAGTGGTTAAAATTTTTGGGCTAAACATTATGGCTTAGTGTGTCGTGTGAACCATTCCTAACCTTGGTGGCTACATAACCACAGTTTTAAAAAGCTTGCTCACAACTTGCTGCAAAAGGTTAGTGGCCTAATCATGGCTTAGCGAGATGTCTGAACAGACCCAATGAAGATGTCCAGCCGTCTTCCAGCTCAGATGTTCTCTGGTTGCTAAATGACTAACATGATCTTCAGCTTATGATGAGAATCTGGCTGTCTTTTTAGAAATGTGGGTCGAGTGGGGAACTAACTCCAAGATTGTACTTGCTCCTTGCCTAGTGTGACCAGATGAAAAGGAGGACAGGGCTCCTGTATCTTTAATAGTTGAGCTGCTGCCACCACCACCACCTCTGCCTGGACTGCTGCTGCCTGGTGGACTGCTGCTGGCCTTTCTTCCCTGACTGACTCTACTGGCTCTGTGTGTGTGTGTGTGTGTGTGTTGTATTGTATTTTCTATTGTGGGTATTGTCTTGTGTTATTATAGAGCATAATGTGTAAGGGAAAGTGGGTGGCAATATGAGTTGTACAGGGCTGAGGGAGATATGGCGATGGCAGGGTGAAGTGCCATTACAGGGGAAGGGGAGATAGATATTTAAACTCATCTTTAAGATATTTAAGTCTCACCTTCGGTCGCCCTGCCAGCCCAGGGATCTTGGAGAATGAACCAGGCCACCCACAGAGCCTCTGCTTGCTCCTATGCAATGCCAGGTCAGTTAAAAACAAAACAAATATCATCTATGATCTTACAGATGAGGAGGCCGACCTTGCATGCTTCACAGAGACCTGGCTGGGAGACCAGGCTCTCCCAGCTGGGTACTGTGTTAGTGAGCAGGTGAGGAAAAGTGGGCAGGGTGGCGGAGTAGCTGTGGTTTACAAAGACAATCTCAACCTGACCAGAATTCCTGTTCGGGAATTGAATCACATTGAGTGTGTGTACCTGAGTCTAAAGACCAGGAATAGACTGGGGATTCTGTTAGTGTACCAGCCACCCCGCTGCCTATCAGACTTCCTGGCTGAGCTCATGGAACTGGTCTCAGAGTTGGTGTTGGAGTCACCCAGGCTTTTGGTCCCGGGTGACTTCAACATCCCATTTGAGACCAGTTTGGCAGGTGCAGCTCGAGAGTTCATAGCATCCATGACAAACATGGGCCTATCCCAACTGGTCTCTGGACCCACACATTCCACAGGTCACACCCTCGATGCTGTTTTCAGCTTTGAACGGATGGATCTGTGGGTGGAGGTGATAAATATCTCTGTGTTGTCATGGACAGATCATTTTCTGGTTAGGGTTAGTATCACGGTTACTATCCGCCCCTGCAGGGGTGGCGGACCTATTAAGATTGTCCGCCCTTGAAGGCTAATGGATCCTCTTGGATTACAGATAGCCTTAGAGGGTTCTATGGGTGGTATCGACGATCCTGTTGAAGCCCTGGTCAATAGATGGAATCAAGACCTAACTAGAGTTATCGACATGATCGCTCCCAAACGTCCTCTCCGACCTGCTTCTAACCGGGCACCTTGGTATACAGAAGATCTCAGGGAGCTGAAGTGGGAAGGACGATGACTAGAGCGCCGATGGCGGAAAACTTGACTCATATCTGACAAAACATGACATAGAGAACATCTTCATTCCTATGGGGTGGTAATACTTGCAGCGAAGGAAGCTTTCTTCTCTGCACGCATTGCGTCTGCGAATTCGCATCCAGCAGAACTGTTTAGGGTGGTGAGAGTCTATCTCAGACACCTTCCCCCCTGAAACCCCTTGATCCCTGTCCTTCATGGCTGGTCATCCAGGGAGGAGATGCAGTTAGACAACAACTACTGCATATTATTAATGCATTTCTCAGAGAGGGGAAGTTTCCATCATGCTTAAAAGAGACAGTAGTACGGCCACTTTTTTAAAAGCCCTCCCTGGACCCCCTGGACCTTAATAATTACAGGCGAGTATCAAATCTTCCATTTTTCGGCAAAGTGATTGAGAAGGCAGTTGCAAATTTTGCCTTATCTGCAAGTATGTTGAGAGCTAGGCACCGAGACCCCCAACAAGTTTCATAATGGAGAGCTGGAGATTTCGTTCTGGTATATGTACTGATCTAGTTCCCCACTCGCAAGTTCTTAATATATGCTAATGTGATTTTTATCTTTATATTCCATTTGTGTTCATTATTTGCATTTTACTTTATATTATGCATTTTTAACTTACTTAACTTATTTATTTTAGCTTATCACTTTACTTGTTTTTATTACGTTGAATTGTGATGGCGTATCGCTTTTAGCAATAAAGATTTCATTCATTCATCCCCAATGCTGTTCAACATCTACATGAAACCGTTGGGAGAGGTCATCCGGAGGCATGGAGTGGGGTGCTATCAATATGCTGATGACACCCAAATTTATTTCTCTATGCCTTCGACAACAGCGTCAGCTAAGTATAGTGTGTCTCCTCTGAACGAATGCTTAGAGGTGGTAATGGAATGGATGAGGAAAAACAAACTGAAGCGGAATTCAGACAAGACGGAGGTGCTTACTGTCAAAGGCCGCAACCTGGGTTTGGAGGTGTGTCAACCAGTTCTGGACGGGGTTACACTCCCCCTGAAAGACTGCATTAGCAGCTTGTGGGTGCTTCTGGATCCATCGCTCCAAATGACAGCTCAGATAGATGTGATGGCCAGGAATGCCTACAATCAGCTTCAGCTGATACACCAACTGCTCCCCTTCCTAGAGTCAGAGGACCTAAAGACGGTAGTGCACACACTGGTAACTTCGAGGCTCAACTTCTGCAATGCGCTCTACATAGGGCTACCTTTGGGCCTAGTCCGGAAACTTCAAGTAGTTCAAAATATGGCAGCCAGGTTGGTCACCAGTACACCTAGGGTAGGGTGACCATATGAAAAGGAGGACAGGGCTCCCGTATCTTTAATGTTTGTAGAGAAAAGGGAATTTCAGCAGGTGTCATTTGTATGCATGAAGCACCTGGTGAGATTCCCTCTTCATCACAACAGTTAAAGCTGCAGGAGCTATACCAGAGTGACCAGATTTAAAAGAGGGCAGGTGACCTGCAGCTTTAACTGTTGTGATGAAGAGGAAATTTCACCACTTTCCCCATACATACAAATGACAGCTGCTGAAATTTCCTTTTCAATACAACTGTTAAAGAAATAGGAACCCTGTCCTCCTTTTCATATGGTCACCCTAACCTAGGGGTGACCATATTACATCAACTTTAAAATCACTTCACTGGCTGCCAATTAGTTTCTGGGTGAAATATAAAGTGTTGGTTATTACCTTTAAAGCCCTACGTGGTTTGGGTCCAGGTTACCCACAGCATCGCCTTCTCCCAGACAATCCGCCCCGCACACTTAGGTCCTCTAGGAAGAGTTTATTCCAGTCAGCCACAACTAGGCTGGCAACTGTTACCCAGAGAACCTTTTCTTCTGCCGCCCCCAGACTGTGGAATGGCCTGCCGGAGGAGATTCGTCAGCTTAAAGCTATCTCAGAGTTTAAGACAGCCGTAAAGACTAGTTTCTTCCGGCAGGCCGACCCAGATCAATTTAAAACCTAAGAATTTTAAGATGCTGTGATTGTTATTTTACCCTATTTCTTCAATTCGAAGACACACTTTTCCCCCCATATAAACATCTCTAAAAATGGGGTGCGTCTTAGAATCGCGGGTGTGTCTTACGTTTTTTTTTTATGTTGGTGGTACTGAAATTAGGGTGTGCCTTACAATCGATGGCGTCTTACAATCAAAGAAATACGGTAATATTGTATTGGTTTTATATGCTCTTTTAACTAATTTTATGTATTATATTGTGTTTGGTGTTGTTCCCTGCCTCGATCCAGAGGGAGAGACGGGTAATAAATATATTTTGATGATGATGATGATGATTTCAGCAGGCGTCATTTGTATGCACGCAGCCCCTGGTGAAATTCCATCTTCCTCACAATGGTTAAAGATACAGGAGCCCTGTCTTCCTTTTCATATGGTCACCCTATCCTTGCCGCACTTCTTCCTTGGTGGGCACAATCCACCCTTTCAGGAGCTGAGCCAGGATTCTCCAGGGTTTCAGGAAGGAGTTTTTGCAGCCCTACCCAGAGACTCCAGGGAATGAACCTGAGACCTTCTGCATGCAAAGCGGGTGCTCTACCACTGAGCCACGGCCCTCCCCCTGAGTTAAGAGATCTCACCGAGCAGCAGAACTGGGGTGAGGTGGGAAGGCCTCTACAGTTTAGGGCCTGAGGGGGAAATGCCCAATAGTGACCCCATAGTAGTAAAAACATGGTAATAACCAAAATGACTGCTGCCTGAGGCAGGTTGCCTCACCCGGCTGCTGAGTGGTTGGGCCAGGTTGAAAACCTTTTGCAAATCCCTGGAGAGCAGCAACGGGTCACGTAGGCTACGCTGGGCTGACTTACTAAAATGCCGCCCTTTATGACCCTGGAAGGCAGCGTTTGTCTTCCAAAACAGAGAACATTCCCAAGTCTGACACCATTAGCAATTAACGTGGCTTTTGTAGGTAAACAGCTTTTGTCTAATTGTTCATCCAATTACTGCATTAGCAAACCAGAAGATTACGGTTCAAAAGCCAATGCTAAAATATGGGAACAATTATTATTTGTCTGCGCACCCGGCAGTCACACACAACGAGATGCTGATGACACGTCTGGGCACTAACCATCCAATCAGCATCTACTTACGAGGTAATTATAAAGCCAGCTTGTTTTGACAATTGAATGGAAGATTGCAAGGCTGGCTGTGCCATACTGTCCTAATACCGCCTCAAATTCTTCTGGGAGAACAAGGAGGTGGGTAACAAAGTCTCACATGTGGCATGGAAGGATAAATAAAAAAGACAGGGCAGTCTTCAATAGCTATGGAGCATTGTAAGGAGTACATTTTGGCCTTAAAGCTATACATTTGGCCTTTAGATCAAACAACCTTGGAAGGTTGCAAATTTCAATTGCCTTCGACCTCTTTGAGGTGAATCCAGCCTCAGTTCTGCTTGAGACATTTTTCAGTGTCTGAGGGCCAAAATAGACATTATGTTTAAATGTATGCCTAGCAGCTATGTCTTCTTTTCTGTTTTCATCTTTACTCTACAGTAAGTGCAGGATCCCCAATCTGGATCTTAAAAGCCATGCTATTCCCCACACTAGAGTCCTGATTTGGACTGGGCCTTTGAGCCTATTCTAGAGTAAAAATAAATAAATAAATAAATTAAGACATCGAGTGTATCTACAATAAGGGAAATCATATTGTTTACACAGGGCTTTTGTGCTTCCTGGTTCTTTGGTGTGATTGTTATGGACTGAATTACATGGGAGGAGAGGGGTGACAAGGGGCTTGAATTGAATACTTCCCCTCCGATCACTTCCATTGAGTTCTATTGAGACAGTGCCATGTAGTGGTGAAGATCTTGCTGTTTCCCAGCTATTACCACTTTAAAAATGGTTCTTTTTATCCAGAGAATTCCAGAGGATTCCACGGGAGATGTCCTGGTTGTTGACAACATCATGAAATTGATCTGAAAACTATCGTGAGTGGTCAAGCATGAGCGTTTCCATAAATCGCCCATTAGAGGAGCCCATAGCTGCTAGACACACATCTAAAGCAGTGGTGTGGGGGTAAATTTTGAAGTGCAAGGCGCTCAGTATGGCCCTCCCCCACAGCCACACCCCCAAGGAGAGTCCAAAACTGCAAGCAGCTGTGTTGATCCATACCAACAAACCAGCTCTAGCAGTTTTTGTCACCATCAGGACCATGTCCTTTGTAAAGCTAATGAGCTGTACTTGCCCATTCCAGACCAAAAACACCTCAAAATACTTTGCATTACAAGAAACCATAGATTGTTGTTGGGAAAATTAATTCCTCATCCAGCCTGCTACTGTGAGGATTGCAGCTAAGCCCAGAGGGAACAGGGGATTCTGAGATGATGCCGGCATTCCAGCTAATTAAAAAGCAACTAGCACTCTGTGACTCCAAGCTCCACTACGCCACTGGTTTAATGTCGGTTTTGGCTATGTGTGTGCAGAATTCTGTACTGCAGCTTTCCCTAACCCAGAGCAATCTAGAGGTGTTGGACTACAACACCCATGTGCTGTCTGTCCAATTGTCCAGGATGATGGGAGCTGTAAGTCTGGACCCACTTCCCTGATGTGAATGAAATTATGTTTACATCCATGTTGAGGGATCCACCGTTTGCTTGTCATACCCACCATGGTGAACACTCTTTCCCCCTCTGGAAAGCACTGCAAATTCCCAATCCTAACTCTGTATTGTTGACACCAACCAGCAGCATCAATCCAAGTTTCAGTCAGGGTTCTTTCTGCACCCCACCTGGAGAAGCCCAGGACTGAACCTGGGACTTTCTGAATGCAAAGCATGTTCTCTATCACACTGAGCTATGACCCCCCCCACCCTTAGTTGGAGTGGGGGGAAGGATGTGTCCCTTTTCCAAAGGCTGATGGCTTCCACATCTCAAGATCTCCTGTATCATGCACTAAGCATCTCTTAACCATTAATCATTATAAAAAGAGGCTAATATTCAAGATTTCCTGAACATCCTACATCATTAACATTCAATCCCACCCCACATACACACATGATGGGGCTGGTACAACCAGGCCAGGATTCATAACAATATAAATTTATTTATTTATTTATTTATTTATTACATTTTTATACCGCCCAATAGCCAAAGCTCTCTACTACTACTAAATAACTTAGTAGTAATATTCCTCAGTAAATGAGGGCCTATCACTTGATTACAAAATTTAGTTTGAGAAGCAACTCAGGTTCTGGAAGCTCACTCAAGACTCACCATAGTTCAGGGGGGTGGGGAATACAGATTAGTTTACATTTGGCTTTTGTAGATAGCATTAGAGAGCTTGGAAGATTATGATACCCTAGTTTTAGTTACTTCTGCACAAGTTTTAGTCTCTTGGTGGATCCTATGGATAGCTTGCCTGAGTGGAAGGCACTTACAGTGCATGCATGGGGGCCCTTCAATTCCCCCCTCCCCTGCCTGAAGCCACATTTCACACTGCTCCAGAAGACCTGCTCTAACTTTCAGGAGCAGCTTTGGGAAGGGTACAAATGCTGTGGGGCAGGAAAATGCCATTCCAAAAGCAAACATCAGGGCTCTTATCCAGTGTTAGTCAAACTTAGGCCGTAGCTAGACCTAAAGTTTATCCCAGGATTGTCCTGGGGTCAAACCTGTTCATCTAAGTGCTACACAGGGCATCCAGTGCTCAGGCAGGGACGAACCCGGGATGATCCTGGAATAAACCTTAGGTCTAGCTACGGCCTTAGAGTGGGCTCATTAAAATGAATGGGATTTAAGTTAAGCTAACATTGCATACAACTCCAGGTTCTTAGGATCCAATCCAATGGTGTTCTAATGTAAGTCCCATTTATTTCAATGGGTCTACTTTAAATAGGATTAATGTTGTATACAACCTACTATCTTTCATTTCATATAATTGTAATATGTTACGTCTTGTTTTTAGCTCTGAGCAATTCACTTGGTGGTATAAAATAGGGTGACCATATGAAAAGGAGAACAGGGCTCCTGTATCTTTAACAGTTGCATAGAAAAGGGAATTTCAGCAGGTGTCATTTGTATATATGGGGAACCTGGTGAAATTCCCTCTTCATCACAACAGTTAAAGCTGCAGGAGCTATACTAGAGTGACCAGATTTAAAAGAGGGCAGGGCACCTGCAGCTTTACCTGTTGTGATGAAGAGGGAATTTCACCAGGTTTTCCATATATACAAGTGACACCTGCTGAAATTCCCTTTTCTATGCAACTGTTAAAGATACAGGAGCCCTGTCCTCCTTTTCATAAGGTCACCCTATATAAATCCCAGTACCATTACCTATATAACATGATCAAATTTGAGTTCAGGATAGACTTTTTACATAATTTGTATTGCTGTTATTTGATTGTACTCAGCTTTAGTGGGGAAAAAACCAATATAGTAGATTCCAAGTAGTTGCAATATATTTAACCTCTCCTGAAATACCTTGGCATCAATCATCCCAAGCCAAGCCATATGCTGTGGGATCCTAAGCATGATTACTGGCTTCTGAGTTCAATGGGACATCCTCCTTTGCCTAGTACTTCTGGATAGGATTGCAGCCTTAATGATTCAGTTTTCATTTTTGTCCGTCAATTGTCCCACATATTAAATCTGTCCAAGCTACAGATTAAGTTGTGATTTAGTGTCACTATGGTGTCTATCCATCATGCCCCCATCCTGCTGAAGAAGATAATCATGCTTTATGACACAAAGTTTCAACAAGGAGTTTAGCACTGTTCACAAGCATGGCTGGGGCCATCCTGACATGTGTAACACCTACTTGAATGGCACAAGACTGTGTGTGTACATGTGTGTGCCTACATTAAATATGGTGCAGTTCATTGTAACACATGTCCCTGGGAAGATTCATGGCAATCATTTGTATGGTGATACACCTGAACCATCCCTTTGGATAGTATAGAATGAATCTGAATTATGTTTCACTGATGGAAGGAGAGGCCAGGTTTGGATCAGCAATAGCTCTCACAGGTTTTGCACTGTACATCACCACGATGGCTTGCACTTGTTCTGGATTCTGGAGTTAGACAAAGGCATTTCTCATTCTGGTTTAGATGTTTGTGGGATGCCACCACCTTGGTCCTCCTTTATTCCTTTTATTAAATCAAAGCATCCCAATTATGGGGTGGGTCTCATCAGAATGCTGCACCCTGACTCTGTGACCCACTGACTCTTTTTGGTCTCACAGCAGCCAGCCTGGCACTCTATATTTTCCCTACTCCTTCACCGCTGCCACCATTGACAGAATCCACTCCAGTTTATGAAACTGAAAGAACTTTAATTAACAATAGCTAAGCTTATGCAGTTACAAAGCTTATGGTTTCATCAGGTTCACTGCTTGTTTGTTTCATACAGTTTCATTTGAAATCCTGCCTATGCTACCGCCCCCCCCCATTCTACACTCTCTCCTCCCAATCACTCTGTTCCCAAAATAATAAAGGCCATTGTACCTACTCTCATTAGACTCTTCACAGACAACCCACAGATCTTAACTTCAACAGACCCTAACTCACTGGCCATTGCTAGACGAGGGTTTAGCCCGGGCTGAAACCCGGGCTCACCCCTGTGCGTGCAGATGACGCACTGGGGATCCCAGGGTCAGGATGGGCTAAACCCTCCCTTGACCCGGGATAACTGGATCCACTTTTGGACTCTTTTTTCTGAGCCCGGGGCTGCGGAAAGTCTAGCAGGTTCTGCAGCTTTTCCCTGCTACGCAGCTTACTCGCGCTGTGCCCTTCGGGCCGGTGGCGAGGGAATCGCGGGGGGGAGAGATGGGGGCCGGGGGGGTGAGCGGACAGGCAAGCAGGGGGGAGCAGACTGGCGAGCAGGGAGGACATCGGACATTGGGGGGGAATAGGGGCAGGGGGAGCGGGAAACCCTTAATTTTTTTTTAAAAAAGCCTTACCTTCTCGTTGGTGCGCTCCTGCGCACATGGCCCTTTAATTTAAAAAAATGGCCGACGCGACGGGGCTTTCCCTTACCCCATCGCTTGTTACGTCTAGCTAGGGGTGACGGCCTGCACTAGCTGCAGTGCAGCCTCACCCCTACTCCCCACCGGATTACCTGGTAGGTCTAGCAAGGCCCACTCGCCCACTCACTCACACACACACACACACACTTCTATTGCTTCCCTTAACTCCTCCGCTCACTGCTAACAACCAATCCAGATCTTTGAACCACCAGCCAATCAGCATTCACTTCACATTCTCTCCACTGTCTCCCACTAGATTTAACTACTTACCAACCTTTGCAGTCGACACAGCACTTACATTTATTTATTTGTTACATATATATACCGCCCCATAGCCGAAGTTCCCTGGGTGGTTTACAAAAGTTAAAAACATCTTAAAGGGCAACTATCATTTAAACATCGCAAATACTTACATTATATAAATTGGCAACAAACAGTCACAGTTTGCGGTGCGGTGGTCATTTGAGAAGACCTATGATTTCCTCAGGTTCACTTACATTTCTGGCCAACTCTCTAGTTCTACACCCCTGAGCAACTACTGCTATAAACAATTAAATGGGTCTGTATATCATAGGGTGACCATATTTGGGAAACCAAAAAAGAGGACACCTAGTGTGTGTGGGGGGGAAGCAGCTTTCTGAGTCCTGCAGAAAGTACGTTATTCCCCCGCCACCTTAAAGAACCCGATTGGAGTGGAGGAGGGGAAAGGATTTCATTCTGCACCACCACCATCCACTCCAATTGGGGTCTTTTCTATAATGTCCACGAATGACCCACTTTCCCCTTTAAGACCTCAATTGGAGCTCAGGGTGGGGGAATGATGTGCCTCAAGAAAGCATGTCATTCCCTCCTGCCATGCTAATGACAGCCTTAAAGGGGAAAGTGTGTCATTCCAGGACATTATTGAAAATTATAGAAAATCCCCCCTGACACCATGGAAAGAACAAAAACCAGGACAAATCCAGGGAAATCCCGACAGTTGGTCACCCTAGTATATCATAGACATGCCAAAAGCATAAATCTCTTTGCTTTACAAAAATGGTGACTGCATTGTGTCAATAATGCACTAAACATGCTATAGCTATTACAAGGTGTTTTTTTTTAAAGTTGTTTTGTTTGTCTGGAGTTACCTTGAGTCAGTGGACCTTAACTTTGTGGAGAATCTCCCTCCCCCCACCCCTCCACTGAAATCTGAAGTGGTATCCTGTGAGCTTCTCTACATACAGGAAAAATACTGCAGCCTTACCAGGGCTTTTGTCGTTCCTACCATCACGATGCACCCCTTTACATGCGACCACTTGATTTTGAATTGAAAACTTCCCTTCTCAGAAATGCTCCATTGTGTTTAATGAAACGGTGCTTTCTAGTGGCAAAATTATAGCACAATGCCGACTTTACACACTGAGAGATACCGCAATATCCCAGATAATAATACCACATTATCTCTGTCTTTTAAAAATGCAAGATTCCTGGGGGATAGGACAGGAGATGTCTTGGACGTTAACTACATTGTTCAATGGACCCGCTAACTTCCATGAGTGGCCAATCACAAGTGTGCAATAAATCGTTCATTTAGAGAAGCTTTGTGTTTTGTCTTGAATCTGTGGTGCCAGATATTCCAGCTGTTTCCCAGAGCTTTACTCTCATTTTAAGATGCCTTTTTTTAAAAAATATTTTTATTTGAATTTTATAACACATACAATAATCACGTTTCATCAACTTAATATTCCAGAATAATGATTTTTTTAAAAAAAAAAAACACTAATTGAAATAATATAATACTATCTCATGCACCCCACCCCCCGGGACCCTTATTCTCCTTTCCAAAATTGTAATGTATCCTGCGACGGTTTACTCCCTTTCCCTTTTTCTAGTACAAATTTAACAAATGGACTCCAGACCTTATCAAATTCATTTCGTTTCAATAATCCTCTCTTAACTTTAATACTACTTGTGAGTCTGTCGTTAATAGCTATATCCCAGACTTCTTTATAACATTCTTCTATTTGATAATCCCTTTGTTCCTTCCAATTCCTGGCAATTATTAATCTAACTGCAGTTAATAAATTGTTTATTAATTCTTTACTATTTTGTGTACATTTAACCCCTTCATATATTGATAACAGTGCTGTCCTTGGCCCTATCTTTACCTTCCATCCCATTATATCATTTATCTCTTTAAATACTATTTGCCAAAACCTCTGAATAGCTTCACAAGTCCACCACATATGGAAATAAGTGCCTTTTTCCTGACAACCTCTCCAGCAATATACAGAGTACTTTGTATCCATTTGGTGTAGCCTTACTGGTGTTAAATACCACCTCCGTATCAATTTATAATAATTTTCCTTTGTTCTTACCGACATAGTCTTTAATAAATGTTGGTCCCATATCTTTTCCCACTCATGACAGGAGATAGTAAGGGAGAGAGAAAAATTCCTGGATGGAGGACAAAAAAAATGGAAAAAGGAGAATTTAAAGTGCAGGAAGTATACGGAGATTGAAAAGCTGATCATGCAAAGGGAAGAGGGAGGTGGAAAGAGTTAGCAAGGGTATAATGAGTGCTTTATATAAGATATTGCTGGGAATGGAAGAGCACCGTGAGCATTACAAAACGATATGGGATCAAGATATGGAAAGACAGTTTAAGATGCCTTTTAATAATGTGCTGATTTTAATAATGTATTAGTTTTAAATGTTTTAATTAGTTATATGTATTTTATGGTGTTTGAATTTGTGTGGTACCCTGCCTCGATCCAGAGGGAGAGGCGGGTAACAAATAAATAAATATATTATTATTATTATTATTATTGATGTCAAAGTAATAAGTCATGTCTACAAAATAGCGTTTTAACAGAGGCTTGAGCAATGATTGTCTGTTGCCTAGGGTTGCCATCTGGCCAGGAAATAACAACACCACCCCTGACTGCTTCTTTCTTTTTAGTAGAGGCCTGTTATGCAGGCAATGGGGCTAAACATTCTGTTGGACTTCCAGTAAAGAATTCTCAGTATCTGCATCAAAACTTTCCCTTTGGGGAAAGTCATGACAGATAAACTAAGCTATAGCTTAGAGTGTATGATTTTACATGAAAAACGGTCCCAGATTTGATCTCTAGCATTTCCAGTTAAATGGTCCGGTACTAGCTGGTGGACAAATAGTCTAGATGGACAAATAGTCTCTGGCCTGCTCTGGCAGCTTCTTATGTTGGTATAAAACTGGTGTGTGTCTGTAGATTTCTTTTTTGTCATATCTAACTCTGCTTCATCTGATGTGAGAAGATGATCAAGGGTTTGTTTGTTTTTAATTGTGTTCTCCCCCGAATGTTTTAAATAAAATTGCAATTATTAATTCAAGCAAAACTAGGGTGACCATATGACCAGGTCTGCCCGGATGTATCCGGCGTTTTGATGACAAATCCGGGAGGGGAAGGGGAAATCCGGATTTTTCCAAAGAGCAGCTCTAATGGGAATTAACAAAAATGCTTATAACTCCGTTATTTTTTAAGATAAAGACATGAAACGTGGCATGATGGTAGCACTTAGGAAGGGCTTTAGTCATACCAAGTTTGAAACAGATCCGTTCATCCATTGATTTTTTATGATTTTTTTTAAAATTGAGGTTTTTAAATTATTATTTTTAAAACCGTCATTTTTAAAGGTAAAGAGCTGAAAGTTGGCACCATGATAGCTTTTAGGTAGAGCTTTAGCCATACCAAATTTGAAACAGATCTGTTCATCCACTGATTTTTAGGAATTTTTTTAAATTTGAGGATTTAATTTTTTTAAAAAAATATTATTTTTAAAGATAAAGAGATGAAACTTGGCACCATGATTGCTCTTAACAAGGACTTTAGCTATGCCACATTTGAAACAGATCTGTCCATCCACTGAGTTTTAGGATTTTTTAAAAAAAGTTTGAGGTTTTAAAATTATTATTTTTAAATGACATTTTTAAAAGATAAAGGGCTGAAAGTTGGCACCATGATAGCTCTTAAGGAGAGATTTAGCCATGCCAGGTTTGAATCAGATTTGTTCATCCATTGTTTTTTTAGGATTTTAAAAAAAGTTTAAAGTTTTAAAATTATTGTGTTTTAAAACTGCTGGAGCCATATCCTTCAAACTCAGGTTGTCAAACCTCCTCTTTGGAGTTTTGCATATTGAGCAGTTTCAGCCCTTGGCATTAAGGGGATCTCCAGTCTTTAGGTAAACTGCCACAACACCCACCCTAATGTTAGAGTAGAGAAACTTGTGACAATTATACACAAGCTTTTTAAAAAAATTGAAATTAGAAAAAGCCAGCCATCCGGCCGGCCAATAACAAACCCTGTTAACAACAACAGCAGCTTGCAATGAGTGAAGATACAGTCAGAAAAGATATTTGAGGGAAGGGGAGACTGTATCACAAAAAACATAGCAAAAGCGTCAAAGTACAGCAAAACCTACAAAAGTAGGAGTGAGTGAAGTTAATTTCAGATACATTGTATCTCTCACTTGTTTTTTATTTCAGTGATTTTAACATGAAGATGCTATGTAGAACAGATTTGTCTTAAATGTGTGCTGTAAAATCAGACATGTGACCAAGGCTATGTTCGGGTGGGCACGCCCCCTTGGGGGCCGACCATGTTGTCTTCCTTTTTGGTTTCCAAAATACGGTCACCCTAAGCAAATCCCTTCCCCCCCCCCCATTATGCTGCCATTCCTCAGCCTGGTCCTAGAGCATTCAGAGTTCTATTGAAAACAAATGAAAATATCCAAGAATGTTGGCATCCAAAAGCAAAACAAAAAACCACACAGAGAGAAAGAAAGAGGAAGGGCAGAGGCAGTGTCAACAAGGCATAACAGTCAACAAAGGAACACTAGATGATTTCATCATACATGATCTCACATACATTTTTCTTTTGAAAGAACTACATAATGGTTGACTATAAGATTCAACAAATATGCAGTCTAAGCCTCTCACGACTTGACATGATAAAATGTGCCAAAAATATGTCCTAACACAGAGGTAAAGTCATCAGACCAGAGGAATGGAAATGCCATAATTCAGCTTTCTGCTATAGGGCAGGGCCATCCACTTCCCAACCCAACTTAGGCCGTGACTCTGACCTTGATGTGATGCAAGAAGAGCATAGGTAGATTCATAGAATCATAGAATAGCAGAGTTGGAAGGGGCCTACAAGGCCATCGAGTCCAACCCCCTGCTCAATGCAGGAATCCACCCTAAAGCATCCCTGACAGATGCTTGTCCAGCTGCCTCTTGAATGCCTCTAGTGTGGGAGAGCCCACAACCTCTCTAGGTAACTGATTCCACCATCACACTGCTCTAACAGTCAGGAAGTTTTTCCTGATGTCCAGCCGGAATCTGGCTTCCTTTAACTTGAGCCCGTTATTCCATGTCCTGCACTCTGGGAGGATCGAGAAGAGATCCTGGCCCTCCTCTGTGTGACAACCTTTGAAGTATTTGAAGACATGTCTCCCCTCAATCTTCTCTTCTCCAGGCTAAACATGCCCAGTTCTTTCAGTCTCTCTTCATAGGGCTTTGTTTCCAGACCCCTGATCATCCTGATTGCCCTCCTCTGAACACGCTCCAGCTTGTCTGCGTCCTTCTTGAATTGTGGAGCCCAGGACTGGATGCAATACTCTAGATGAGGCCTAACCAGGGCCGAATAGAGAGGAACCAGTACCTCACGTGATTTGGAAGCTATACTTCTATTAATGCAGCCCAAAATAGCATTTGCCTTTCTTGCAGCCATATCGCACTGTTGGCTCATATTCAGCTTGCAATCTACAACAATTCCAAGATCCTTCTTGTTTGTAGTATTGCTGAGCCAACTATCCCCCATCTTGTAACTGTGCATTTGGTTTCTATTTCCTAAATGTAGAACTTGGCATTTATCCCTATTAAATTTCATCCTGTTGTTTTCAGCCCAGCACTCCAGCCTATCAAGATCACTTTGAAGTTTGTTTCTGTCTTCCAGGGTATTAGCTATCCCACTCAATTTTGTGTCATCTGCAAATTTGATAAGCGTTCCCTGCACCTCCTCATCCAAATCATTAATAAAAATGTTGAAGAGCACTGGGCCCAGGACTGAGCCCTGCGGTACCCCACTTGTTGCCTCTCCCCAGTTTGAGAAGGTTCCATTGATAAGTACTCTTTGAGTCTGATTCTGTAGCCAACTGTGAATCCACCTAATAGTTGTTCCATCTAGCCCACTTTTAGCTAGTTTGTTAATCAGAATGTCATGTGACACTTTGTCAAAAGCTTTGCTGAAGTCAAGATATATGACATCCACAGCATTCCCACGGTCCACAAGGGAGGTTACCTTATCAAAAAATGAGATCAAATTTGTCTGATCAAATTTGATTCCCTTGCAGAGTCATTAGAAAAACAGTTCTAGGTGACTCAAGTAAGCAGAGCTACACATTTCACTGATTATCTGGATCCATTTCAGTCGGGTTTCAGGCCCGGCTTTGGCACGGAAACAGCCTTGGTCGCCCTGTATGATGACCTATGTCGGGAGAAGGACAGGGGGAGTGTGACTTTGTTGATTCTCCTTGATCTCTCAGCGGCTTTCGATACCATCGACCATGGTATCCTTCTGGAACGTCTGGCTGAGTTGGGAGTGGGGGGCACTGCATTGCAGTGGTTCCGCTCCTACTTAGCAGGACGGCTCCAGAAGGTGGTGCTTGGGGGACATTGCTCGGCCCCGTGGACTCTTCAGTATGGAGTTCCGCAGGGATCGGTCTTGTCCCCCATGCTGTTTAACATGTACATGAAACCGTTGGGTGCGGTCATCCGGAGTTTTGGAGTGCGCTGTCATCAGTACGCTGACGACACGCAGCTCTACTGCTCCTTTTCATCCTCATCAGGTGTGGCTGTGGATGTGCTGAACCGGTGCTTGGCTGCGACAATGGACTGGATGAGGGCTAATAAACTGAAGCTCAATCCAGACAAGACTGAGATGCTGCTGGTGGGTGGTTCCTCTGATCGGATGGGGGGTGTTCAACCGGTTCTGGATGGGGTTGCACTCCCCCTGAAGGAGCAGGTTCGTAGCTTGGGGGTTCTCCTAGAACCATCTTTGTCACTTGAGGCTCAGGTGGCCTCGGTGGCACGGAGTGCTTTCTACCAACTTCGGTTGGTGGCCCAGCTACGCCCCTATCTGGACAGGGATAACCTAGCTTCAGTTGTCCATACTCTGGTAACTTCCAAATTAGATTACTGCAATGCCCTCTACATGGGGCTGCCTTTGAAGACGGTCCGGAAGCTGCAGCTTGTGCAAAATGCGGCGGCCAGATTGATAGCTGGAACAGGGAGGTTTGAGCATGTAACACCGATTCTGGCCCGCTTGCATTGGCTGCCTATATGCTTCCGAGCCCAATTCAAGGTGCTGGTCTTAACCTATAAAGCCCTACATGGCTTGGGACCACAATACCTGATGGAACGCCTCTCCCGACATGAACCTACCCGTACACTGCGCTCAACATCTAAGGTCCTCCTCCGAGTGCCTACTCCAAGGGAAGCTCGGAGGATGGCAACAAGGGAGAGGGCCTTTTCAGTGGTGGCCCCCCGACTGTGGAATGATCTCCCCGATGAGGCTCGCCTGGCACCAACATTGTTATCTTTTCGGCGCCAGGTCAAGACTTTTCTCTTCTCCCAGGCATTTTTAACAGCATTTTAACAGCATTTAACAACGTTAAGTTTGTTTTTAATGGACCCCACAATTGTTGTTTTTAAATGGATACTGTTGTTTTTATACTGTTTTTATGTGTGTGTGTGTGTGTGTGTGTGTGTTTTAAATTGTATACTTTTAATGTTTACTATTTTTAAATGTTGTAAACCGCCCAGAGAGCTTCGGCTGTGGGGCGGTATATAAATGTAATTAAATAAATAAATAAATAAATAAATAAATTTCAAGGAGCGACAAAAACATGATACCACATCCTGGAAAGTCTTCTAAATATGGATTTGGGGCACAATCCTATCGGGATGCCCATCAGCCATATATATTACCTGGACCAATTCCTGTTGAATTCTGCATCCTATAGGTTGTATCCACAGACTGTAGTGATGGCCACCAATTTAGGTGGCTTTAGAAGGGGGTTAGATAAATTCCTGGAGAAGGCTATCAGTGGCTATTAATCCTGATGGCCATGTGCTACCTCCAGTATCAGAGGCAGTAAGCCTATATTCAGCAGTTGCTGGGGTACATGGGTGGGAGGGTGCTTTTGCATTCATGTCCTACTTGTGGGTTCCTGGTCTACAGCTGGTTGGCCTGGCCACTGTATGAACAGAATGCCAGTCTAAATGGACTCTTGGTCTAGCCAGCATGCATGGCTCTTTTGTGCTTATTCAATGCCAGTCCTACTTAGAGTAGACCTACTGAAATCAATGACACTAACATTGGATACCAGCGAATGCCACATTCTGTTCCTTCCCACATTTCAAAGCGGTTGTGTTTGCTGCTTTCATGATTACTGAGATCATGTATGGATATCGTGCTGCACCTCGAAAACGCAAATTTCTGTAAACCGCCCAGGGAGCCCTGGCTATGGGAACGGTATATAAGTGTAATAAAATAAATAAATAAATAAATGAAACACGATTGCGGCGCCGTTGATCTCTGCTTCTCTTTCCCTCTTTTAAAGTCCAAGCGATATTGGTTTCAAATGGCAGCTCAGCAGCCCAAGAGCAAGCCTACTTGGAAGACGTCTGCGGAACTCTGGCTGCCATCCGAAGCATCCTAATTGTCCGGGCAGCTCAGCCCCGCCACGCCCCAGAGTTTTCCGGAACGTACTTCCGAGTGAATGCATTTAGGATCGGACGGCTGTAAACCGGCTTGAGTGAAGCCAAGCTTCC
Source organism: Elgaria multicarinata webbii (assembly GCF_023053635.1). Classification (NCBI taxonomy): domain Eukaryota; kingdom Metazoa; phylum Chordata; class Lepidosauria; order Squamata; family Anguidae; genus Elgaria; species Elgaria multicarinata. The sequence continues at coordinate 34,247,334 of NC_086173.1, forward strand.
CCCGCCCCCGGGCTAGCCTCGCTTTTACCGCGAGAGAGGAAGTCCCACCCTTGCATGGTTAACGGCGGGCTGCTGCTGCCATCCCAGGGCTTGGGGCGTCCCTAGGCTGTAGGAGACGCCTGGGATCCACCGCCTAGGGAAGCTCAGCCTGGGGGATCCCGGGTGCAGGGAGGCGGCGGCTCCTCTCCCAGGCTCTTTGTCCGCCGCCGCGGCCCCGCCACACTTTCGTTTCCAAGCCGCGACCGGTCTGTTAGATCCCAGCGCGGCACCACGTGATCCCCGACGGGGCGCTCACCTGGAAGCCGCTGGGCTCCTCCTCCTGAGCAGCTCTCACAACAGCAGCATAAGAGCAAGCTGGCGATCGCAGCTCGACATCTCGGGGATCGAAGCCGGAGAAGTTTGGCGACGCCGTTGCCCAGAGGGGAAGAAGGCGCTGGGGCGTAAGCATGGCCTTTGGAAAGAGCCAGAAGGATCCCTTCGGCACCGCCTTGGGCCACCTGATAGGTAAGCGGTGCCTGCCCTGAGCTTAGCCGAGCGGAGAACTTCGAGGCGGCGAGGGGCCGTGGCTCAAGGGGTAGAGCACGCGCTTCGCATGCACCAGGTGCGATCCTGGCTTGTGATTTCCAGGTTTGGCTGGGAAAGAGCCGTCTCGGGACCCCTGGAGCGCGGCTGTCGCTCAGTGTGAGCTGACTGGGGTCATCGGGAGCACGTTGGTCATTCTGATGACCGCTTTAGATGCTACTGTGAATTACTGCAAAATGGGGTAAGCCCCCTCCCCTTGAGTGGGGCCCTGGACATATGCCCTAAAGTCCTTGCCCTGATGGCACCAATGCTCCTTCACGGTGTATCTGCACAGGGGGGGATTCTCTTGGTTCTTCCTCGCACCCTGCAGGAAACTTAAGCAGCTTCTGGGGGACACCCTGGCCGAACTGTTGACATTTTCAGTCGCTCCAGGCAAGTAACGGAAAAGTTTCTCAGCTGTGCCAACTACTGTTGCCGTTCTGGGGGTGCCTTTCGGGGCTGCCTATTTTGCTCTCAACCAATAGCGGTCATTTGTTTTCGGTTCCTCTGCCAACCGTTCCCACCAGCTCCTTGCAAGGAAGTTTCCTGTGTTTCAAAGAGCTGTCTTGTGAGCAGAAATTAAACAGCTGCACTTTCTTTCTTTCTTTTTGCCTGTTGCTTTCTCAGTGCCATTGCCTGGGGGGCTGTGGCGGAGGAGCTGGCATCCTTATCTCTGTGAACCTGCTGGCTGGGAATTGTGGGTATTGCGGTCTAACCCATTTGGAGGGGGCAAGTTGTGAAAGGCTGAGGTCAAAGGTCACTACAGAGCATTTTCAGCCAAGGATCGGAAGGTCTCCCTGCCTGCATGTTCTAATTTCGGATCCAGCAGAACAAAAGGGCCACCTACGTTGCTCCCATTTGGGGGTGTGGTTTCAACATCTCTCAGCCCCCACAGCCCAAACTATGGGGTGCTTTGGCTTGGGCTGCTCTTAATGTGAGCAACAGATGCTGGAGAACATGGCTGGTTCCCTGTGGTTATTATTTATTTATTTATTTATTTATTACATTTATATACTGCCCCACAACCGAAGCTCTCTGGGCGGTTTACAATAGATAAAAATAGTAAAGGGGTCCTAAGCATGCCTTTCCTTAGGACCCCTTCCTCCTCCTTTGGTGCTCCCCAATCGAACAGACCCAAGGGCATGGGGATTGTCTATCTAGATTAGCTTTTAAAAGATACTTTAAAACAGTGGTGTCCAGTTTAGAAAGTTGGAGGTCAGGGCTCATTTGCCAGTTCCTCCTGGCCTCTCCTGTTTGTCTTATTCATTAATTTGGAATGACTAAAACCTGCACCCCTGCCTCTATGTTCAAAATAACACAAGCAGGTATGTGAGAATCCCTGTTTAACCCATATGCCTCAGGTGAATTAACAGTGGAGGGAAATGCATCCTCTTGCTTTAAAGTTAATCAGTTGTGTGAGTATGTAGATTGGTTAAAGGCTCACAAAGGAGTAACTCACTGGGGTTAAGTGACAGTGGTTTATTTCAGTCCCCCCTGCCTCCTCCCAGTGCTGCATTGTCCCAAGTGACTAGAAGCAAGGGAAGGCAGAGATTTCTACAAAAGAGCAGGTGTCAGTAATTGCAGCTTTTCTCATCCCTGCCAGGACAAGCAGCACCAAATAAAATAAAATAAAATCCCTCTTCGCAAAAGAATTATTAGTAAAGGGAGAGAAGCTTGGTCTTCCTTTGCTATTGGTAGCCATAGTCCAGGGGTGGGGAATAATAATAATAATACAAATTTATGTTGTACTCCATACCAGAGATCATTCCAACTAACCAAAACATACAAAACGCAGCAACAGAAATAAAAATCTTTAAATACACATTATAAACTGCTAATCAAAAATTAAACTTAATTCACATCCAAACAATTTAAAACTCAAAAACTGATTATTCCTCGCTTCATACACCAACACCCTATGACTCTGACTCGAACAAATAGGTTTTCAGGCCTCGTCTAAATCTGTCCAATTCTGGTTCCATACAAAGGTATACAGGGAGAGAGTTCCACAATCATGGGACGAGATGGGAAAATGCCCAGAGCCTAGAATTTGCCACCTTAGTCCAAGGAACCACCAGAAGTCCAGAATCTGCCCACCACGTTCTTCTAAGAGGAGCGTGCCATACAACCAGCTCCCCCAAATAACTGGGAAGAGAAGAGCATAGGGCCTTAAAAGTCAAGGCAAAAAGTATAAGATGTGTCCTTGCTCTGACAGGTAACCAATGCAATGTTCTGCAATAGTGGAAACATGGGAATAACGGGGCAAATCTAATCCAGCATGCACAGCCCTGTTCTGCACTGTTACATGTACAGCATGTAAGAGGATGGAGCGAAGAGGTAGGGAAACCCACCAGGAGGCTATTACAATAATCCAGGCAGGAAACAACCAGGGCATGAGCAAGATAGCCCTCAGTCTCGGGGGTCAGGAAACGGATCTGGTGGATGTTAGCAAGATGAAAATTACATGCCTTGGCTGACGCATTCACAACTGAGCAAATCATCTACCAGAACCCTGGCTGCCATTCTCCAGATGGCCCCACCCCCTTCCCTTCAACCACCAATTGTTTGACTGTTTCCTGGGTTTTATGCAATCCCCCCTTCTAAAAGGTTGAAATACCTCTCCTTAGGCTCCATTGTTGGAAGTAAGAACTTTAAGCTTAAATATGCTGGCATTGTTGGCCCCTCCCTGTTTGCCTTTGGCCCCACCCACCACAGGAATGTGACCCCTGAAAGCTTCTCCAAAATGGAATTCAGCCCTCTGGCTGAAAGGGGGACCTCTGCCCTAGTCCCAAGTAGTCCCTTGCTGCAGGTTTTTTTTTTAGTGTGCAGTTGGGCACAAAATGTGCAGTTGGGAAAAATGCGCGGTTGGAAATCTGATCATGTGCAGTTGAAAAAAGTGGTGAAAAAATAAGACACGTGTTATGTGTATGTGTTTATTAAGAACTTTAAAATAGACAAAGTTAGGGATGGCATCTAACAAATTATATAAGGATGCAGGTGAAAGAGCCCTTGACGGTGTGACTGATGTTGTTGGGTCCTGTGACAGTGTTGCCTGAATAGATGTGGGGGCAGAGTTGGCACTTGGGTCTATTGCATGGTCCGGTCCCTCTGTCTAAGTCCTGTGTACTATTGCTGGTTAGCATGTGCTTCAGGTTGGGAGGTTGTCTGTAGGCCAGGACTGGTCTGCCTCCCAAGGCTTGTGTGAGAGAAGTTTAAAGTGCTACTGGTATTGTTGATAATCTGTCCAATTGTGAAAGGGAAATAATGTGTTTGGCATGGGGTGTCTCACAGGGCATTTGTGCAGTTGGAAAATTTGCTTTTAAAAAACCCTGCCTTGCTGTTGAAAGTCCATCCAGTTCAACCTTCTGCAATCAGCTGAATTTCCTAGGCATAATTGATGGTGCTATATAAATAAATAATAATAATAATAAACCTTGCCTGACAGATGCTCACCTAGTCTGTCTGTCTCTTTCTCTCCCCTCCTAAGGAAAGAAAGTTTCCTTTAAAAGTCTCTGGTCAATTTGGGGAAATGCCTTCTTAAATCAAAACTCCTCATCTCTCAGCCATTTGGAATGTCCAGAGGTTTATTCCTCATTTGCCTTGAGTTACATTTATTTATTTGTTTATTACATGTACGTACCGCCCCCGTAGCTAGAGCTCTCTGGGCGGTTTACAGAAATTCTAAAATTGGGATAAAAACGAGTATACAAAAGTTAAAATACTAAAACATGGGTGCATTTTCATCAGGATCTTTTAACTGACATCTTTTTCATTGCAGAAAGAGCTACTTATGGAGCACTGCAGACAGAGGAGTGGGGCCAGTTCATGCACATCTGTGACGTTATCAACACCGTTGAGGAAGGGTAAGCTGGTGAACATTTCCATGTTGCTTTCCATGGCGCACCCTTTTCCAGATAAGATAAGCTGGCCTCCAGTGTTAAAAGTTTGACTTTGTTTGAGTTAAGACGAAGATTTTTTATCTATGTAAATGTTTTGACATATCCTAGGTTTGCTCTCTTTGTACACGTAATTTTACAGTTCGATCATCAAGGAAACTTTATGTCATGACTGTGGGGAATTCTGCTCTTGTCCAGTTTCAATAAGTAGTTGTTCCTACCTTGCATGGTGGGCAATTCGTCTTTTCCAGTGCATGTTCCAGTGCAGTGCACCATGTACATTGATGGTGCTATATAAATAATAATAATAATAATAATAATAATAATAATAATAATGTTCGAGTTGCCAACTTTCAGCCAGTCCCTGTAGCTTGATCAACAGCAAATAGTAAATGGTACTACTACTACTACTGCTACTGCTACTACTACTACTAATAATAAGAATTTATTTATTTATTTCCCACCTCTCCCTCTGGATCGAGGCGGGGAACAACACCAAACACAATATAATACATTTATTATATTGTGTTTGATACCAGTTATCCTTGTGTTGGGAAAAGCTTTGGTTGCTCATTCCTGTTAAAGACACAGCTGCAAAGTCTGGTTTAAAAGTTGGCAACCATTTTGCATGTACATGCATTGGGAAGCTGCATCCAGTGGCTCAGGGCAGCACTTCATCCTCACAACAACTCTGTGAGGTAAATTAGTCTGAGAAAAGAGCGGTGGTGGTGGTGGTTGGAGGATTATCCAGTGAACATTGTGGCCGCATGAGGATTTGAACCCAGGCCAACACTCAATTGATGCCAGCAGTACTTCAAGAATGCCTGTGATGCAGGAATTGCAGGGCATCTCGAGGAAAGTGTCCTTCTTCAAGGGCAATCTAACATACACTTGGTCGCTTATCAACCTAACTTGTCTGCTCAGCTATCTTTATAATGGTCTTGCTCAACAAGATACCGGAAGCAAAACAGAATATGCAATGAGCAATTGCGGTCATGCATGCGTGGCAATCAACATAGACAAGTGCTTGTATCTAAGTGGCAGATGCTGTAAAACTATAGAATACAACCCAACCTTCCTACTGTCCCAGAGAACTAACAGACATATCTGTCTGTTCCTGTACTCGGAGCACCTTGTGTGTCACATAGCTGAAGGACTGAGCAGTAACATAAATTCCAGAAATTTGTCACAGAGTCTAACCTTATACATTCTTATATTACTTCCTTGATTATCAAAAGCATCTGTTTTCTGTTCCTCAACAGATGCCAAGAAAGTATAGGAGCTTTGGTTCCCACTAGGTCATATAGTCCAGCCTTCCCCAACCTAGTGCCCTCCAGATCTTTTAGACTTCAACTCCCATCTGCCCCAGGCAGCAGACAGTGGTCAGGAATCTTGGGAGTTGTAATCCAAAACATCTGGAGGACACCAGGTTGGGGAAGGCTGATGCAGACTGTCCATTCAGCTGAGATGTAAGCTCCAGTCCACAAAAGCATGTGCCACAATAAAGATGTTAGTCTTTAAGGTCCCACAAAACTCTGTTGTGAGAACATATTTGACACACACACAAACTGATCCATTGGACTCCATTGATGGGTGGTCTGGCAGCGGAGTGGACTTGCAGCACCCATCCAGCTGTTCACACTCACTGCTTGGAATTCCAGCCACCACTGAGGAGAAAAAACTATGGCGAGCGTATGTCCGTATCTTCTCCCAAGATACGAAATCTCAGCGGACCACAGTCAACTTTCACAGATGCTAAAAATCACATTTTATGTATTTGCCACTTCAACGGACTACGTTAAAATGGCCCTGCTGGCTAGGGATGATGGGAGTTGTAGTCCACTTCTTCTGGAAGGCACCAAGTTGACTCAGGCGGTGGATGGATGTGAAGTGTGATGCTGTTTTCTCAGTGTGGCAGAAAATGCCTCTGTGCTGCAGCGAAGAAATGATGTAGCCAAAGGCTGGTCAGCGAACACTAAAATGATTGTCAGTTTACATGTTCTTTAATCCTAATGTTTAACTCGGATGGGTAACAAAGATACCAACCGCTGAGGGACGAGTCACCTGCAGCATCAGAACATGCTGGTTTGAATTGCATTGTAAAGTGAAAGCTTTCCCCTAGGCTTAGGACATGGGTGGGGAACCTCAGGCCTGGGGGACAAATCCACCCCTCCTGGTTCTCCAGAGTTACCTCAGATGGCCACACGTCTTTCCTCCTGACCCCCTTTCCCCTGGCCATTAATTGTTTGGTTTTTCTTTTAATATAGCGTTTTTGTATTCCCCCCTCAATTGTAAAAGGTTGAAACGCCTCTTCTAAGGCTTAGTTATTGGTGCTAAGACTTTTAAGCCTAAATATGCTGATACTCTTTCTATTTTGCCCCCACCCCCTCTTCTTTCAGCTCTGCCCCCTTGCCTTCAGCCCCATCCACTACTTTTCTCTGAAATGGAATCCCCACCACTGCCTTAGAGGAACCTCAGCCCTTGTGATGGGCACTCCTTATTTTAAGCGTTCCTTGACCTGCAGGTAGTAACCAGGGGTAGCTGGTGCCTCAGAAAGTGAGGGTGCTATAAATCCCTTGCTGCCACTACATCTTTCCTCTTCTCCACATACCTAAGGCTCCTGCCACCTGCTGAATCCCAGGTCTGCCCGTGAGCCATGCAAGTTAAATTGAACCTCCATTTTCAGAGGCATTGGGTTGAATCCAGTGTTAGTCCTACCTAGAGTAGATCCATTCGGATGAATAGGACTGAAGTTAGACTAATCTTGGGTACAACCCATAATACCTCTGCATACCCAACGATGAGGGCAGACAACAGCGGAATGCCATTGTCCTGCTTATAGGCTTGCTGGAAGCATTTCGGTAGCCACGGTTGGGGAAAACAGTGCTGGACTAAGAGCATCACATGAGGGAAAATCTTGTTTGCTTAACCGCCCACACGTTTGTCTCTCATTACTTCCTCTTTTGAAAGATGAAGTAAACAACGTGCATGTGGCCCGTTTAGCCGGCTGTTTTGATTCCGCTGCTTCTCCTGCACACAGCGGGAGACAGCAGCAACTTCCATCTTAAGTCGGACTTACTGGAGTGTGAGAAGGGGCGGGAGGCAGACAATGTCGTGAGAGGGACCCGCAAAAATCCATGAGTGTCCAGCAACGAGCGTGTAATAAAATGCTTGTCTGATGGAGCTCTAAGTTGCCACACGATTTCCCCAAGGCCACAAACTGCATATAAGATGGAGGGGCATGTAAGAGTGCCAACCCACTCCTTTTGCTCTTGTAACACGACATTCTTTTTTTCAAAAACAGAAAACGGCACCAATTGTGTAAATTTGTTTTTGATATATTCATGTATCACTTCCTTTTTACGGTAAAATTCTTAAAGCGAGGAACAGAGATTTGTCCTTGTTTCTCCCACACCCTTTACATAAATAGATGCAAAGTGTACTTGGAGGAACATCCACCATTTCTGAGGTGGAGTGCACTTGTTTGTCTGCTAGCATGGAGGAAAATTATCCAGATTGTTTTGAAGCATCCTGTAATTAGACTGGAAGGGAGCCAGGATACTGATGTTAACACCCCTGGCCTTGCATAATTTACCCGGGAATTTTTGTTACGGTAATCAAGTGTTGTCAGCATTTGGCCTCGGAGAATGGGAGCGACAATTTAGGGCAATACCTTTTCTTTTTTGAAACCAACTTCATTTGATGTGAGTACGAAAGCAAAGGTTGATACAGTAAAATCTGTCTGTTTTGACACTTTGCTTCTGCCACGTTATATTTAAATACTAAGAGAGCAATTGTATGGCCCCTAGACAAAGTCGGGGAGCGGGGGATAGGATAGTTCCGGTTTCTGGATTTGAGGTTGGAGATGGCACTCTGACCTTGGAGCCAGGAATCCGAACTCCTGCCCCCTTGAAAGAACGATGCTGGTTGCCTCTCTGAGCTCGCAAAGGGGACCTCAGAGAGGACAGAAAGGGGGCATGCTGGTGGGTGGGGGGCGAGGGGACTGGGGAGTCCGGCTTATGCTGTATCCTCAGGCCTCCCAGTGGAGCAGGGGGAGCTCAGAGGCAAAAAACACTTCCACTGCTCCTCCTGTTCTGCATTGGATATCCATAAGCCTCCGAGTTTGGAGGTGTATGGCCATCCTCATAGGATTGCACCCTGAGTGTTGATACTTGTGAATCTACTTGTAAATGCAATGTATTGAAGTGCTGCATAGGGAACAGTGAACTTCTTATTCTACCATACAATAGACTTAGCAGTTGCAAAATCACAAAACGAAAAAAAGCATGACCTGCTGCTGTCTTATATTATTTGTATTAGGCAAATAAGCAAATGATGATATACCTATTTCACCATTTCCAGCCATGCTGTCACACTCTAAAATGACTAAGAGACAAAACCTAGGATTGTTAGTTATGCAGATTAGAGGTTGGGGATATCAGATGGGAAAGGCTGGATTCTCAAAAGTTGGGAACACTGGAGGTCACATGGGAGAGGAAGATGGATACACCCTTCTAGTTTCTCCCATATAAATGTGACGGTTACTTTCATGCCTGTAGGGTAGAAGTGGAAATCTGTGCTCTCCGCCCCCAAGATGTTGTTGGACTACAGTTCCCACCATCTTGGCTAGTTAGCTGTATTGTCTGCAGTTGATGGGAATTGGAGTCCAACAACATCTGGATGGCCACATAGGTTCCCCAATCCTGTGTGGTCCTCCAGGGAAGTAACATATTGTACTTGGGCACTGCACTGAGATGAGAGCAAACATTGTCCGCCACCCGACTATTAGTGACCTGCCACTCTTCACTAATAGGGATGCTGCACACCCAGCTATGCACTCCTTCCAGTATGCCATGTACAAAACCTCTGCACACAGCCCACCCATCATAAAGTTACAGGGCTCAAGTTACAGGAAACCAGATTCCAGCTGGACATCAGAAAATCTTCCTCACTGTTAGAGCAGTACGACAATGGAACCAATTACCTAGGATGGTCGTAGCCTCTCCCACACTAGAGGCATTCAAGAGGCAGCTGGACAACCATCTGTCAGGGATGCTTTAAGGTAGATTCCTGCAATGAGCAGAGGGTTGGACTCGATGGCCTTGTAGGCCCCTTCAAACTCTACTATTCTATGAGTCTATGGTCATCTTGCTAGTACTAAAATATAATGCATGATTCCAATCTTATTTTGAGTTTCCTCTACTGGATTTCAGCAAAAAAATGAACACAGCAGGCCATCAGATCCCATATCTCTGAGTAAATGACATGTTAAATCATTATTGTTCTCTGGTTTTATTTCTTATAACTGCAGACCTAAGGACGCAATCAGAGCATTACGAAAAAGGCTTTCCAAAAACTGCAATCACGTCGAAATTCGTCTTACCCTGTCTGTAAGTACAGCACTCTCAGTCCTTATACAAGAGTCCGCATAGCATTGCTAGTACTGAAGGGCTTACATAGGATTTCTCTGGATCAGAGCCAGGTGGGAAAGAAGTTCCATAGTTTAACCATGTGCTGTGTGACATCAGGTGGCAAAAGCATTTGGTCCTCTTCCAGTTTCCCAGTTGGACACTGCCAACAGCCATAATAGGGTCACCATCCCTTTTAAGGAGTAAGCAATGCATCATTAAAACCTGGGCATGGCAGTGTTGGGTTCTGGAAGCTTATTCAGATCCTGAATCTCCAATATTACACATCTCTTGAAGAGGGAGGTCCTCTCAACCATGTGCACACTGCCCATTCCTTACTGCTGTAGCATCATCACAGCCTTCCTGTAATATAGCGCTTAAAATCTTACTCAGAAAATTGCTTGCCCCCCTCTCTTTTCAAATTAAGCATTGAAGATAATGACTAGCTAGGAAGGGGCAGAGTGATGTCATATGCAAGGTATTGTTATTGCTGTGCCAAAGGACCTTTTCCTGCATAGTCTTCCACTTTAGAGCGTGCTGTAATGCCATGGCATGCCAAGGTGTGATTCAATATTAGTAAGTGCAAAGTAAAGTCCATTGAGACAAATATTCTTAACCACGCACAAACATTGATGGCTTTGAATCAGATGTACATAGCTAGGAGAGATCTTGAGATCATAGTAGAAAGCTTCCTAAAGCATTTGGTCTGTGATATGGCAGGGCGGGGGGAAATTAAGGAATTATAAATGTATTTCTATTGTGTCTCCTCACCAAACTCAAGGTGGCAAAAAGGAGTGGGGTGGGGGGAGAAATGCAATATTAGGAACCATGGATTAATATCTTAGGGTGCAATCCTATGCAGAAAAAAAGTCCTACAACTCCCAGCATTCCCCAGCCAGGCATGCATACTGTCTTTTATTTAGATCAACCAGTGTTAAAATGCTAGATGCATGTTTTAGATTTACGTAGATCTTTTTATCTGGTTGGATGTTCAAGTGAAATGGGAAAAAAAAGGAGTTTCCAAATCAGGTCACGATCTTCTTCTAGCTATAATCCTATGTGCAGTCCTGTATTGAAGGAACAAGTTGAGACAGAAGCTTAATTAGATGGGGATTAAAATTAAAGATAGGCATCATAAATGCCATCGTATGGAATTGTGTGCCATTCGGGTGGCCCCATCTCAGAAAGAAAATAGGAGGATAAGAGAAGGGCAACTAAAACAAGTAAGGGGGCAGACCATGGATTAATATCTTAGGGTGCAATAAATAATGCCTTTTTAATAATGTGCTGCTTTTAATAATGTATTAATTTTAAATGTTTTAATTAGTTATATGTATTTTATGGTGTTTGCATTTGTGTTGTGCCCCGCCTTGATCCAGAAGGAGAGGCAGGTAACAAATAAATATTATTATTATTATTATTATTATTATTATTATTATTATTATTATTATTATTATAGCAAAAAAGGGTTGTATGCTGGACACCTGCCAACTGGATGGAAATCGCTGGTGGAACCTATCCCCTGTGCACCCCTCCAGTCTGTTCTGAAGGGGTTTCTTTTGGGGGGCGGGATCTTCTGGACTAGTTGCAGGGAATGTAAGGAGGAGGAGAACAAATCCCGTTGCATGAACAGATGTCCAGTCATTGAGTGTTGGATGTAGTGGAAAGGATGAACCGAAAGAGCCCTCTGTTAACTTCTATAATGGGAGAATAGAGAGGAGACCCAAAAGAGACCTATAAAACTGGTGGCACAGAAAGATTGAATTAAAGAACCAGGACTTGCTTTCAGAATACAAGAATTGAAGGTGATCTACTGAAACAGATAGGCAACAGTTTCAAGATGAGCTACTGGACAAACTTCATTATATTGTAGGAAGTTAACTTGTGCCCATCCAGCGTGTGACATAGCATCGAGGATGCTGTGGTAAATAGCGCACCGTTTATGGAGAGGCCCTTCTTTTGAGATCGCTGCGTCCAGGGGTGCGTTCGGTGGTGACACGAGAGAGGTGGCTGCTCCCAGGTTCTGGATCTCCCTCCCAAGAGAGGCTGGGTTTGCTTCCTCTCTGCTGTCCTTCTACCAGCAGGCACAAAGGCTGCTTTATTTAAGAAGGCATTCAGCCTGTAAGAGGGTCTGTTGGGTTGGGTGCTGTTTTTCATATTTTTTCCGTAATTGTTTTGTTTTGTTTGTATTTTAATGTATCATTTTGTTGTTTTAATCAATTTTAATAGTTTCCATGAGCCGCTTCGCATGTCATTTTTTTGGTAGAAAGGCTGGGTACAAATAAAATAAAGAAATAAATAGAAATTAGCTAAATGTTAGGAAGAATAGGTGCATCAGTAGTTGCAAGCCTTGTGTGCTTGTTGTTGTAATAGTAGTTGTTATTATTATTATTAAGACTATTATTTATTCAATTTATATCCCACTTGTATACAAAATACTCTAGGCAGCATACAGAGTTAAAAACAATTTAAACAAGATAAAATAATCAATAAAACAGCAATATATAACGGTCAGCAATAAAATTCTAAAAAGGGAAGGCCTTCCAGAATAATAGAGGCTTCAATACCTTCTTAAAGACATTCAGGGCATGTCTAGATAGGGCGATATCCTGGGGCATGTCTAGATGGGGCGATATCCCGGGGATAGCCCCAGGATCATCCCTGTGCGTCCACATGATGCACAGGGGATCCTGGGGGCAGGAAGGGGTGATCCCTCCCTTTCCCCGGGATAACAGGCACCACTTTTATCCTGACTTTTCCTGCGGTCTCAGGATGATCCCGAGACCACGGGAGGTGTGGGCTGCTGCCCCGGTTTTGTCCTGACTCCTTGTGAGTAACCGTGAGGAGCCGGGAACTGGGCAACTCCTCCATGCCCGTTGGGAGAGGGGGAGGGTTTTTTTGAAAAAAAAAAACACCTCTTTTTGCTTGAGTGCTTGTGTGCACACCTTCAAAAAAAACAACCCCAAAATGGCGGGCGTGATGTCCTTTTCCTCCCAGGACGTCGTGCGCCACATGTAGACTGGGGAGGAGGATGTCGCGATCACCATATCGTGAGATCTTCCCCCTCCGGTCCCTAGGTCTAGACACGTCCTAAGTTAGCAGGTGCATTTCAACCGGCAGGTCATTCCACAGCTGAGGGGCAGCAAAAGAAAAGGTCCTCTGGCATGTCAGCAGACACACATAGAGGACAAATCATAGAACACGACTCTTACTTTCAGGTGTCGGTTATGAACTCTTGGCCTGAAGAAGAATGCCCAGCATAGATGGAGCATTGTCTTAGCCCAGCATAACAGTTCTTATGGGTGTGCCCTATCATTCCTGCTCAAGTTCTTATCTAGGCCAGTGCTGTCACATGATGATATAGGTTGGACATTTTGGTGCCGTGTGAGCCGACCCGTTGGTTTAAACCTACGTAACTATAATCACAGACAGAAATATGTGACTCCATTTGTTTTGTTTTCTAAAAAATGCCAAATCCATAGGTAGTGGCAAAAGTGACTTGACAGTTCTTTAATGGTATGAAGAGTTTCCTCATTGGTCATTGTCTATTATGCAGCTGTTGGGAATTTGTGGTATTTTGTTTTGAAAAAGTATTGTTACCATAAGTTAGGAAATGATGGGGACAAACAAGTGACTGGCAGTATTCTGTTGTGAGTGACGCCATACAAAACTGAGTTCCCTCCCCCAGGTTTTGGTGTTGCTGAGGATTTGGATCCTTTTCCCTAGAAATTAAAGAACCATGTTGATTAATCAACGGATAAAATCTGGTTCTGAATGAATATATTTCCTTTCATTTTTATTTTCCCATTTGATTCATACACTTTCTCAAAGCATGTCAAGTTTTTCAGGCAAACATTCTGGGCTGGGTTCCTCTCTAGCATATCATGCTATTTTGGTGTTCGCTGACCAGCCTTTGGCTGCATTATTTCTTCGTTGCAGCGGAGAGGCGTTTTCTGCCACGCTGAGAAAATAGCATCGCGCTTCACATCCATCCACCGCCTGAGTCAGCCTCCCCCAACTTGGTGCCTTCCAAAAGAATTGGACTACAACTCCCATCATCCCTAGCCAGCAGGGCCATTTTAACGTAGTCTGTTGAAGTGGCAAATACATAATACCTGATTTAGCATCTGTGAAAGTTGACAGTGGTCCACCGAGATTTTGTATCTTGGGAGAAATATGGACATACACTCTTCATAGTTTTTTCTCCTCAGTGGTGGCTGGAATTCCAAGCAGTGAGTGTGAACAGCTGGATGGGTGCTGCAAGTCCACTCCGCTGCCAGACCACCCATCAATGGAGTCCAATGGATCAGTTTGTGTGTGTGTCAAATATGTTCTCACAAAAGAGTTTTGTGGGACCTTAAAGACTAACATCTTCATTGTGGCACATGCTTTTGTGGACTGGAGCTTACATCTCAGCTGAATGGACAGTCTGCATCAGCCTTCCCCAACCTGGTGTCCTCCAGATGTTTTGGATTACAACTCCCAAGATTCCTGACCACTGTCTGCTGCCTGGGGCAGATGGGAGTTGAAGTCTAAAAGATCTGGAGGGCACTAGGTTGGGGAAGGCTGGACTATATGACCTAGTGGGAACCAAAGCTCCTATACTTTCTTGGCATCTGTTGAGGAACAGAAAACAGATGCTTTTGATAATCAAGGAAGTAATATAAGAATGTATAAGGTTAGACTCTGTGACAAATTTCCGGAATTTGTTACTGCTCAGTCCTTCAGCTGTGTGACACACAAGGTGCTCCGAGTACAGGAACAGACAGATATGTCTGTTAGTTCTCTGGGACAGTAGGAAGGTTGGGTTGTATTCTATAGTTTTCAGCATCTGCCACTTACATACAAGCACTCGTCTATGTTGATTGCCACGCATGCATGACCGCAATTGCTCATTGCATATTTTGTTTTGCTTCCGGTATCCTGTTGAGCAAGACCATTATAAAGATAGCTGAGCAGACAAGTTAGGTTGATAAGCGACTAACTCCGGTCAAGTGTATGTTAGATTGCTCTGTTGTAACACTGTTTTGGGGGTGCATCTAAAAGGTTCCAATTACACTTCTTCCACGCCTCACCCTCTCCTTCTCAGTGACTCAGAGTTACTATTATATATTTGGTTAGTACCTTAGTATACCTGTTTGTATAGCAGAACCCGTTCCTGCTTCCGTTTGGCAGGCAGCCATTGGATAAAGTTTACTTTCTTTCTATTTACCTTCCCTGGGTGCTGAGTCGCTCCTTCCAGTCAATCAGAGAAGCTAACATAACAGGCCTAGGTGCCTTTTATCTGAGAATTTTTTTCGTGTAAATATAGCTTAAGGTTTCTCCATTGTGAGATGTTTAGGGGAGGAAGACTCTGTGTATTTTTCTGTTATGTGAGCCATGGTGCTTGTTAACATCACTAACCTCCTGGAAATAGCTTCTGTCTTCATAGCGAAGAATATAGGCAGCAAGAACAATTAGAAAACCTCCTTTCTCCTGCTCTATTCCAAGGTTTTTATATCTTGGCTCTGTGAAAGAGTCAAAGTTGGGAAACTGGAGGCAGGCAGTATGATTCTATACTTATTCCATTAAGCGAGAAGGCAAGTTCTGTGGCTGGGTAAATGAAAACAGAGTCTGAAGTTCTGTAGCAAAGCAAGGCCTCGGAAAGACAGGAATGGAGCAGAGCGAGGCAACCTGATGGAGGAAAGTCTACTGCCTTGAGAAGGATCCACCCTTAAAGCTGACCTAGAAAGAATTTTAGATAGATTTTTGGTCTTGTGTTGCCAATGGAACGTTCCAGGCTAGAATTCACCTGACCTGGAGAGATTCCAGCAAGTCAAGAAGCCAAAATGCCCCGACCATGGGATGACTCAATATTTTCCAGGTTTCCCATGAAAGGTTAGAGTTCTAGTTCTGTAGGGTTTGTTTTGCCACGAGGCAGTGTTCTTCTGTGATGGAACACATGAGGTGGCAGTTGATTCGCTCCACTACAGAGTCCCTGCACAAAAGTTTACATCTGTCAGAAATAATGTGAAAGCACTCGAGTAAATACTTCAGAGGCTCTTTTCCAGAAACGTCCACCAAGTGAGGGGTGTTGTCAATAAAGATAGGGTCTTCTCTGCAGTATTGCCTCTCACAGTGAAGCTCCTTGTTCATCTGGTTACTGGCAGGTGCTCTTTGTCAGTGTTTTTAGCCCATTGTAAGGTATTCTTGCTCCTTTCATGGACCGTGATTTTATTGTTCATTTCTTTTAATTTGATTGCAAGTTCCTTTTGCAGTTTTAAGCCGCAATTCTTTTCGAAGCACAGTGTTAGGTTTACTGGTCCAACAACAGTTGTTTATCTATCCCAGTTCTTTAGTTGCCTGGTTGCTTGTCTTCTGTGTGGAGGTGCACTCTTCACTAAACTGCAGACTGTCTCCTTTTCCTCATGATGCTGCCGATTTCTCTTTCCTTCCCTTTTCTCCTTCAACTCACTCCTTCTGCCTCCTCTCTTTTCAGCTCCCTCTTTCTCTTCAGCCCCTCTCTTCAACTGATGTTTTGCTCTCTCCTCAGTCCATTCCATGCCCTTCCCCCTTTACTCTAGAGACAGGCATTACATTTGTTTTTTTACTTGCCTTGGAAATCTTCTGGGTAACCTTAAAGACGATAGCATATTACAATGGCAAACAAGGGTTTCTTGCGGGAAGCTACAATTGGCTACCACCCTCCACGAGTATACATAGAGTGGAAAGGTTTGTGGGGGGGGATGTCACCTGTTGTAATCTATGTGCTGCTTTCACCCGTAAACACTCGAATGTGCTTTTCCTTGATGACACATGGGTCTAGCGCTATAGCTTGGCTTCCTTGAAATAATGTACAATTATACCAGCCTTGTCAGTAAGCCCTCAGAGGTATTCTGGCTTGCAAAGATTCCTACTAATGTGATGGGGGCTAGCAGAGGTGGGATGGAGAGTTGCATTTAACTGTTTTAATTGTTTTTACTGCTTTTAAATTGAATTAAATTATATATTGTTTTAATTTGTTTTTAGCTGTGGATATTTATTGTTTTATAGTGTATGCTTTTATCTGTACGCTGCCCTGAGATCTTAATGATATAGGACGAGATACAAATGTTTTAAATAAATAAATAATTTTCTAAGTATGTGGAGAGGGGAGGTGGCTTCCCTTCTCTGACAGCCCGCTTGGACTCTGCTGGTCACAGAGGAGGAACAGAGTGCTCCATCCTCCCTCTGTCATCACGGTAACTTGCCTCCATGGATTTCTTGCCATGAAGTACTGTCAGGTGAGCACTTAAATCAGTGGTGGGCAACTTGCGGCTTTCCAGAAGTTTTGGGCTACAACTCCCATCAGGCCTAGCTAGTATAGCCTATGGTGAAGGATGGTGGGAGTTGTAGGCCAGAATATCTGGAAGGCTGCAAGTTGCCTTTGACTGATTTAGGGAATTGTCTCCTGAAATGACAGTGACCCTGTTCACACTAAATCATGACGCTTCTGAGCTAAACATTATGGCTTAGCGTGTTATGCAAACCATTCCTAACCATGGTAGCTACATAACCACGGTTTAAACATGCTCACTAACCATTTGCTGCAAAAAGGTTAGTGGCCTAACCGTGTGTAGTCTGAATAGGCCTTTTGTTTACAGTTTCCATATCCCAGGCTCTAGACTGTTTTATACAGTTGCAAATATAAGGAATACAGCCTTTAGGTAGGCAGCCAAGATGGCTGCATGATAGTTAACCTCCTTTCATATGAATAAACTCTGGGTGTGTCAAAACTGGCTTCACCTGTAAATAAAATAGTCTGCTGGGTTTACTGGAGCCTTACTTGTTTTCTGGACCTTGGCCAGTGGGTTTGTACAATATCCACTGGAGTGGAAACTCAAGTCCTAATTGAAGGATCCTCGTGCCCTGAACCTCATAAATAATATCTGTGGGAGTTGAGCATCTGCCCACATAGATCAGATTTCAAACATCCAGGTATCAGCAATGCTATGACGTTCTCAAGAAAGATTGTACAATCTGTATAATTAATGAGTAGACAAGCAGAATTACCAGGATTTCTGTTTTGGGGAAAGATGGGATTGCAAGTTAGGTTACCTTGTAAATCCAACACACTTTAATTGTTCTGGGAAATGTCAACATATAAAGTGGGGCCCATTGCTGCAGGTGTAGGAGTGAGCAAAAATATCCACCAATAAACTACACAGCCCTCTTTTTAATGAGCAGCATCTTACAGAACCCAAGCATGCTTAATTTTTACCAGGATGGAAGTTATGAGATCCAAATTGCTTACCTTCTTAACCCAATTCTGAAGTTCGTTGGCCAGGTTTGGGGTGGGGGACGCATGATCGAATACTACACTCAGGCCAGATCTACACCAAGCAGGATATTGCACTATGAAAGCAGTACATAAGAGGCAGGAGCCACACTACTGCTTTGTAGCAGTATTGGAGTGCACTGACAACTGTTGGGGCCCATTGACACATACAGTACCATAGTGGTATATCCTGCTTGGTGTGGCTCCTGCCTCTTGTATACTGCTTTCATACCGCTTTCATAGTGCAATATCCTGCTTGGTGTAGATCTGACCTCACTCTCCCCCTCAGCGATCTCTATGGCCTAGTTTACATGTAATGATTAAAAATGCGTACAGATAACACTTCAAGAAGGATTCCAGCCTAGCTTAATGTGCTTAGTTTTCTATATGTGTTACTTTTCTATGTGCGTGTGAAAGGGGTAGGGGAGGAGTTTGCATTGCTGGGAATGAGCAAACCTGCTGGTGCACGCTGCTCAGTCACTCTCACTTTACTCCTCCTGCCAGCCAGACAAACCACTCACATTCCGTCTGTGATTTGTTTAGCATGATATTTGAACCAGGAATCCCAGAATTTACTGCTCTCCTTACTAGCCAGAGTCATAAGGCAGAATTTGTTTTTCCAGAACTCCTGATTCAAATGTTGCACTGCACAAACTATGGACAGAGAGTCCCTGGTGCGTTTAGCCACTCCCATTTGCAGGAGGAGCAGTGTGCCCCCAACATAATGCAAACTCTACTCCACCCCACACCCTCTAGGCACATAGAAAACTACATTTTAGGCTAGTCTTAGTATCCTTCTTCTTGAGATCCTGCTTGCTATACACATGGACATCTTCCCCCTTTAGGAGAACATTTAAAGATGTAAGAGCCCCTACCAGCAGTCTGAAGCAATACAGTCCAGGGACAGTTTTATCACATGACGAGCCATATGTATTGACTGAGCCTCTAGTTGCCTTATTTTCAATTTTGATGTTTTGGACTGGGCATATCTTCTACAGCACCAGCAAAACAACCTAAGCAGTGGAGTCTGCTGTGTTGTACACTAACAACCATCATAGAATCATAGAATAGTAGAGTTGGAAGGGGCCTACAAGGCCATCGAGTCCAACCCCCTGCTCAATGCAGGAATCCACCTTAAAGCATCCCTGACAGATGGTTGTCCAGCTGCCTCTTGAATGCCTCTAGTGTGGGAGAGCCCACAATCTCCCTAGGTAACTGGTTCCATTGTCGTACTGCTCTAACAGTCAGGTAGTTATTCCTGGTGTTCAGCCGGAATCTGGCTTCCTGTAACTTGAGCCCATTACTCCCATTTCCTGCACTCTGGGATGATTGAGAAGAGATCCTGACCCTCCTCTGTATGACAACCTTTCAAGTATTTGAAGAGTGCTATCATGTCTCCCCTCAATCTTCTCTTCTCCAGGCTAAACATGCCCAGTTCTTTCAGTCTCTCTTCATAAGGCTTTGTTTCCAGCAAAGCTATTTTAGGGAACAGAATTGAGTAGAGTGGTACGACATGATGGGGGTGAGTCTAGTGCCAGCTATGCAGCATCACACCGGTGTTTCAGCCATTCTGGAGCCTGTTCCATTGGTTCAGCACCAGGCATGTAAAGACAATATTTTGTACTAGGGAGCATAGTAGGAGGATCCAGCCTTCCGAACATGGGATGTTGCTGTAGATGAGATGGCATGAGCCACCGTATTTCCTGTGATACGGGGCTGCAGCATCTCAGTTCCAGGGATCAAACCTGGCCTACCTGGGTCCCATTCTGGCCTTTGGGATTCCCCAGGTAGTCACACCCCTTCCCCCAGCCCTATTTTCTTTCCCCCAAATAGCAATCATTCTGAAAGGTTGAAATACCTCTGCTAAGGCTTAGTTCCTGATTAAGAGCTTTAAGCTAAAATAGGCCAGTATTCTTGGCCACACCCTTTTTTGTCTTTGGTGCCGCCCACCATTGGATTGTGCTCCCAAGTTCATCTCTGGAATAGAATTCAGTCCTTGGGCTGAAAGAGGTTCGAGACTCTTGCTATAACTCTTTGGAATACTGATAACATCACCATGTTATCTAATGACTAAGAAGCTAGCACTGGTATAGTGGAGGGCTAATATTTTGGATGTTCAAAATGGAAGAACTCTGTACATTAGCCTGTTGCATTTAAGACATGTGACCAATTCAGCTTGATAAGATGTGGTCTCATTTGTTGGAATGCTTTGTATTGGAATAATGCCCATCCTATAGGTGACTTCTCCCACACCTAATATTTACAAAGATAAGGAAACTTGGAGGTAAAGTAATCCTGTTCGTGATGCGTCATTTGTAGATGCTATAGTCCTTTTCATTAGCTCTGTTTTGTTTTTGAATATGCTGGACTTTGATGTATTTGCTGCGAAAGGAATAAAATATTAATAAAAAAAGGAACGGCACACAGCAGTTGGCCAATGGAACAGGTTGTTGCCAGGAAGTTGTGGAATTGCCTCCTTTGGTTGAAGGTATAATAAACCCACAGCGAAAGCCGAGCAGATCTAATGACTCCTGCCTCATTGCAAGCTGTTATTTGGCAACCTAGGAGGTTGTTTCTAGCTTTTACAAGACTTGGTAATGCAACCTTAATTGCTTTTTTCTTTGTGTTTGACCTGCAGGCAAAATGCTCTTCTGCTAGATGGTAGCTGTGTTTCCTCAGGTTTCGACAAGAAGGTTGCACATTTCTAGACTCAGCTTCCTTCCCATTTGCTGGGGAATCTGCATTCCTCCTAGCCTGGGATCTTTGCTTGCCTGGGGCACAGAAACTGCACCATTTTTTTCTAACTGCACAAGATGCTGTTGAGACGGCTTTACAATTCTAAAGAAAATGGAAGAGTATTTCTTTTTAAAGGCGAGTGGTTGTGATACCACTAGTAAGGGCTATAACTACAGCCGGAGTCGCTTGCTTTTTTTAGCAATGAAATAAAGGCCTTCCTTTACTGTTTGGCCACCTGTGGCAAAAGTCAATAATTACCCAAACTGCCTTTATTTCCCTTCTTTAGAATTCCCCCCTCCTTCCTTTCTTCATTTTACTAATGAAGCCATGCTGTGTTCAGAAGACACCTTAAACCATGGCTTTAACCATAGTAAATAAGGCTTTTTGCTTTATTCACTATGGTTAAAACTGTGGTTTAAGGTGTCTTCTGAACACAGCATGGCTTTCTGGCTTAACCACCATGGTTAAAGCCATGGTTTAAGGTGTCTTCTGAATGGGGCCAATGTTTTCTAAACATAGAATAGTACTCTTAGCAAATGGAGCCAGCTTCGCTTGGGTGGAAATAGGCCTTACCTTGATACAGTGAAGGCTGCAAACAAAGATGACTGCTTTCAGAGTTGGGGGCATTGTGCCCAATCCATCTGAATGAAGCCATACCTGCTGGCACCCCTAGGAAGGGCCCCTGCCATGTGTACCCTTGTAGGCCACTTAGGGAGGGGTCTGTCAATGCCATTTCTCTGAGTGGAGGCCATCCCACAGCAGCAGCAGAGGGAACAGAGCTAAAACTCTGTCCCTCACTTCCAACTGTATGGACTGCAAACCTATGTGCTGGATAGGGAAGTCTGGCCCAGTGGGCAAAGATGTATTGCAGTCTTAATTCACATGGACAAAATGGCAAATTAAAATTAGTGTGTGTGTGTGTGTGTGTGTTTTAAAACCAAATATCTCAAGGTGCACGCCTCTAGGGTTCCCTTAGTATGCATGCCTAGTTTCAGGTCTCTAGCTTTCATGGTCTTGGTTCTATGGCAATGACAGACACACAGACACACAGTATTCTAGTATTATAGATAATTTAGATTCCAGCATTTTGTGCTTCAGTTGGCACCCCTAGAGCCCCTTACATGAGCAGAACACACTTCTGCTCAGGCACCAGGGTGGTCTTCTGGATTATCATCCCCAGGTCCTAGCCCCACACACCCTAATGCATTTCCAGAGGGTTCCCCCCAACCCTCAGGAGTGGCTTGGAAGAGTGTGGGGTGCTAGGAGCTATAGCAGAAAGCAGCAGGTTGGGAAGTCCTGCTGCCCCATTGTAACGGCACTCTTTCCTCTGGATCCTGATGCATGTATGTGGCCAGTTTTATTAATATCTCACAAAGCTGTGTTCACAAACACATTTTAACATGGTTGCCTAGAGTTGGCTTCTCATGTTGCCTCATAATTCTAGACAAACACACTGAAATTTGTTCATGTACATGTTTTTTTGATGTAACTGTATTTGTCTGGAGTTGTGACACCATTTTAAAAGCTGGAACACTTGAGAGTTCACTTTTAACCCTTTCTTTTTATGGGCAGATCTGCGTATGTCCCTTGCATTGTTCCTCCAAATTACAAATTTAAAGAGTTTTGAAGGCTAGCATTGTTTGAATCATTATCCAAGAAATAGCTTTGGCCCTTAAGGGATAGCACCAAGGCAAAAGTTTCACCATTGGCAGGAGCAGCCCTGCCTTCATTAGTTCTATATATACTAGGAGTAGTCAATGTACCTTTCCATGGCCTTGAATGTGACCCCTGGTGTAGCCCCCACATTGCTGAAATTCAGCAGTTCAGGGCCAAAAAAAAGGGTGCTTTTCAAAAACTCAAAGGTGCCAAGTTTAGTTTTCTTTGATGCTACGTGTGGCCCTTTTGAGTCTCTGTAGTGGGTTGCTCCCAAATTATTTGCCACTTCTGGCGGAGCAGTGGCAGGAGTGTCGCCTGCAGGGGAGACCATGGGCTGAAAATTGACCCACGGACCACTGGTGTATAACCTCACTGAATGAAAACACATGGAGGCCACAGGCTGATCTGGGATCCCCTGATGCCTCTCTGAATCACAGGGCAGACATGGGTGTTCCAGGTATGCTTTCAGTCTCTGAAGGTCCCCACATATGGCTGCTGGGCTCTTATAGAGTGGCCCTTCCTTCCTCCCCAACCAGCTGGGCTCTTGTGCCATGGCATAGAGCAGGGATGGGGAAACTCTGACTATAGTGGCCACTTCTGCATCTCCAAAAAAGAGGACCTGCCTCCCCTCAAAAGGGGATACTCATTTGCATGAAATGTGCAGGTGATAGATGACTAGATGCCCATTTAGAAATAATACAATTTCAGTAGAACAATATATGTAATTTCAATAGAAAAAAACCAGACATCTCACCACCATGGGAAGACAGTGGCCTGGGCTCCTGCCTGCTCATTGTGCTGTCCAGATGTTGATTCTTGCTGGGCAACTTTAAGTCCCTGTTCTCCTTTCTTAGGGTTCTGTCTTAGGGTTCTCGTAGTTGGCACCAGGTCAAGACTTTTCTCTTCTCCCAGGCATTGAGCAATATGTTATTAGCCTGGGTTTGTTTTTGTATGTTTTTGTGGTTTTAAATTTTTGTATATTGTTTTTAAGTGTTTTTATCCTATGTAAACCGCCCAGAGAGCCTCAGCTTTGGGGTGGTATACAAATGTAATAATAATAATAATAATAATAATAATAATAATAATAATAAAAAAAAAAAAATCAGACAACCCTTCCAATAGAGGATTGTCCTCTAGCAGAGCTTCAAATAGAGGACAATTCTCTGCAAAGGAGGACACTTGACCACCCCACCTGTGACTAGCCAGATATTGTTGTGCTCCAGTTCCCATCAGCCCCAGCCACATGGACAATGGACAGGAGGTGATGGGAGCTGTGGACCAACATCATCTGGAGGGGTTTCCTACCCCTTATAAAGAAAAATGGCTACCCCAAGACTGAACAGATGAGTGTATTTTAAACATGTCTGGCACAAGACGAAGGGGGAAAGGGTTCTGCTCTCAGCTCATTATGCTTGAGAAGGGCCTGAACAGAACACAAACAGAACACAAAGTCCTGTTCTGTGCATAATGGACCATCCAGCCCAAACAATGACAACACAAAAAGTGTAGCTAGCTTTCTATGGGCTTATAAAACAGCACTCCACTCAACTGCTTATCCCGATCAAAGAGATTCCATCCCAAACAGAAGATCTCTGCCATTAGGCAAGCAGGCCACTGCTGAAAGGCTGGATGAACGTGCTTGGGAGTTGGGAGGAGAACCAGACACACACAATAAACATTTACATTTCACTGGAACCGAATGTGGCTCAGAACCAGCTGAAAGTCTAATTGCAGCATTCTTCTATCATCACAATAATTGTTACCATGGAGGTAACTTCCATCCGTTCATTTACAAATGGCTTTAAAAATAATTAATTGAAACTCCCCTTGTAGTTGATATACCTCATTGAAATCAATGGGAGGGTTGCATTGCTGTAATTGAGTATGAGATCTGGCCCATTAACTGCAGCAGTTCTACTCGAAAGGGTAACTGATCGCCCCTTCCCATCTAGGGGAAGTGCAGTAATGGGAGATGCGTCCCTAATTCCTTCCTGTAATCTGCAGAAAATGCTTTACATGCACAATCTCTCTCTGAAGCACTCTCTGCAGGGGAATGGGTTGGCTGATTAGCATGTCTTTCATGCACGCTGCTTTTCACAAAGCACCATTCAAGCCCAGGCTTTTTGGCAGCTGGGACTGCTTGGCTTTTCACATGGCAGCCTGCCCCCTTTTTCTTTTCCAATTTGTTTTCAAGAGACTGCATCCTGTGAATTGGGTGTATTTTTCTTGCTGTCGTTGCACCGTTCTTCTCCAAAGATCTGGTATGCACTGAGGAAACCAACAGTTCTCCCAAGTTCTAAGCAAAGAGAGCAGCTTTTAAAACTAGTCTTTAAAATGCTGCTGTGCAGTGACGTCTCAGACATCCAAGGATGAGCTCAGCCTTTTGCTACAGTGCATCCACCTGAAATATTAATTGGCACCTATGTGTAGGCTATTTCTTGTATGTGCATAGTTGGTAAGGTTGGTTCTGACTTTAGGAAATTGCTGCAAGTAAAGAATCAGACTGCTTACTAGCAGGAGTGCTACATTTTGACACCTCTCATTGTGTCAACGATGATAACAAAATGAATTCATTTAGATGTAATGCTAAACTGTGGTTTAGCATAACATTAGTAAGCCTTGTGCTTGTGTATTTCCCCTTCCCTTCTCCTCCTATAGCAAAGCCACAAGGAAGGGATTGGAAGAGTTTGCTTCTATTTTTAACTAACCCAGTTTGTCAGTATGTCCAAACCTGGACAAACTATGGTTAGTGTTAACTATGGTTTAGGGAAATAAGGCAGCTTCAAACCATGATTTATGATCCTGGTTTGTTTCCCTAAACCAGGGTTGGGCAACTTTTGGCCCTCCAGGTGTTTTGGACTACAAGTCCCATTGCCCCTCACCACTGGCTATGCAGGCTAGGGCTGATGGGAGTTATAGGCCAAAGCATTTGGAGGGCCACAAGTTGCCCAAATCTGCAAGCCATAGCTAAGGTTAACTTCAGGTTGGGACATAACAATAAACCATGGTTAGCCGAAAATGGAAATGAAAGTCACGCCAGGGGAAGGAAGGGAGGTTCGCGCAAGCCTTAGGCTCGTGTGTATAATGCTAAACCATAGTTTTATTTTGTTGTTGCACTCCAAACCAGATCAATGTAAAATTACCAGGTAGTCATGATATAATTATAGCAAACAGCCTATCTTCTTGCAGAATAATCTAGTTTGTAACTCGTCATTGAACCAGACTCCTGTTGGGAGTTGGGAAGGATATCATTAGAAGATGGGGCTGTTTTCTTATTCCATGATTCAGATCCTAGAATGCCATCTTTGTGTTTAGTGTCTCTGCGCTGCTCTTGTGATCCTAAAAGCTTACAGCTCTTTCATTCACTCTTATGAAATGAACGAAATGTATTTTGATCATCCGTTTTTAAGGGATTGCACTTCGTTGTTTCCTTTGGGTTCACATTCTTGTTGCTCCTGAGTCTATCCTTGCTGAATGCAGGCTACAGTATGGTTATAAAATACTACATAATATGATGGAAACCTATGAATACCTCTTCAACCATTCCTGCTGCCTCCAGGTCCAGAGGCTTCTGAATACCATTTGCTGGGAAACAACAGCAGGAGAAGGCGATTGCCTTCATTTCCTGCTTGCGGTGTTCCCACAGGGCTCTGATTGACTTCTGTGGGAGACCAGACTTGAGAGGCCTTTGGTCTGATCCAGCAGGGCTGTTGGGAGAATCTTCAACTGAGGTACATGAAGTAGAAGAGAAGCGTTGAACCTCTTTCATCCTGAGGGACAAATTTAATTTGGGAGAAGCTCTCAAAGGCCAGTGGAGAGTGGACAAAATGGAACAAGGGCAAGATATTGAAAATACCAGTATACTTTAACTTAAAGTTCTTCTTGCTAGTAGCTAAGATTTAGGAAAAGTATTTTGGGCTCTTGGAATTGGGGAGGGGGGATGTGCTATAGCTGGAAAACCAGCAAACAATTTGCAGTCGGGGCAAAGAGGGCGGGCCCAGGGGAATGCTGGAGGGGTCAGATTTGGCCCACGGACCTGAGGTTCTGCACCCCTGCAGTAGAACAAGGGGAGACTTGGGTTGACAGCTGGACTGGGATGCCAGTGCCACGGGAAGCCACAGATAGAGTTGTGAGAGGAATGGGGGAAGTTTCCATAGAACCTGTGGGGCTTGATTACTAAGTAATCAGGATGAAATGAAAATTATTTATTACATTTATATACCACCCCATAGCTGAAGTTCTCTGGGCAGTTTACAAAAGTAAGGTAATGCCTTCATAACAGAAAAAATGTGTGTCTCTGCAGCTCCTCGAGATGTGCATGCAGAACTGTGGTCCAAACTTCCAGTCTCTGGTTGTGAGAAGGGATTTCTGCAAAGACAGACTGGTAAAGCTGCTGAATCCAAGGTTCAACTTGCCAGTCGATATGCAGGAGAAAATCTTGACCTTCATCATGGTAAGCTTCCGCCTTTCCTCTTAGTGTAAAGCAAGTGTTATCCGTGTAGCAGATATCCCATGATAACTGTGCTGTGGTGCATAGGAGGGGATTCGTGGGAAGCTCTAGTAGCTGGTTTGCCCTCCTTCTTTGCTAAGCTATATACGGAGAATTGCAAGTAAAGGTCTACTGAGAGTAAGGAAGCTGGGGACATGAAGAGATTGGCAGAGCTGGCTTTCAATCGTACCCTTGTATGAGGTTCCTTGGCTTGCCAGTATTGAGTGTGTGTGTGTGTGTGTGTGTGTGTGTGTGTGTGTATGCGTGCACGGGTGTGTGTGTGTTTGTCTGGAGTAGGACATTTGCATAGCATTAGTCCTGTGCTAGTTTTGTTCTCAGTGTTTGTAAAGGACATGCCATCCTGCCAGTCATCCAACAAAAAGGTTGATTGTGTCTTTGCTCTGTGAGAAAGCGACAGAGAACTATCAATTCTCCTGGGATCACGAACTCATGAATTCATTTCTACCTCGGATGTGATTGGCATCAAATATGACAGGTGGGAGGGGGGCGGGACAAGGAGCATGAATGGCTGCCATGCATTCCCCGCTACTCTGTGTTTCCTCCAAAACAGAATTTCCCAGTTGCTTCCAGAAAAAGCTTTTGTTTTCTAATAGCCCTGCTTCAAACACAGAATTTTACGAGAGGCCCAGATGATGTTGTCTTCCATTGGACACGCTCCTGTGTTGCCCAACCATTTCTTCTGGCTTTATTTCTTGCCGCAAAAAAAAATCCTTTAACGCAGGGGAAGGCTGCACAATGCCTTTTGATTGGTAGCGCCAGGAGCTGCTCATCTGGAAGCATCTCCCCCTGTCACTTCTCATAAGGCTCATACAGGGGTAAGCTTGTGTGTTGGTCGCCTGGGTGGGTGATGCCACAGTTCTGTTTCAGATGAGGCGGACTTGAAGAGGAACAGGAAGCATGAAGAGCTTGCATTTTCCATTTTTATCTCTCAACCCTGGCACACCATCCCTCTCTGTTGGCGTTTCCCACGCAATTCCATTATTTTGTTTACACACTCAAATGAACGAAAGAGAATCAACAACCCCTGGGAAGATCAGGGATTCGTGACTTACCTCTGTTCCATCCCAGAATAAGCAATTGTGTAAACAATAGCCAGGTTCTTAGTTCTGCTGGGTGGTGTTCACAGCACTATTACAAAACAAAATACACACACAGAGTGATCTGTGAATGATGCACGTCAGCAGTGAGGTGTGAAGCTTAATTCCTTGCTTAAGAAGGCAAAGATGATTATTTCAGAATAAATCCTTTAAGGGAACAAGCTCTAGTTCAAACATGACCTGAGCGACTCTTTTCATTTCAACCCACTACTTGCACCCACTGTTCCTTGACTATCCACCTACCCTAAATATATCTATCTAGGGCAAATAGATATCTGTCTGACTTCCTTTGACTGTAAAACTGGACAGTGTGGATGGAATACCAGAATACTGGGGCGTGAGGGAGAGATAAGTGGACAACAATAGTTGTTTCTTCAAAGCTTCACATCGCCTATTAAAAGCTGAGGAATGGAATGAGTTGAAACAGGGTCTGTGGAACAATTGTGTGTGTGTGGTGGGGGGGGCAGGCATATAGGTAAAGGAAATGACCTCCTTATTCTCTCCTTCACACACTTTGCAGAGTCACCTTGTGATATATGCCCCACCATGTATGCCCACCACACAGTTCTGCCAAGTTTGCCACTACTTGATATCTAGGGTGAAATTGGTCTGCAGTAACATTCTTCATCCCGCTGTTTTTACATGGGAGTGTGAGGCAGTAATCCAAGTGTCTCCTTTGCTTATTGAAACAGACTTGTGAAAGTGTTTCCATGTGATAAGATCAAGATTGAGCATATCCTGGAGCATGTTAGGTGACCAGTTTTTTTCACTGTATTGTGAAAGACAATCTTGCCATGTATTGGAACTGTCAGAAGATTGTCCTCTATGGCATCACGAGACATGCAGGTTTTGTAATGTTTTGTAAGAAGAGCCCTGCTGCATCAGACAATGAGTCATTCTAATCCAACATTGTTTTCCTAATAGTGGCCAAAGCTTTCAGAATATGCAAGGCAATGAGAGCTAAGCTCACACTCTCTCACACACACACACCACACCACACCAAGCACCTGATATTCAGAGGTATACTGCCTCTGAGTATGAAGGATCTATCTATCTATCATGGCTAGTCTTGCATGCATTTATCTATGTAAGCCACACAAACCATCAGCCTCCATGGGATTAATCTGCCCATTGTTTCTAGGCTGCCTTTAAGGAAACCGACTATTCCAGCTGCTCCAAATGGGTCACCAGAACTGGAGGCAGTATTCCAATTTATATAGAATCAGTATAATATTGGCCATTTCATTTCTGATCAGCCCCATCACAGAATCTGCTCTTTTCACTCTGGACTGTGTTCATTGGCCTATTTCCCTTGAACCCAAGAATGCTTTCATGGATAATCTTGAACATATGCATGGAATTCTTTCACAAGTCAATTTCAGTTCATGCAAATTGAAGGGGGAAACTCACCGTGTGGTGACTTTTTCACCTCAGAAAATGGCAGTTTTCATGCTTTGGACAAAAACCTTATTCAGTTATCTTTTTCACAAACAGACCTGGTCCCGAGGATTTCCAGGTGCTGTGGACGTGAGTGAAGTCAAAGAGGTTTACCTGGAGCTCCTCAAGAAAGGAGTTGAGTTTCCACTCCCTGAGACAAAGACGGGGACCACAAAGGTACGGACTGCGTTGGCATCTGTTGTTTGGAAACAGGATATGCTTGTTGCAAAATCTACATGTGCAGAGAAGGTGTGCTACTTAATTCAAGAATAGGGTACATTTGACACAGTAATCTCCACTGCTCAGGAAACCAGTCATACGTTTCTGCCTTGGAGCATTTAAATATCTGAGAGTGGGAGGAATAGTTTTCTTAAACAGGAAATGTAGAGGTTGAGGCTTTGAAAGCTGCCCACGTTATCTAAAATCCCAGTTCCTTCTTCAGGTTAAAGGGAATTCAGTGTCCAGAATGCCTCACAGGCTTTGTAGATCTCCGTCAAAATAAAAGCAAAACTGAACATACAGTATGCAGGCAACATGCAGAAGCTATTTTTGAAGTGCGGAAGGGAGGCGTGTAAAACAAACATTTGGTTAAATAGTAAAGCAACTAACATACTTTATTCATTTTGTTCATTTATTAGATAACCGAAGCTCTCTGAGCAGTTTAGAAAGATTAAAAATCTTACAAATGCAATATTGTGCATAGTATAAAACTGTTTACATACAGACATGTGTACAGGCAGTACACACACACATATCTAAGCAATTTTAAACCATCAACAAAAATCAAAACCATGGGGAGCTTTTTTGTTCAAGTTCATGCTTGCTCGTATATACTGGCTCTCTCAGGTATTTTATATAGGCACAGAATAGTATTCCTTTAATTTAGAGATAGGCTTACAATCTAAATATTACATTGCATGATCATATAAAAAGATACATTTAAGTGCCCAAAGAACTTCACATCCATTAGCTCAGCCCCCCACCTCTGCATACATTTGCAGTGGTGTGGGAGCTGCTTCACCATGGGAGGGCGCTACTCTGTGGGGAACATATGGGCCAATCCTATGGGTCTTTCTCATCTGATCATTCCCCAACCAGGAGGAAGTAGTGGCATTTGGGTGAGAATTATGTGATGGGGTCTTTCTCCCCTGATTATCAAACTCTCCCCTGGCTGGGCACTCTTAATGGGCCTGCCCATGTTGTTCCAGTATTCACATACATAGCACAGCTGTGTGGGATCACATCATGGTAAAGTAGCCGCTACTGGGGATGGCTGTGGAGGGAAGAGGCTCACTAATCCTTCCAATTGCATTAGTAAAAGATAGGCCAGTATAATCATCCCCATGTTTCAGAAGAAGGGCTGAGAGAAAGGCATGTGCCTAAAGCCATCCCATTGAACAAAGAGCTGAAGCGAAGTTTAAACTGTGGATGTCCCATTTGCCTCTTAATGATTACTCTATACACACACACACACACATGTGTGGGCATACATCATCATCATCCATTTATTCATATGCCACTTTTATTTTATTCGATTTATAGACTGCTTAGTGTATCTAGAAATATCTCAAAGCGCTTTATAATATAAGTCCAGAATCCAGAACATACATTAAAATACACACATCATAATAATATATACAAGACCTCACAAATTAAAACTCAAAGCTCAGACATCTAAATTCGACCATTTTAAAACTGGGCAGTGCAAATCAACATTTAACTGTCAGGAAAAGACTGAGTGAAGAAACATGTTTTTAACAGGTGCTTTAAAACTCATTTTAAGCACCTCTGGAGGGGAGGGAGGGCATTCCAAAAGGGGGGGGCGCACCTGTGGAGAAGGCCCATTGAGAGGTTGCCATGGGGTGGCAG
Source organism: Elgaria multicarinata webbii (assembly GCF_023053635.1). NCBI lineage: Eukaryota > Metazoa > Chordata > Lepidosauria > Squamata > Anguidae > Elgaria > Elgaria multicarinata. Next base: position 34,278,800 of record NC_086173.1, read on the forward strand.
TCTACAGGTTATGATACAGCCAACAAGTATTCAGCAGGGTGTTGAACGGGTCCTGATACAGACCCGTTCAATCTTCGGGATTGAACGGGTCTGTATTGGGAAAGGTGGTCCCCCATGTCAGCTGGTCCCAAGTGGTCCCAGGCATTATACGTCAACAATAAGACTTTGAACGTGACCTAACAGGCACCCTGTGCAGTATGGGGCACACAGCATCCTGGCTGCCATATTCTGCTCCCAACTGCAGCTCCAAGATCAAGCAGAAGCAACACTTTTCCATACGGTTGCAGCCAGAGCAGCTCACGATGTATCAAATGAACAGTATAACTTCTTAAAAAGTAGACATAACTACAAACAACCATAGCGTTGTTAACGAAATAATAAATAATAATAATTCCATCTATACAGCTTTATATAAAACCTTACAAATAAATCCGAAATCCACAATTGGGCAATATCTTTCTTAGGACCAACGAAAACGCCACAAAAACGTGCACCCTTTTGAGTTCTCTAGAATGCTTCATCAGGCCTGACGGTACAAAAATCATTTTCTCATGAACCGGCACAGCTGTTTTCAGGGTTGACCATGGGGAGTTAGGTACAAAGAAATTTACTTCACTCAGCAGTTTAAAACCAAAGCAGAGAGTGGGTGACCCTGTTCAGAAGACACGCTAAGCCACGATGGTTAAGCTTTGTTTGCTAAACTTTATGGTTTAGCATGTCATGTGAATCATGACTAAGCATGTTGTGTGAACCATTCCTAACCATGGTAGCTACATAATCAAGGTTAAAATGTGCTCACTAACCATTTGTTGCAAAGGGGTTAGCGGCCTAACCATGGCTTAGCGTGTCATCTGAACAGGCCCAATAGGGTTTACAACTGAAATAACATCACTTTACATAAAAATCCAAATAGATCTCCAATACATGAAGGCAACTTTGGTTTCTTCACAATTCAGCTATACCCGTTGGTTAGCCAGCACACCTCTTTTTTGTGGCAGCCTTCTTCCCAGCTCGTACTTGTCAGCTGGGATGCCAAGAGGTGATGTATACATTGTTTGATGACAATATAAGCTTACTGCACCCTGCTGAAATTCTTTCCACATCAGGAACATTTATATGGTTTCCCTCCTGTGTGAATTTCTGACACACTTAGTCACTCTATTTTTTTTTCTCTCAATCAAGGCTTCAAAGAATAATAGGGTTCTTGAGGAAGCACTGTTTGCTGTGTATCTTGGATCTCATGCCCAGAGAAAATATTTCAGTATATGACTGACTCAAGAGTGTTTTCCACCCGTTTTGTTGTCTAAATATGTCTTGTTGGTATCCCTTTAATTTTTGAAAACCTCAAATATGTATTTGTATTACGTTGCCCCAGCCTTTGCTGCAGAGTTCGAAAAAGTCATCGTATGGCACCTCCACGAAGGGTTTATCAGGTTCTCTCACCGCATCTGCAGTCATAACACTGATTCCTGAGCAGGTACCGTGGGGCTATTTGTGTTCATATTTTGCAGTTTTAAGTGTTCATTGTCATGACTCACTGGCCGACACAGGAGCCTTGAAAATGATTTACAACTGAGAGGAACTACACTTCACCAAGTGACACTGATGTGTGTTGATAGTCCTGATTTAGGTTGCCATAGATTCCTTCTGTAAAAGCTCTGGGACTGAATTACATTTGGGGATGGGGGAGAGAGAGAGAGAGAGAGAGAGAGAACCTGGGATTAATTTATCACTGCATCTTTGTTATTTGTATAATAGCTGTCTGATGAGAAAGGTAATGAACCATTTACCTCTCCACTGATGAAATGAGGGTGAATGTTGGGAGGGGGGGAATGGAAGAGCAATGGGACTTTTCTCCTTGTTGGAGATATTCCAGAGAAGTAAGGCTGAGGTGTTGTTGTTTTTAAACACAGAAGTAAAAACATGAAAGAGTTGAAAGAAAGTTCCTTTCAACGTCATTTCCCTACTAAGCATTTTAAACTTGACCTGTTCCTCATTTTTAAATAGGACTATTTCTATCATCAATCAGTCAATCATATGCATTCTTGTTGATGACTCAGTTTTAATTTACATACAAATAAAAATATTTTGGGGGCAAAAAGCATAGAGTCTTTGTTTTTACACAAAAGGTGAGTGTCTATTTAGAGAAAAGCATTCCCTCCTTCTTGTGAGATAAAGGGGAGTGCTTTCCCCCTCAGTTTTAAATTGATTTGTTGGTGCAAAGTTTCTTTCAATATATTCTCTGTTTTAAAGTGGTGTGTGGTTTTTACAGTAGTAATTTATTACTTGTATTTTGTTGTTTTTATTGTAATGGCATTTGCTTTAATTCATGTAAGCCACCCAGAGAATTTTGGTAACAGGATAGCCAATAAATGGTACAAATTAAGATATTCAAAGATGCTGCTTACCATCTACAATTTTTAAAAGTACTTCCCCCTCCCCCATGTGCAAAACTCTGCTGCCCAATTAATTGGGGTACCTTTTGAGTTAATCAAAAGTGTTTATTTTTTAAAGTGTTTGTCCTCCCCCACAAAATGTTTATTTTTGCTTTAAACTTGATTAATCCAACCAACAAATGGATAAACATTGTAGCCCGTATTTCTAGTGAATGCATTAGCCCATTAAAATGTTGAGCTGATTCACATATTTATGTCCATAATGCTGAATCTCATCACTTGATGCCTCTCAGTTGAATGCCTCCACTGGGATCTATCACATTCACATTTCAGATGATATAAAGTGTTCGATGCCACAGTCATATTAGTTGCATGTGTGTACATATGCAAATACTGTTACATACATTGTCTGCCTGATTGTCCTATCCTATTCGCATAGACCACGGATAGGCAAAATGCTTTCCTCCAGATGTTTTGGGCTGCATCTCCTGTAATCCCTGATCACTGGTCATGCTGGCTGGTACTGATGGGAATTGTAGGCCAAAACATCTGGCAAGTACCACGTTGCCTAAAGCTGCCAAGACCAATCCCCCCTACTTAACTTTTTACTAAGCTAAAGATTAAAATCACATTGTATTTATTGAATGTAATGAATTAGTTAATATTTTCTGACATACAGTATTCTTTACACAAGGCACCTAACCATCCTATCCAGGTGAGAAAGCTGTAGAAAACCAGAGTGGTTTTAGGGAAAGGAACATGTTGAACTGACAGCCCAATTCTAAGCAGGTTTACTCAGAAATAAACCACAGAGAATTTAATGGGGCTTATACTTTGGCCACATAATGAGAAGACAGGATACCCTGGAGAAGAGGCTGATGCTAGGGAAAGTGGAAGGCAAAAGGAAGAGGGGCCGACCAAGGGCAAGATGGATGGATGATATTCTGGAGGTGACAGACTTGACCTTGGGGGAGCTGGGGGTGGCAACGGCTGACAGAAAGCTCTGGCGTGGGCTGGTCCATGAAGTCACGAAGAGTCGGAAACGACTGAACGAATAAACAACAAAACTCCCAAGTAATAGGATTGTAAGCTTACAGGGCAAAACTGAAGTATGCTTTCTCAGAAGAAAGTTCCACAGTTTTCAATTGAGGTTGCTCCCTAGTAGATGTGTTTAGAATTGCAGTCTTAATTGAACATTGAATCTTTGGTGGGCCTGTTCAGATGACACGCTAAGCCATGGTTAGGCCACTAACCCTTTTGCAGCAAATGGTTAGTGAGCATGTTTAAACCGTGGTTATGTAGCCACCATGGTTAGGAATGGTTCACACAACACGCTAAGTCATGGTTCACACAACTCACTAAGCCATTATGTTTAGCTCAAAATGCTTAACCACCGTGGCTTAGTGCGTCATCTGAACAGGGTCAGTATGTCTCTCTGATAAGAAAGAAGCCAGGACTTTTGCACACCACAGTGGGTCTCCTGTTTATTTGTTCTTTCATTCCTTTGAACAGATTGGGAAGCTGTACAGTGAACTGGATATGGTAAAAATGAATGTGAGGGTCATGTCAGCAATACTGAAGGAAAATGTCCCTGGATCAGAAAATCCAGATGACATGGAGCTTCTACAGGTACAGTGCACCCTTTTGCTGGGTCGTTTAATTTAAAATAGCACTGATCGAATTTTGGACCGTAAGTCATTGGGTAGTATCCAGAGGTGTCTCAGCCTTATGTCATTGCACTGGCATAAATCAATGCTGGCACAACATAACTAGCACAATGGGGGAAAGTGGTGGTTTGCTGCCAGAATTCAGTGGTGCCACCAAATTTCAGCAGCAAATCATGGCTTTTCTCCATTGAGCAAGTTAAGTTGCATAAGCATTGGTTTAGGGATCTAAAGGATCACTTATCTCTCTATGAGCCTGCCTGGGTATTAAGGTCTGTTCTTTTGAAAACACCTTTCCCGCAGAGACCTGTTAGTCGGGGCATGTGTGAAAGGGCTTTCTCCTGTGTTGCTCTCAAACTGTGGAATACACCCTCTCAAGAACTAGGTTTCGCCCCCACTCTCTTGGCCTTTGGAAAGGATGTAAAGATGTATCTTTTCAATTTAGCCTTTGAAAATCTGGAGCTTTAATGTTTTAATTCTTTTTTTATGTTCCTGTTTTTATTGTTTTAAAGCATGTTTTAAGTTTTTATTGTTTTAAATTGTATGCTGCTTTCCTGGACTTTTAGCAGATAAGGCAATATATCAATTTTATAAACCAATATAAATCAATAAATAAATTAGCACTAGCACTGGGACACCATTGGATACTACCCATTAACTCAATAGGTAGTATTACCTCTGGGTCCCTATGTTGGGGCCCAGAGGCATTCTGGGAAAATTATGATGGCTGCTGCAGCCACTTCACCCAGCAATTTTCTTCGCAATAAAAAAGAAAACATAATTTAAAACCAAAAGGGATGCTGGTGTCACCCTGGACACTGTGCCTGTTGAAGAATTATTTCTGTCACAAATAAAATGTGAAATTAAGTTTTTTAAAAATATAGACAGGATTTTGCCACGTGATAACCAAGCTCATATTAAAACAAATTGCTTCCAGTGACACCTGATATATTCAGATTCCTAGTACCGTCCATCTAGCAAATAAAGGCTGTAACCAGGGGAAAATAAACTGTTTGTGATGGCTTAAAATGTGAGCAAACTCTGTCAGATGGTGTTGAAGTGATGAGGTGGAGAAGGATAAGTGAATTTGTTTTGCAAATTTTAGGGCAAAACGTTTTGCAAATTTTAGGGTAAAAGTTATACATGTCTTCTTCACCTTGCGATTTAACTAAACGTTTAAAAACACAATAGAATAGCTCTATCATGAACACAATAGTACAACTGTATCATAAAACAGCAGTAAAAAATGTGCCAATTATATACACAGAATTATTGTGAGTTATCTCTAGAAGCTCATTTCTTCCCCAACATACATCTTGCAAAGAATTGGGGAGAGGGGGGTTCCTTCCGCCAAAGTTGCAAGTTTCTTATTCAAATATGAAGTGCCTGAAGAAGCTTCTTTAAAATAACCCTTACAAAGGTTCTTCATTGGTGTCCCCACCCAGGCCAGTGGAGGGAATGCAGATGAATAAGTGCAAACGTTTTAGTTAGTGCTCAGCTTGACCCTTTCCTGGATCATCTCTAAGCCTCTGATCTTTGGAGATTGTTTTCTAGCCTTGAGGCCCATTCGTGGCTGATGCAGCATCAGTATGACACCGCAAGACATGATGATGGACACTAGCAAAGATACATTTCGTTTTCAAGTATTAGTTTAATTCATGGCAGATCGGGGACTGTGGCTGCATTCGGACAATACAATAGTCAATGGTGGGTTAATAATCAACTCCATAGTTGATTATCAAAGGGGGTACTCCCCACACAAAATGATTATAATCAACCATGGTGTGGATTAAGACCAGCATCGAGTTGACCATTAGTCAACGGTGTGTTTGATTGACACATCCCCCACCCTCTCTTACCCCCTCAGTCCTCCCACTGGTATCCCTTCACCCTTTGCGAGTTCTGCTGGCTGGACTAGAGCGGCAGCTGCCACTTTGGATGCTCTTGCCAGGGGACTCTATAGTCACTGAAAATAATCACCTATGCATGATGAAATAGTCAATGGTGTCCGACACACAACACAATAATCAGCGGTTGTTCAATTAATCAACTCTGCACAGCGTTGAGTATTTGCGTTGGTTATTTCAGTTGAATAACCAACCGTGGTGTGAAAAGGTCCTGTCAGACAACACAATAACCCACTGTTGACCATTTAACCCACTGTTGGTTATTGTATTGTCCAGACCTAGTCTGTAGCTGATAATCGTGATGGCTAAACATGAAAACATTATTGCTGATTACCAGAGGCTAGGGGGATAAACAACAGAAGATGGCTCTCTCTATCACGCTCCGCTTGCGAACTTCCAAGGCTACTGCTGGGAGATAGATTGCTGGATCAGGTGGATCATTGGGCTGATCCAACATCGTAAGGCACTATTTTATGTGCTTGAATGAATGCAAGGACCATCTTTTGTGAAATAAAGGTGTGGGGGGACGGGGGTGGTGGAGTTTGTGCAAAAGTTGAAAACCTTGATGAATATGAAAGGAGTAAAAAATTCAATTCTCATATGGGGACCCCACTTCATGAACAGGTGGGATATATCTTACGGTGAAAGTGCATATAGGGCAGGTTTTTTAAGCTTTGTGATACCAGGCCTTTTTGAGGGCAGAAAAGGGCAATGAACATGATCAAGTTGATGGGGTATCTTCCCTATGGGGACAACCTTCCCCAGCCTCATGCCCTCCTGGCATGTTAGACTACAAATTCCATCGCTCCCACCAGGCATTTTGGACTACAGCTCCCATCATCCCCCAGCCAGCAGTCCTGATGGGCTGGCTGGGGGTGATAGATGTTGTGGTTCAACGCATCTGGAGGGCACCAGATTGGGGAAAGCTGAGCTGGAATGTTCCAGGCTTAGGAAAAAAAGAAGATGACTCAGGGAAGGGGATATGAGGGAAGGAGATTGGCAGTAGATTCTGGATAGGCAAAAGAATATCCTACTTCACACAATACTTCGTGGAACTTGCTGACCCAGGATGTGGTGATGACCACAGCTTTAGATGGCTTTAAAGGCGGGCTAGACAAATTCATACAGGGTAAGTCTGTCAATGGCAATCAGCCACGATCACTAAGTGGAGCCAGATTCTGGAGACAAAAACAGGGTTCTGCCTTCACGTGCCTTTGCTTTTGGACTTCCCAGAAGCATCTGGCTGGCCACTGTTGGAAACAGGATGCTGGGCTAGCTGTGCCCTTGGTCAAATTAATAGGGCACAAACTCAGAGATGCCCAAGTGTTCCATCTTCTTTTACATACTTGGCATTCCAGAGCTGGAAGTAGGGCCTGTGGCATTTAAAGCTCCATCTCACGAGTGTTCTATTGTATGCTTGTTACTGGGCACTCACAGAGTTTGCTCAGGTCCCTCACATGACATCATCTGCCTCCTGCCCCTTTTGGCCTTCCTTTCGCAACAACACCCCCCCCCCCGGGTTAAGTCCGATGTATTTTTAAACACAGAATTGCTGCTCTCCCCTGCTGTGTGCAGGAGAAGCAGTGCCATTAGAGCAGTGGACTCAATGGGCCCTGTGCTTGTTGTGTACTTCCTCTTTTGAAAGAGGAAGTAACTGAGGAACGAAAACATGGGCGGAGAAGCAACGGTAAGGAGTGTGTTAACCCCTGGTTCGATGGAGCTTCTAGACTGAGCCAATCCAAAGAAAACGGATCAGTTGGACCTAGAGAAAACCCCACCATCACACACACAAACACGTCAGTCTCTATGCAGTGAGCAAAGCCCATCTTAAATATTGCCAATGGAGAATTGGAAGTGGAGTACTAATGCATTCTACTCCCTAGAGCCGAATGCTGGCACAATTCAAAGACCAATACCTGCATTCATCTGTCTCCATGCCCCCACCCTCAGCATGGGGCTGTCCAAAGCAGGATCCTTCACTATGCTGCTAGGCAAGAACAGCCCTGACTATAATTGCCAGAAGGGAGAGAAGCTGTTGACTGCCTCTAGGAACTGCTCATGCTTTTCCAGCAAGACAGTAAAAAGAAAAAAGAAAAGGAAAAAATTGCATGTTTCTTCCCCTAAAACAAAGGATGGGGGAGAAACTAATGAATTAAATGCAGTGTTAATTGCATGTCTTTCAAGCATCTGTGGATGTGTTGGATGTAATCAACATGTCTTCAACAACCTTTGTTCTTACCATTCAAATGCTAATAGAGAATCTCTTTTCTTTTGTCCCTTGGCAGAAGCTCTACAAGACCTGTCGGGTAATGCAAGAGAGAATCATGGAATTGCTAGCGACTGTGCAGAATGAAGACGTGATCACTGAACTGATACAAGTGAATGAAAATCTGAATAATGTCCTACTGGGACACGAAAGGTAACGCTGTTCTGTACATGCCATTATATTAATACTGTATATACACAGGCTATGCCAATCGAGCTAACCAAGGGTGATGGTCGTCTCATGGTATTATTCTTCAGGAGAAGGCCTTGTGCACTCTGCCCCTTTCACTTTGTAGAGAAGTGAATGGCTGGACCAATGGATCCTGTAGCTGGTTGGTAGAACATTGGATCTCCCTGTGACTTTGGGAGATTAGCCAGTCTTCCAAGACTGCAGGATCTCCCATTCCATTGATCACTTCTCCTCCAATGTGGAGCAAGGGAGTTAGCCTGTAGGCTGCTCCTGATCTCAGCCCAGGAACATAATATCTGAACCGATCCAAAATGTCTCAGATATAAGTCTTTAGTATGATGCTTAAATTATTTTTCGTCTACTGGGCAAGCATGAAGCCTAATCAGGCATGAATCCTCCTGGACAGATGCTTGAGTATGCAACAAATTTTAGCCTCTTTTAAGAAGGGTGTCTTAAGAAGCAGACAATGCTTTTGGGCGGAAGCTCTGATTTGTACAACTTGGTGGAAATGGGCAGGCTAAGATATCACACTACCTTCCTTCCCTGCTAGCTCATGTAAGTGAGAGTATAATATGATTTCAAAAATCTACTCCAAGGCTATGTGGCCTTTCTTCTTGGTGACTCTCAGTTGTTTGGCCATTGCAGAGATGCAATAAACTTTGTACAGCCATCTGCTCTTTCTTGAAAGCCAAGCTTCTGATTTCTTAACAGCTGTGCTGGAAGGAGTTGCGGGGTGGGGAGTTGCACACGCCCAAGGCTCATACATGTCATGATAACCTTTAGCTTATTATTACATCCAAATGCATTTAATGCTCATCCAACTTCACTATTTTTGGTGAGCTGGGCTGAGGGAGGGAAGGTTCTTGCATATTTGTTGCAGTAGTTTTGATCCCATTGTTTTTGACAAACATCTGGGCCGTGCCTGCTTCTACCTTTAGAGGAGGAGATTGCAGAGATGGTCAAACCGTTGGCAAGTATGTGCCCAACTCAAATCCAAAGTTTTGAGATACTCTAGAACTCGCTTTATTAGAATTTTAAAACTGCAGGGAAGGCCGGTCCTTATGTATTTAAAGCACTTCGTTTTGAAATGTGTTAACAAAGAGCTATTAGGAGAAGTTGTAATGTGGTGTTATATTACCTATGCAAGCCCCTGTGTTTTGGTGTTATTTGCCTCTAGCCAAGCTGCACAGCGTTGGAGTGCAGGGCTGACTCTGCTCCAAACAGACCTTACAGCTGGGGTGGGCAACTTGTGGCACTCCAGATGTTTTGGCCTACAACTTCTATTAGCCCTAGCCATCATAACCATTGGTGAGGGAGAGATGATGGGAGTTATAGGCCAAAACTTCAGGAGGGCCACAAATTCCCCACCCCTGTCTTATAGGCTCTTCTGTTCCTATCCAGGCATGCTAAAAGTCCTTGTTGCCTGTGGTATTGGCGGCCTCCATGCTGCAGAATGCCCTCCCACATACACTACTGTACATTTTTTTCAGTACGCTACTACTACTTTTCCATCCACTGCAAATTCCCAGTGTTCTATTTGTTTCTCCACATGTAGAGATCTGCTAGGTGTGTAAGCCTATGCGGCAGGGTCTTGCTATTTACTGTGTTATCTGTACAGCACCATGTACATTGATGGTGTTATATAAATAAATTAATAATAATAATAATAATAATAATAATAATAATAATAATAATCTACAACTTCCCTTAACCTACTGTTCCACTGTACACTCAGCAGTTGTATTGACAGGTGGAGTTGGGGAGTCCTCATTTTTAGTTCAAACGTCAGTTTCATATTGGGGTCATATACTAGTCACAGGAACTTCCTTGGCTGCAGGCACTCACAGCTATTATTTCGCAAAAGAAACACAACAGAGTTTCCATTGTTGCCGTGTGTTTCCTTGTTATATCATCTGTGGCCTAGCACTGATAAAGCAATGCCCAAGACTGCATTATGACAAAACAACAGAGACGGTTAACTGGGAATGAAAATATATATCCTGCAAAAAATTGTGAGTGCCTTAGAAAGCCATACTCTATGCTAACCAAGCCTAAATGTTATTTTTAAAGTTATTTGTAAAAAAAAAAAACCCAAACAAACAAAAAACTCATTGTCTCTGATGGCTTGTTTTTTTAAAAAAGATATTTTTTCAGGGGAGGGGATAGTCTTTAGGAACTTTGAAATAAGGATTACAAATACTTCCTTTGTTCATTACACCTGCATGGCTTGGAACTGATTGTAACATTTCATACAGGTTCTCTCGAAACAGAGTACGTTTCTTGGAGAATCAGAGGATTCAACACGAACGCACAGTGGTAAGCGATTAGCAGCCAATCCTATTGGCTTAGAACTGCTGTCACTTGTTAGGACAAGTAGTCTAAAACATCTATGATATTCTTTGGACTCTTGATTCGTTATACAATATTTGCACCTTCCAAGTCTAGGCATATTAACTCAGAATTAACTCCACCGAGTTCAGCGGGGCTTACCCCAAGTAAGTCTGCATAGATTTAAAGTTTTCACTTTTCAATCCATTGTACAGTGTTTAGTAGAAGTCAAAGCACCAATGCTTCAGCTGTAAGTGGAAAAGTAACCAAATAGGTCTGCATAAATTGAGCACTGTTTTATTGGCTTCATAACTGAATATCAAATCTACCTCTAAGCATGTTAGGAATGGAGAGCTACTAGAAAAGTGCATGTTACCAGCACAGGAACACCTCATAGGCTTCTCCAAATTGCAGCTGTTAAACTCTCCTGTTAATGAATCTCATCTTGCAGGAAATGATTCTATTCCGTTCTACCTGTCGTCATCTTGAACTGTGCAGTGCTCTTCTGAATCTTCACAAAACACACACACACATGCACGTGTGTGTGTGTGTGTGTGTGTGTGTACACACGAGAGATGCACTCTTATATGCATGCACATGTTGGGAAAAGGCTGGTGTTTGCCAAACCATAGATGACAAGTGGGCGATTGAAATAGATCCTTACTACCCCCGAGATCTGCTTCAGTCAGAGATTATCAAGAGCCTTGTTGCAATTGCTTGTTGTAAAGTGAACACTGGATTTCCCCTTTGAGGCAACCCTAGGTATAACCCCTGCGATCTCTGTTCAATTTTAAGGTCAATGCCAACCAGCCGTCTGCTCCTTCGTGTGATCTCCTTGACCTTGAGTCGAGTGTTCCTGCTCCTGTGCCACTGCCCGGGGGAGCTGGCCCTGTGACTCCTCAGCCTTCAGAACTGAGTGTGTAAAAAAAGAGAAAGTAAACTGGTTCATGTTTTAACGGAATACTACGGACCTTGAGGGAAAGTTGGAAACTGACTTCTCTGGGCCCAGGTCCTATAGATTTGGGCTGTGGGGCTGTGATATAAAAGACATTTCAGACAGAAGTTGTACTTATTGTAGCCTTACTTCATATTGTACATTTTCTGGATGTTATCAGGTACATTCCAGACATGAGGAATTGTGCCAATGCAGGGCTGGGAAACCCTTTATCTGTCAGGGGTTACGTTCCCTGAGGGTTTTGTTGGGAGCTGCAGGCTGGTGGTGGGGTGGCCGTTCTTTTCCCCCTCGTATTCCGCCATCTCCTTATACTCTACTACGTAAAAGATGCTGGCTGTGATCTAGGAGTCAGGGCGCATTGAACAAAAGTGAGTGGGGGAAATGCCTCCCTTCAGTATTTCAGATCATGTCTGCTTTGACTCCTCAGGAGTTCCTATTTTGGTGGTCAGCTCACTGTTTCTAGATGTCATTATAAAGCTTTTTATCTTGGAGGGTTGCATGCAGCAGTGACAGAGCTTGAGCATCCACCCACTCTCACCCACTCACATATTCTCTCTCTCTCTCTCTCTCTCTCTCTCTCTCTCTCTCTCTCTCTCTCTCTCTCTCTCTCACACACACACACACACACACACACACACACACACACACACACTCCTCACTGAGATCTCATCCCACACTCCTTGCCCTCTCACCATTGCCAAGCTGGCTGGAGTGCTCTTCAGCCATACCCAGCACCAGTCAGTTGGACAGTGGTGTGTGCGTGTGTGTGCCTGGGCAGAGGGGGGGCAGTGGGGCCAGTTGGCATGGGCCTACAATTTTGAGGGGGTCTACTCCGAGTCCCCCTGGTAGAGGCAAAGGGGGACCCTTTGGTAAAGATTTGTTAATTTATTAACATTGACAAGGCAAAGTTGCTTGATTTTTCTGTTGTTGATGATGAATTTGCCCAAAGAAAAGCATGTAAAGCATTTCTGAATGTGAAGAAGAGATGTCTTATATACATCTTGAATAAAAGTGCTTGCCATTACCTTTTTTATAAATCATTCTAGTTCATATGTATTTAGAACTGATTAAAAATACTTAATGGGCAGTTTGAAATGGGGCCTACATCTCCCATCTGGCCCGGGCCTACTACCAGCTTTGCCCAGCCCTGTGTGTGTCTGTGGACTGCAAGGCAGTTAGCTGAGAGCCACATGCAGAGCAGAGCACAGACTGCTCGTATGTGTTACAAACAATTAGTCAGCTATACTAGCTCTGCATACCAAAGGAATAAAGTATTAGATTATAGCTTTGCTGTAATTATTAGGTAGAAAACCCAGAGAGAAAATAACTCCAACAGTTTCTCCCCCACCCCATTTAATCTTGCATCTGTCTAGTTGTGTACTCCTGAATCTTGCTGTGAAACTTCCCTCCCGCCTCCTCCTGCATGCCTGATGTGGTGCTCCCGCTCGCAGTTGTGAAGTACACACACTGTTCAGTGTGCATAGAGGTTGCTTTGTGCGTTATCTGTGGCTTACAGAATATTCTGTACACACATACACACACCCCTCCCGCACACGTGTTGAAGAACCATGTGTCCTCAAAAACCTGGAGCCATTACTGACTACCACACTTTGGCCTTGATATTGAAGCCCTCCCCAATACCATGTTCAAGCTCTTACCTGGTTCTTGTGTTCAAATATTTGTAGAAAAATTCTCACAAACGTAATACCAACTCTCCCCCACTTTTTTTTTTCAGACGGCCAGTCAGTAAGTGCTGCTGTCCCAAGCCCCCATCCCACTCAGCTGCCACTTTACCCTCAACTAAGTGCATTCGCTACTACAAATACTCCACATTCCACGTAAGTAGTAATTTTAAAGTTATTTACGTATTTAGATGGGGTTTGAAGGTTGATAAGCAAAGATGAGAACTGGGAAATCACAAAATGTGTCATCTTTGGAAGTTCATCAAAGAGTCCTAAAATCTCTTCACTGGCTGCCAATTAGTTTCCAGGCGAAGTATAAAGTGTTGGTTATCACCTTTAAAGCCCTACATGGTTTGGGTCTAGGCTACCTGCAGGATCACCTTCTCCTGTACAATCCACCCTGCACACTCAGGTCCTCTGAGAAGAATCTACATCAGCTAGCAAGAACTAGATTAACAACTGTTACCCAGAGGACCTTCTCTTCTGCTGCTCCCAGACTGTGGAATGGCCTGCTGAAGGAGACTCGTCAGCTTGACAGTCTTTTAACATTCAAGAAAGCTATCAAGACTGATCTCTTCCGGCAGGCCTATCCAGTAGAATTTTAGGATATTTTTAGTATGTTTTTAGGATGCTTTTAGGATGTTTTTAAACAATGTATACCATGTTTAATCAGTATTTTGTGTATTTTATGCTTGTTGTTGTTCTCTGCCTTGATCCAATCGGAGAGGCAGGTAAGAAATACATTATTATTATTATTAACTGGGTAGACTTTTGTCAGATCTAGTCCCATATGGAATTTATGGAAGGCCACTGTGTGAACAAAAGGGGCAGATGGAAGGAAGGATTGATGAACAAGGGAGCCAGAAGATTGGATGTCCTTGGAATGGAAGTCAGTAATTTCAGTCTCTTGGTGGCTTTCCTTTTAGGTTCACAGCAGAAGCACCAAACGCATGCCAAAGCTTCCAAGGTGGCCAAACGTATGTTAACGTGAGTAGCAAGCTGTTTCCTAGTCCTAGTTCAGTAGCACGTATGAGAAAGGAAAGTTCTTACACACATTCTCAGTATGCTTGGGTGAAAGGGGATCTAATCTGTTCTTTATCAGAATCACGTTTAAGGTCTCCCAATGCCTAAATACCAGTTGTGCGCAAGAGACATTAAAAGTCAGCCCAACAGCGCAGAGTTTGCCTGATCCATTCAGAGCATTAAGTTCATTATTACTCCTAATGCTGAACTCATTTCCCAAGTGCCTATCCTTAGGTAGACAAAATGTTTAGTGCCAGACATTTAAAAAAACGATCCTGCTGGTATAAACTCGAAAGCAGATGCAGTTCATTGTCCCCGTATTGCAGGCTGGAAGGAAGATGGTTGGGAGAATGTGGCTTAAGAGAACCCTACAGTGTAGTTCACACCGAATGCTGCAGGTCAGTCTCTGGGTGGCTTACAACAACCCTGCAGTGTTGTCCAGAAGTGTTAAATCCCTATTGCAGGTTGGGGGCTGGGTTGAAGCTGAGAATAACTTAAACAACCCAGAAGTGTAGTTCACGGTTGTATTTCCCTATTGCAGGTATGGGGTGGGTGGGCTGTGCTGAGAGTAGTTCATGGCAGCCCTTCAATGTTGTCTGGTGTTAATATTGCAGGGGAGAGATGGGTCTGAGCCTGGGTTGGATTCTCAGTCAAAAATCCCTCATAGCTCAGGTTGCAGCAAAGGTCAGTCTGCAACAAACCTCCTCCCAGGCTAAATCCAGCCCTCAGTTGCATGCAGAAGTCTCATGCTCTATTGATTTGCCTGCAGACTGGTTGCATTTTTAAATGTTCAAAAACTTTTTTAGAAATAGCACATGAAGTATGAGTATCAAGTATGAGTAGGGATGCTGGCTTTGATGCTAACTTTTTGTTTTTGTTTTTTGTTTTGAGTGCCCTCAGCCACAAGCAACACACACACAAGAGATATGTTGCAGGGCCTTGCAACTTGTTGTTAAAAATGTACCGCTATCATTTCCAAGCATAAGGGTCTTAAGTTTCATGGAAAATATTATTAGCAATCAGTGTAGCAATTACATAGCAATTACACAGTGGCAGATGTGTAAATCTTCAATGGAATACATTCAGTTATCACTGTCTTTCTCTGCTAGATTTTGCACTCCCTCAACATATTTTAAGGGAAAAGTTAAATGTGACCGTAATAGTACCATCACATGCTTTGCTTCCCAGTCTTCGGGTCACCTAGTCTAGATAGTTTAGACTTTGGCCTTAGCTAGACCTACCTGTTATCCCGCAACGGAGGAGGGAAGGTCTCGCATTGTGTTTAACGTGAGATCCCTCCTCTGTTTACACGCAACGCACAACGACCTCAGGAGAGGCATCGTGCCCGCCATTATTTTTTTAAAATTATAGGGACAGCAGCACACAAACGCTCGTGTGCAAAAGGTAAGTCCTTTTTAAAATGTAAATTACTTTCCCCGCTCCCCCATCCTACCCCTGATGGGCGCAGCTCCCGGCTCCTCGCAATGAATCGCATGGAGCTGGGTCAACCCGTGGCAACTGGCCACATGTTCCACGGTCTTGGACTCAGCCCAGGACCACGGAAAAAACGGGGCCAAAGGGGAGGGCTATATCCCGGGGCAAGGGAGGGATCATCCCTCACTGATCCTGGGATCCCCTGTGCATCATGCAGACGCACAGGGACGATCCCGGAGCTCATCCCGGGATAAAGCCCCGTCTAGCTATGGCCTTAATTCTAGGATACTGCCCTGGACTCCTTGTCTATCTAAATTCTAATTTAATGCCTGTAAATCATACGATAAGAGGTGGGAGCATGAATTTTTTGTGGCCAATGTATAATTTATGTAGTGCCATATATATAACAAAGAAGAGTTCTGACAGCTCCCTACCTTAACGGGATTACAATCTAAAAGCAGATACAGGGGAACCAACAGAGAAGAGGGAGTTAAATGGAGGCAGGGGTAAACAGGGTACACATCCTAAAATCAACCTCAAAAATGTATTGTCCAGGACCCAAAGGACCAAGGAGCCTAAGCCAAAGGGGTATTTAGATGCCACTGCCCTTGATTCTTCATTTGATTTATATCCTGCCCTTCCTCACAAGGGGCTTTTAAATAGCACCCCTGTGGCAAACTGCCTAGGAAATGGAAGAGTTTGAAAAGCAGCTTATGATATGGCATGGGGTTCAGCTGATATTAAAAGTAACCAACCAAACCTCAGATTCCACTGGGCTAGTGCATGTCTAAATAGGCCTTTCGATCCCCAACTGAGCCATTGCCTCTGTACTAGCTGAATTATATATAGATAACTGCATTACAAGCAGAAACAGGATTAATGTATTTCTGTATACATGTAGTAACCCTTCGTTTTACAGCTTTATGTCGTGAACAATGAACCAGCAAGTTAAGTTTGTTTTTCAAAAAAACCAGTTTACCCAATCTTCCTACATACCTGATTTAATCCACTTCATTTCCTTAGGTAAACACATATTTAAATCCCGTGCTTTTGCATCCAGTAAGCCTTCAGAGCAATGGTTCAAGAGATGCGCCACCAGCAGGTAAATCTAAACAATTGCAGTTAGATCTTAACTGCACATAATTTGTGACTGCTTTCCTGTATGTTAATAAGTAGGAAGCTTGGATAATGGCCCCTTTGGGTATGCATGGCAGGGCAGCAACATCACACCTTCTCAAGAAAATAAACTGCACAATTCAAGATGTTGGATTTTTAAAAAACGTGTACTATGGAAAATTATGTCTATTTATTTATTTATTTAGAATATTTATATACCGCTCCCCATTGAAAAATTTCGGAGCGGTGTACAAGGTAAAATGAAAATAAAAACAGAATAAAAACAGTTAAAACAAAATTTAAAAGAAGCAATAACAGTAATCCAAGGCTGCATGTTAGAGAAACGCTTCTTGGAATAAAGATGTTTTCAGGAGGCGGCGAAAGGAGTACAAGGTTGTTATGTCTATGTGTAGACATAACAGCGAAACACAGTGGGCAGGTGTATTTCTGCTTCCCTACTTTGCATATCCTTAATCTACCCTAAACCTCAGCTGAACCAGCCTTTTCTCAATCTCTCTCTCTCTCTCTCTCTGAAGACAAAATTCTGCATAACCACTAACTTCACCAACAGTTTTGTGTTCTCTCACTGTAACGTATTTTACTAGTTAAATTTAAAAGTCTTCTCATCCTTGGTTTGGGCTACCGCTGCCTGTATAGCTGTGAGAAATTGCTGCTCAAATCCTATCCCCTTCTGATCCCTCTAACCCCTCTTACATATATCATGTTTACCTTTTGCCATAAAATTGCAACAGAAGGTAGTATTGATAAATAGGACTTTTGTTTTGTATTGTTCTTGATTAGCAGGAAAAAGTCTGTGTGCTAGCTTAAAATGTTTTTTAAAATTCCCCTCTGGCTTTTTTTCTACAGACGTACCAAAAGACATCTCACCACCTCCAAATTATTATGAGCTAATGGAATTCGATCCTCTGGCTCCCAGTGACAAAACAGAGTAAGTAATTTTGAGAATGACTAAGCTACTGCTTGTTCGTTTTTTGTTAACAGCCCAGACTAATACACACAGCCTTCCAAAGTCGATGCAGTGGAAGTATGATACAATACACACTTAATTGTTAGTGGTGATGGCCACTGACGTTGGGCTGGAGTTATTAAAAGTTGCAACAGTCTTAAGTTGGAGGCACACCACACTTTTTTTTCAGCTGTAGTCTAAATATATAACTTTGCTTAGCAGGCAATTAATCATAGCTCTTGACCACAAATGCACACATCTTGCTTTTAGAGAGCTGAGTGTGAGCTCCAAAGTCTGATACAAATCTTGCCTCTGCCATGAACTTTACTCAGTGCCTTTAGGTCAGCCACTATCTATTTAGCCTCCCTAGCTGCAACGTGAGGATAATATGAATCATAATGAGTGTCCTGCTGGGGAGGTGATTTTTGCTGATTTTGCCTTCGTACAGCAAACTCCCGCACTATTCTGAGGGTTCCCCAAATCTCAGAGCAGCTTTTAAGGAAACTGCAGCAGAAAGAAGGAATTGATGAAAAATAACTCCCCAGCAGGAACGTCCCATGTGCAGAGTTCCACTCACAGGAACTCTGGATCCAAGCTACGGAAAAGGCAACCAAGGTTTGGATCCCAATTTACCTTTCTGGTAAGCAATAAAGACATCAAATCCAAAAGAAGTAAGATTAATGTAATATCTCAGTCTTTTTTGTTACTGAAACTGTGGGCACTGATTACCATACCCTTTAATCAAACCTTAAGTGAAGTGGGACCTCATGGAGTAAGGTAAAATTGCTTAAAAGGCTGACTATAGCTTGTAGGTCACCAACTGACCATTTCTTCTACAAAGAATAGGTTACTGTGGGGCATGAATTTTTATGCTGGCCATGAGATTTTCAGTCTCTAACTTGCCTGCATGCTATCATTGCTTTGCTGACTAATCTTTGGATTATTTTATGTCATGAAGGTGTTTAACTTGTGCTTTGATTTCAGACCTATTTATGAAGAAATTGATGCCCACCTCTTCAAAGCAAGAGTTAAAAATGACACCAGTTGCTAGAAGTAGATGTCGAAGAGAACAATTTATACCAGCACTAGAAACTATTTCGATCACTCAAAACCTGTCAGTTAAGTGACAAACAATTACTGGATAGGTAGGAAAATCTATGTTTTGAAGATTATTTGGATTTATCAGACCATTCAGCTGAGGCCACTTAAAATCTAAGATGCCTGTCCTGCATACTTTCCCTTAAGTGCATTACATTAAGTTCAAGTAATCGTTGAGAGTGCAAGGTTCTACTTGTGCATACTTTGGACCAAACTGTACAAATTTATAAAGCGTGTTTTCCAGAAATTAATTCTTCTAAGAAGCATGATACCATATCATAACTGGGATGTAAAATAAGCTTGCACTTAGACAAAGGTAGTTTTATTTCAGTGTATTCTGCTTAATAACAAAAGTGATTCCCCCCCCCACATGGGAGATCTACACAATGGAACAGTAGCTAGAATTAGTTGATTGGTATCAAATGCAATCCTACTGGTAAAAAAAGGGTTCAGTACCTAGGTACTGGATAGCACCTTACTTTGCTAAACCAGAGATAAAAAATGGTATATGGTGGCTATGGCAGTAGAATTTACTGGCAGAGTACTTTGGAGGATGAACCTTACTCTGTATCTCCTCCATGCAATCTTCCTGTGAGACGGTTGCTAACCAGGGTTATAGATGTGCTGAAGCTAGATGGCCTTACAGTACATTTCTTTTTCTTCTGATGACTAATCACTACAGCACTTTTTTCAAAAGTTATTTAATGCACAAATTCTGAAACATGCACAAGCTATTCTAAAAGAAAATGTGAATTGTTTAAAACCACAAGGTTTGTTGCAGTAGCAAGTCTCGGTCCCTACTGTCTTACCACCCTTTAAATCACCTTTCTTACATGAATTCGTTCTCTGATAAAGAGTTAAATACTGCACAAGCAGTAGAGTCCCCTAGGTTTTGTGGACTCCAATGGGAACAACTACAGCAAGACATTAAATGGGAGGAGTACCCCACAACATGGTACTTTGGAGTCTCTTCACCTTTGTTTCTGTTTCTGCTTTCCTATTCCCAGCAACTTCAATTATCTTTACGTACTAATGGAGATTTATTCCATCGTGGGATGTATACTGCAAAAGGTTGACTGGAAGAAGTGCCTTCTCCTTGATTAAAATATGTACTTTCCTTAGACTTAGTGTCCTAACTTAAATGTAATAAACGTCATTACAAATAGCCACTCTTAAATCAGTGCTTGGCAATGTAAGTTGGTGTGTTTGAAGTCCAACTGCTGTGTATGCAATATGATGTTATACAGCTGCTGTGCTGTTTTTATACAATCCAAATAAATAAACTGGGGGTGAAAACTGAGTTATTTAGCGATGAATGGTTCCAGCAGGTATACAACTCCATTTTTACACTCCCTCTTGGTTCTATTGTTTTTCCTCTGTATTTTATGCGTAATACTTCCATGTCATTGCAAGGAAGCACCATACTTATTTATTGGTTTATTTGCTCTGATGTCATCCAGCTTTGAGCTGACATTTTCATTGCATTCTCACTGCTTCAGGCAAAACTGTAATCAACGAAGTAGCATGCTTCTAGGAAATATTCTGAAAGTTATATTAGCAAGTTTCTAAGATAGTTTTTAAAATTTAAGTGCTTTCACATACTTCAAAATATAGCAGAAATATAGGTAAGAAAGCTCCTTTGTGCAGCCTGATTCATTAGCTATATTCAGATTGTCAAATGGATGTGATTTGCAAAAAACCATTGCCAAATCTTTGAATAGTAGTCATACTTAAGACTAAATAATCAAGTAGCTTATATGTGCTGCTTTTTGTTGATTTTGGCTTGGTTAGAGATTACTCAACAAAATGTAAGTTTGGCTATTGAAAAGAAGTCGTCTACTGCATAGAACAGAGTTTTAACATCAAAAATATTCCATTACACCATCTACACTTTCATTAAAGCCTCTTAGAAATTTCACCAGACAATGCTACCTCTGATATAATGTGGAGCAGTGAGTTCATATCTAGCAGTGTTATATTTGCCAAACCCAAATCAAATCCCAAAAGCATAGGCATACAAGTATTTTTCCCTCTGACATCTCATCTCCAATTAACATTTTTGGCAAAGGGTTTAAGAAAGTAATCCTACGGTCCTTGGGAGAGCATCCCAGGGACCATAACATTGTTCGGAAAAGCGCTCAGAGGTTTGAGACAGTGCTCTGACCTTGGAAGGGAGAGTTGGAGATCCAGACCCCAACCCCTCACAGTTGGTGCAGAGAACCACACCAGCTGCCTCTCCAAGGTCAGAGAAGCAATCTTAGAGGAGGAAGGGAGGCATTTTGGTGGGAGGGGAAGAGACTAGAGAGGCCAGGATACGAGATAAACTGAATCTCCTCCAGCTTCCTTCTCTCCCCTTCCAAAGCGCCCTTGTCAGATTGACTAAAAAGCCAAAAATCACCAAACACTGATGATGGAGAAACAAAGATCTCCTCCACTGCTCCTCCAGCCCTGCTGGCTACAGCGTGGCAGGGCATAGTAACCTCAGAGGCTTCCAAGCAGCAAGGGTGCAATCAATAGGCTTATGCTTTAAATAACCATGTGGAAATTGAAGTCTTTTAAAAGTGCTTTTTAAATTTTACAACCAATTCATAACATATATTGATAGTCAGAGAGCGATGAAAATAACCGATGTGCATTTGTCTATTATTTCTTTGAATTCACAATCATGGTTGTGTGCAAAATTAAATATCACATTTCTAAAAGAACCACATATCTGTACATATTCAACATTTAAAATACAATTTCTGCTTTACAGTTTTTCATCATGCTCTTCCTGAGTTGAGTGATGTTCTTTTGCACCAGTCTGTGATCATCAATCTTGAACAGCAGAGAAATCTCTAATGCAGAGTCCAGATGCTATGTTGTACTATTAATTATAGCCTGGTAACGGCAGTTTCTGCCCTTCTTTTGCTTCAAAAAATGTGTAAGAAAGAGTGATCAAGTCAACTCTTGCCATCCTTGGGTCTTCTGCAAATTCAGGATCAATGAAGAAAAATACTGGCATGTCAACTTCTTCATGTGGATTAAGTCGTTGTTCTTCAAAGCAAAAACACTGAATATTTGGGAGGAAAAAGAAGTTTTGGTGTGTCTTTTTACATTCAATGCTAAACCAATCCTTATCTACAGTCTGTTTTTAAGATAATCTTCAATACCTAGTTCATGTGAGATAGTGTTGCAATATAGTCAAAAATGCTTTTTATGATAATAATTTCTACCAACAGACAAAAGTAATTATCTTGTGATAACTATGGCACCTGCCTAAATACAGGAGCTATCATATCCTAATAGCGACTGATGGCAAATTATATCCTTATTATGACTATATCCCTCTGGAGAAAGGTAAAATTTTGAACTATTGCAGATCACACAGATTTACCTTGTTCTAAGAGGTAACAGAACCATTAAAGTGGAACATCTGCTTCTTCAGAGCAGACAATGGGACTAGCTCCTGAGTCAAGAGGATACGATCCCTTTGCACCAATGCAAGGAATGGCCTTCAGGAGGGGAGAGGGAGGTTTACTTTATAACGAATCCTGGGTATTGCTGCTATCATGGATTAGCACAGCATCAGGATCTAACTATATTGGGGAAAATTCAGATAACCAAAGGATCTTACTAGCTGCAGCCCACTCTTGGGAGATGTTCATACTTACTTGTATCTTATTGAAATACTGCCCTGCTTCAAAAGGCACCACATTGTATGTAGATATTCCAATTATTGGTTTATTAGTGGGATTCTTTGCTTTGTAAAATGCTAGTGCAGTCTCTCCTGGAACAACCTAAAAGAAAAAGTTTCTATAGTGATGTCTCTTGCTTCCCACTGACCAGGCTTCTGTCACTGCCAACCAACATGTACTTGGATTTTAATACCACTAGGTCTATGCCTATGATAATTTCAACTGGTTCAAGTTACGCTAAGGGCTCACTCACCTGAGGTGGACGATCCCTGTGCATTGATCAGCATTCTGTGTCAGAATGTTTACAATGTTCCAGTCTAAAGTAGATCTAAATCAAGAAGCTATCTAGAATTCAAAGGAAAGGGAGTTTATCCCCATGCAGATAGGAGGGAACAAACTTATATAAAGAAAGAATTCCAGCAAACAGGAAGACTGCAGCATGCCACTGTGCTGTTCCAACCAGAAAGACACAGCAGTGCACTATGGCTCACCAAATGCCCCTGAATAAGTGCTATTTCTATCAAGAGAGTGAGTGCACACGCTGAAATGGCAGGCACTACAAACTACTACATCTGTGCTCTGAGCAAGCTGGCAATGGGACTGAACCTGGTTTCCTGGAGACAATGTTTACTTGCCACTGGCAACAGCCTTAATTACAAATCTACAATTATGAAGCTACTCTGTATAACAGTGAATCAGAATTTAATGTAGCCAAGGCAAAGAGTATTTTCAAACACTGAATAATTGGGTAGCACAGCAACTAAAGCAGGGATTTACAGTATGCATATTATCTCATTTTCTCCTTCATCCAATTTCATAATTTGAATTTGAGATACAGGTGGATTCAGAATGAGGAACGTTTGCAGAAATAATTATACACAAATTAAACATTGCACCTAGATCTGACACTTGAATATACAGGTCTACCTGAACTGTTATGCTACAGGCCAGCCTGTAGACCAAGTGCCTAATAGATCTAATTATTAAAAAAAGGAACCTCTTAACTTGAATACACCAGTCCAGCATGCATGACAAATTAGAACCCCAGTATTTTTATATGAGTAGGCCATGAGATTGATACATAAATGCCTACGTGAGAAAGTTCATACAAAACCCATTTACCAAACTTTTAAATCACTTACATATACTTCAGTCTGCTGAGGCCTGAAATTCCACTGAATACTTGCATGTACATCTGCATTGAAGGTAATCTTAATAATGCGATCTTTTACAGGCTCCATTGTCTCAATCTGGTCTGATCCATGACCTTCTACTATTGACCCACCAAGTCCAGTAGCCTTAAAGGAAAAGAAGCTGTAATTAAGAATAGCCTAATTGAAAACATCACATGGTTTGATGGAAAGAAGAATTAAACAGAATTGATCTCTTTACTGAAGGAAGATTTTAAAAGAATATTGACTTTAAGAAATTATAATAAACGAACCTAGTCCAGCATCCTGTTACAGTGGCCAATCAGGTGCCTCTAGGAACAAGCAGGATGTTTTATTTGTTTTATTATTAACATTAATATACCGTCTTATCTACTACAAAGCCATAAAGGCAGTATACAACAATTTAAAACAATAAGATTGTTTTAATAAAAACAAGGATATTAAAACATTGAAAGGACGCATTTTAAATGGCTAGATTGAAAAGCTGATTTTTCACACCTTTTCTAAAGGCCAAAAAGTGAAAGGGTCAATCATAGTTCTTGACATCATGATTTGAGGACAATAGCCCTCCTATAATTCCCAACAAATGGTATTCAGAGACAGCGTACTTCTGATCCTGGAGGTGGCTTTCAACATGACTAGTAGCCAATGATAGCTTTAATTTTTGTGAACCGCCCAGAGAGCTTCGGCTATTGGGCGGTATAAAAATGTAATAAATAAATAAATAATACCCTCCATGAATTTGTCTAGTCTCCTTTTCAAGCTGTCCAAGTTAGTAGTCATCACTACATCTTATGGTTACACGTTCCATTGTTTAACTACATACAGCACGAAGAAGCATTTCCTTTTGCTCGTCCTGAAACTCTCATCATTCAGCTTCATTGGGTGACGGTGGTTTCTAGTACTAGGGAGAAAACTTCTTCCTATCAGTTTTCTCTACAGGATACATAATTTTATTCATTCCTGTCCCCTTATCTTTACTTAATTTAAAGTAATTTACTTTATTCATTGGGATGTTTTCAACCCCATGATCATTTTAGTTGCCCTTTTCTATAACTATGGCAAACAGGGTTGTATACAAGCATTACAGTATTGGCTCTTCCCTAATTATCCCTAGCATGAACTTTGCCTTTTGTCCCTTTCCTTCCCCAGCTGCTGCACAGTGGATCAATGTTTTCATTGTGCTATCCACCAAGATCTCTTTCCTGGTCAGTCACTGCCAGGTCAGATCCCATCACTGTATATATATGGAGCTAGATTTTTTTTTTTTTTTTTGCCCCAATGTGCATCACTTTACACTTACTTGTATTGAATTACATTTGGCATTTTATTGCCCGTTCATCCAGTTTGAGGAAACCCCTTTTGTTTTTACTTTGTGTATTAAGGGGCAAGCACCATATTGAACGAGGCATTCTTCCTCATCACAACCACAATAATACTTCTGACTTCAACAGGTACCTAAAAAAAGCAGTCCCTTGCTTCAGAACTTCTCTTACCCATAAGCGCATTTAACCAATAAATCAACCGATTAAAATTCATTAATTCGTTAAAAGTTCTTTCAACAAGGTTGCAGCCTTAGTTTTTTCTGTGCGTGAGGCGTTGGAGTATGTACGACTGCCCGGTTTATTTGTTTTGTGTGTAGAAACCCTAGATTTATCCTAACGTCACTTTCAGAAGTCTGTTAACTACGCTGTTCTCCCACCCATCCCCTGGCCTAAGGAGCTTAGGGTACAGGATTTTCGCTCTGTATTTTCCGCCCTCACAACAACCCCGAGAAGCAATTTGGGAGGAAAGAGCGGGTTTAAGAGAGAAAGACAGACGGTTCCAAGGTCACCCAGGGAGCGTCATGCCTTCGGGTTGTAGCCAATGTTGGTCCTGCTCAGAGTAGACCCATTGAAATGAACGAGACTTAAGTGCGGGTAACGTTGGATAGAACCCAGCCGGGCTCTCACCTGGCAATAGAGACGGTAGAGCGGCACCGCAGCGTAAGACACGCCCGCCATGCCCACCACCCCGGCCGCCAGGTAGGTCAGCACCGTCCTGTTCCGGCGGCTCCAGTTTTCCTGCTGCTGTTGCCGCCACCGTCGCTGCTGCTGCTGCTCCCGGCGACCGTCCGCGAGGGGCCCGGTGCTCTCCGCACGCCGCCCCACGCCGGCCGGCTTGCCGTTGCCATGGAGACGGAGCCAGGCCCGCCACGGGCCCCATCCCCTGGCAGAGGGCGCCCCGAGGCAAGCCCATCCCCGCGCGCGCGGCCCCATGCCTTTTTCCTGTCACGTGGACGGGCTCCTCGCTTCGCTCTCGCGGAGGCGCAGTTAGCAACTATCGCGAGAGTGGCGGTGGAGGGCGCGGGGGGGGGAGTGGAGGGACGGCCGAGGACCAGCGCAGCTAGCGGCACTGTCGCTTTGCCGCCGCTTGCAACAGGATCGCCCTTGACTACGGCGGCCGCGGGGGGTAAGTTCGCGTTCTCGTTACCTGCCGCGCCTCCTCGCCCCGCCTCCTCGGTCGGAGCAGTAGTCGCTGCCTGCGGGTTTAGGCAGGAGAGCGAGAGCGATGCCTGAGGCTGGGTGTAGGGACGTGCATACCAAGAACACACACCCCTAGGCGCGCGTACACACTCCCGTCTCTCTGCCAATATGGAACAGCTCAGGGGGCTTCCAAAGATGAAGCCGCCCAGGCATTAGCCTGTTGCCAGGCGTTGAGATGGCCAGCCTCGGTGGGAGCAAGGGGGCCAGCAGCAGGCCTGCTTCTTGCCTCGAGGTTTGCGCTCCTGCCCTAAGGAGACCTCTGCTCGGGCACCCCAAGTAAGACATGAAGGCGAGGCTTAGCCCTCTCCCGCTGTCGCAGCCCAGCAGCCGGTATTCAGTGGTAAAACTCCTCTCCTCCTGCTTCTGTTGCTGCTGCTTATTCCTTGATTCAGTAGGAATGAAAATCATCCTCAAGGCATGGAGACATACATACAGAAGCATATCAGGGCATACGGAAAGAACAAGGACGTGAAACCTGTGGCCTTCTGGATGCTGCTTGATTACAACTCCCATCATCCCTGACCACGGATCATGCTGGCTGATGGGAGTTGCAGTGCAGCAGCATTTGGAGAGCCACTGCTTCTCCAATCCTGGTGTAGAAACTCAGGCTTCGGTGGCATGATCTCATACTTCTAACACTTGCTACAATGGTTGGCCACATACATGCACCCCTTTTCTAGTATATTCACCACCACCACCACCATAACCCACGTCCTATCGTTTAGATCAGGGGTGGAGAACCTCAGGCCTGAGGGTGGGGGTGGGGGAGGATTTCCATCCAGCCTGGCCAGCCACTGCTTACCCATACTAGCGGAAGCCCTTTTAATGTGTTTCTTCCATGCATTTGTGATTTACGTGCAATGCTGCACATGCCTTCAAGTAACCCGGCCCCAAGCCATTAATACCAGCACTTCGAATCAGGTCTGGAAATGAACTGGCAGCCAGTGCAGAGGGAAAAATACTGGCATAATGTTGTCATGTTGGTTAACAATCCTACCCTATTTTGGACCAGCTGACGTTTCTGGACCATTTCAAAGGGAGTCCCATGTATTCAATTCCTTTTATTACAGTCAACAGACCAATAAAACATATAAAAACATATAAAAACACATAATAAATATTTAAAATACATGAAATTAAAACAGAGCATGATTCCATGAGCCTCCTTAAAGTTCTGTGCTAGAAGCAAAGGAAAATCCTGCCACCATAACTGATCTGGTAAGGATTGCGTGATTAAGAAATTTAGCAACTTGTTCAGTGGTATGCTTATCTTGACCCTGTAGAAGGACCGACATAAGGGTCACGGATGATCGTCCAGGTAATCGTTGCGTGAAAGGATGGATAAGGGCTTTTCCGAGACTCCTTTTCCTGATCCAATCACTCTATTCTAGAACAACAGCCCAGGTCCGCTATAGCAATCTTGGCCATTTTACTAAAGAGATTGGCTCCTTGTGTGGGGTCAGACAGGGATGCGTACTAGCTCCCACTCTTTTTAACTTATATTTAGCCGATCTTCCATCTGTTCTTATACCGATACAATCTCATCCACCAAAGATAGGCTTAACAAAGGTTTCAATTCTACTCTACGCAGACGATGCGGTACTTATATCGCAAACTCGCCTGGGTCTAAAGCGTCTAATGAACAGCTTTGTGGCCTTTTGCCAAAACAACAGCCTTTCAATTAATTATCAGAAGTCTAATGTTCTGGTTTTTTCTAGGAGGAGGGTTACCTTTCCCTGGTCAATAGGGGGGGGGGGGGGTAAAAATCAACCAGGCCAACTCGTACAAATATCTAGGCCTATGGTTTAATGAAACACTAAAATGGAACACCCATAATAAATATGCTAAAGCTAGGGCAGAGAACTTAATCGGGGCACTTTCTTGTTTTTTTGTTCTCCAGGGGTGGGCAATACATTCCAGCCGCCACTCAGGTCTATAAAGCAAAGGTGGTGTCCCAATTTCTATTTGGTGCCCCGATATGGCTTCCTCTTTATAAGAACTCACTGGAAGGTGTCCAATCTTCCTTTTTAAGGCTAATATTTGGAGTCCCAAGATGTGTTGCTAGTGCAGTCTTAAATCTGGAAGTTGGGTTGAGTCCCATGTATAATACATTGCAGTAATCCAGATAAGAGGTTATCAGAACATGAATAATTGTAGCTAGGCTATCTCTGTCTAGATAAGGATGTAGTTGGTATATCAGCCTCAGCTAATAAATGGTGCTTCATGGCAATGCTGGATCTAAGAACATCCCCAAACAGGTTGAACATCACTTAGCTGGGTAGATGAATCACCCTCTAACAGTACCTCGATCGTGTTTGGATTGAGTTTATTGGCCCTCATCTATTTATTTTCCTTTATTTAAAACATTTCTTATCCGCCTTTCAGGGCAAAAGCCCTTGCAAGGCAGCTTACAACCATACGTAAAACAGTATAAATACTAAAAGCAATAGAAGTATAGACAGTAAAATATCAGTTAAAAACAATAAAAGCTAATAGTAAAAACTAACAATGAAAACAATAAGGGCAGTAGCAGCAAAACAGTATTCATTTATGAGAAGGCCATAGTAAAATAAAACATTTTTAAGGCCTTCTTAAAAGCTTGCTAGGATGGTGCGTGGTGGACTCCCAGTAGGAGTTTGTTCCACAGGTATGGGGCCACTGCTGAGAAGGCCCTCTCCCATGTGGAGACCCACCTAATTTCTCTCACTGGTGGGCAAATAAGAAGGGGCTCTCTTTCTGATCTTTAAGTGTGGGCAGGCAAAGGTGGTCCTTCAAGTAACTTGGTCCATTTAATAATATTAACAACAATAATAATATATTTATTTCTTACCTGCCTCTCCCTTTGGATTGAGGCAAGGAACAACATTAGTACAAGAATCAACACATCTTAAAAATTCTTGATTTTACGTTGATTTGGGTAGGCCTGCCGGAAGAGGCTAGTCTTCAAAGCTGTCTTAAAATCACAGAGAGAGTTAATTTTATGAATCTCCTCCGGCAGGCTGTTCCACAATCTGGGGGCGACAGAAGAAAATGTCCTCTGGGTAACCTTAGGGCTTTGAAGGTCAAAACCAGCACTTTGAATTGGCCAAGTTCCTTGTCCGCAGCCTCAACAGCTGAAACTCATCAAATGAAACCTAACTGGGTGGTGATCTGGACACCTCTACTAATGGAATTGCATTAACTGTGGTGTTCAAGTTATCCCCAGCATCAAGTAGTCACAGAAAGAATGCAAGGGCTTCAGACTTCACAGGGGATTAAGTTGCTGATCTGTCTGGGTAAACAGGATGGATTAAGTTGCTGCAGTTACTTTGCAACGTTTTTATGTGCCATTATGCTCATGCACTTTCAGCTGGTTAGAAATTGAAGGATTGAAGGGTGAACAGATGAAGTGTTCCTAGTGTTTATAATGCATTCTGCTTTAAATAGATAAAGGTAGTCTTTAAGTTGTATTTGCCAAGAGGATCACAGAGGGTAAATTCTAGAACAAGCAAAAATGAGATATTGCTTATTTGAAGTCTGTTAATAGGTGGAAACAAGGTACAAAAACAGAGGGGAAGTCTCTGTTTTAGAAAATAAATTATAATATTTCTAATACAAACCCATGAACTTTATGAGGGGGGAGGGGGCTAGAAAGGAATAAACTTTGCCATCATAGGTGAATTAGCCCATGTGACATACCGGATTTTAGAGAAGATTAACTAGAAAGAGTCACCGACTTCAATCGGCCGAGTTTTTTTTTAATAACACAAAGCTTGCTGTGGATGTAAGCTTTTGTGCTACTGAATTTGAAACCTTTCAGACACTTTTGTTTCATTTGTATTGATTGTCTGTTAAAAATGTATCTTCTGTCACCAGTGGATGAAAGAGAACCAGAGCATTTTGATGGGTTTTCCATCTTGTACTGGTATGCGAAATGGTTAGATTTAGGTATCTGTTCTAGCCTTTGAAAATTATTTGAGGTCTATTATGTCAATGAAGGAAGGTATTTTCACCTTTGCTAATTTTGAAGGCTGTTGGAGGCTTTTTCTGTAACACAATAACAATTTTGTAGAATTCTTATCCCCTGTTTGGTGATTTTGGTTGCTGAGTTGGTTTAAAAATGTCTTTGTTTTGTTTTGTTTTTAGTGTTTTGATTTCATTGGTTTTACTGTTGTAAGTCTCCTTGGGTGCCTTACTCTCCTTCGGTGCCTTACCATTGAAGTACAAAGACATGACTCATAAATATTGATAATAAATCAATAACAGACTGTTATGATCATTTCTTTTACTGGAATTCCCTTCCAACCTGCCCCCAAGTGTGGCATTTTTCTATAAACGGTAACTTCTTTTTATTCCTTGAAGCAAATCCAACGCCTACAGGCTGTACAAAATGCAGCAGCCAGGTTGGTCAAGGGGCTCCCAAAGTGGTCTTTTATCACTTTGGTGCTTCAAGAGCTCCATTGGCTGCTGGTGGCTGCTAGGGTGCGCTACAAGGTCTTATTGACCAGGTATAAAGCCCTGCATTGCTTGGGTCCTGGATACCTGACCACTCGCCTCTCTCCTGTGTCTCACCATTGGCAGACTCGCTCTCAGGAGCAGGGTGCCCTGATGGTCCCCTGCTACAAATTGGAATGTGCGGGGGACAGGGCTTTTTCAGTGGCTGGCCCCCGGTTATGGAATAATGTGCCACTGGAGATTAGACAGGCTCCCACTTCAAATGCCTTTGTAAGGAGTTTTTATTTTCACAAGAGTTTAGGGAGGGGGTGATTTAAATTGGGGTTGAGGGCTTTTAATGGTTTGAGGGTTTTAATGGAATTGTCTTAATGTGGGTTGAGGGTTTTAATGGAATTGTTTTATATGTTATTATTATTATTAGGGATGTGCTCCGCTCCGATTAGGAGCGTAGAAGCAGTAGCGGATTGGCCTGCTCCGCCTTACCCAGAGGCGGAGTAGGAGCGGACCGCGGACCCCCTAGAAGCAAGGCGAAGAGAAGCGACCATTTTTCGGAGCTCCGAGTTCAGTCGGAGCGCTCCGGTCGCCATCTTGAAAACATTTCGCCATAGGATTGCATTGCGGCAAATAATCGCGCATAACTACGTTGTTTTTGAAGCTATCGTTCTGGAAAGTCTTGTGCACAGAGAGTCGTGGATGGGGGTCATTTTGAGACCACTCTCACCTCTCTGCGTGCTGTGGTTCACGTGCAATATTTTTTTAAAAATCGGGTCAACCGCGCGGCTCAAACTGCGTTTCGGCTTTTCGCCCATAGGATTGCATTGAGGGAAAGAATCGGGGATAACTGGGGGGGGGGTTAAGCTATCGTTCTGAAAATTCTTGTGCACAGAGAGTCGTGGATGGGGGTCATTTTGAGACCACTCTCAACTTTCTGCGTGCTGTGGTTCACGTGCAATATTTTTTTAAAAATCGGGTCAACCGCGGGGCTCAAACTGCGTTTCGGCTTTTCGCCCATAGGATTGCATTGAGGGAAAGAATCGGGGATAACTGGGGGGGGGTTTAAGCTATCGTTCTGAAAATTCTTGTGCACAGAGAGTCGTGGATGGGGGTCATTTTGAGACCACTCTCAACTTTCTGCGTGCTGTGGTTCACGTGCAATATTTTTTTAAAAATCGGGGTTTGGGTTTTTTTTATTTATTTTTTTATTTTTTTGGAAGCGATGACAGGCACATTCAACTCCCAATCCTGATGAGAATTGATCTCCTCAGAAAGCATCCTCCTCCAATCCCAGCATTGGAGGGGGGACTAAGGCAGACCCACCCTGAGAACTTTCTGTTTTGTGTCTCTTTGTGGGTTGGCGTTCGTGGAGGGAACACTTAGTTAGTGCTCCTGCTTTGGACTTTGGAGATAGATTAGGATAGGTTTAGTTTGGCGCGTGTGTGTGTTTGTTTGCTTCTTTCTGACTTGTAGCTTAGTTTGCCCTGTGTTTTCCCCTTACTTTGATTTAATATAAACTTTATTTTTGAATTTTGGAGTGTGTGGTTGGGTTGGTTGCCCACCCCTTCCCTGTATTAAAGCCTGACTGTTCTGCTTTTGTGAAAGCTTTCTTTTGAAAGCATACACACACTTTTTGTCCCATTTCCCTACATTTATATTCTTAAACATATTTTATTATATTCTTTCACATAGTCCATTAGTATATATTCTCATACATATTATATTAGTATTCATATTTTGTTCTTCTTATAGTAGTGGTTGGTTCTTTTTCCCCCTCCCCTCTCTTAAATCCTGATTGTGTTTCCTTCTATCTTCTATATACCAAATATACCAAAAAAATTGGATTCTCTTTTTCTTCTCTGTGTAACTTCGACGGAGTGGGCTGCTTTTGTCAAGTTCAACAGGCAGCCACAGATTGAGCATTTTGGGGAAAGCATACGCACACCATTTCCCTATTCTTAAACATATTATTATTATATTCTTTGACATAGTCTTAGTAGTCTATTAGTATACATTCTCATACATATTAGTAGTAGTATTCATATTTTGTTCTTCTTATAGTAGTGGTTGGTTCTTTTCCCCCCTCCCCTCTCTTAAATCCTGATTGTGTTTCCTTCTATCTTCTATATACCAAATATACCAAAAAAATTGGATTCTCTTTTTCTTCTCTGTGTAACTTCGACGGAGTGGGCTGCTTTTGTCAAGTTCAACAGGCAGCCACAGATTGAGCATTTTGGGGAAAGCATACGCACACCATTTCCCTATTCTTAAACATATTATTATTATATTCTTTGACATAGTCTTAGTAGTCTATTAGTATACATTCTCATACATATTAGTAGTAGTATTCATATTTTGTTCTTCTTATAGTAGTGGTTGTCCCATTTCTTGTCCCATTTCCCTACATTTATTAGTAATATTCTAAAACATATTATTATATTCTTGTAGATATTCTTAGTAGTATATATATATATATATATATATATATATATATTAGTATATTCTCATACATATTAGTAGTAGTATATTTTATTGTTCTTGTCCCATTTCCCTACATTTAAACATATTATATTCTTCTTATACATATTCTTAGTAGTACCTTATACATAGTATTAGTAGTATTAATATTTTGTTAGTCATCATGAAAAGAGGAAGCAGGCGTGCTGAAAGCAGCAAGGCTCAGTCTGCCAGCAGTAAGCAGGCTTCCTCTCCTCCTGTGAAACTCAAACGGGCAACTCCTTGGCTGACTGCTCCAAAACAGAAGCAGGACAAGCAGCAGGCAGAGCCACTCTCTTCTGCAACTTGTGCCCGGCGTTCTCTTTTTGAGGGTGGGAATGGGAAAAGTGCCCGTTTGCAAGAGGCACGTGGCAGCAGTGCCATTAGAGGAGGAGGAGTATCCCCAACTCCTTCATTCTCCTTTCAGCCCACGAGCCCGCTGATGGACCTAGACGAGGTCCTCAGCACAGTGGAGGGGGGGGAGGAGGAGGAGGCGGTGGGCCTCCAGGATGTGGGGGCTGAGGAGGAGCAGCAGCAGGCCGAGGCTCTCTCCCCAGTCTCATCCCACACCCCTGTTTCTGTGGCAACACCAGAGAGCTCAGGCGGGCAATTGGTGGTGTCACCACGGAAACGAAAGACAAGCATCGTGTGGGACCACTTTGAGTTGGGAGCGGATCCCCGCTTTGCTGTCTGTCGCCACTGCAAACTCAGCCTAAGCAGGGGTTCATCGACAGGGCATTATGGAACCAGCAGCATGAAGATGCATCTTCATAGGCAGCACCAGGCGATCTTGCTGGGGAAAGAGGCGGGCAAGGCGACTGGTTCCAGGGGAAAGCCGAAGGCTGCTGCTGGCACTGCCACTCTAAGCTCTCCATCTCCCATCCCACAAGGGTTAGGCAGGCAACCCTGCAGGACATGGGGTGGGGGAAGTATTGACCCACAAGATGGCGTTTTCCAATGCCCACCCAGGGTGCTACTGTGTTGGGGCATCTGCCGGGACTGACTCCTCCCCAATACTAGATCTATGACATGTCACTCTGCCTGCCCCTCTGCTAGCCTGTCCTCCTCGGTGACCGACTCGCTGGGATGGTTTGCGTTTGCAATGCGTGACTAACTGCAATGCTGGCTTAGAAACCAGCCATCACTTCCTTGTGCCCCCAGAAATGCCCGCAGCCTGCCTGCCTGCCTGCCCGCCTGCCCGCCTCCCCCGGGGTGCTGCTGTGGTGGGGCATCTGCCAGGACTGACTCCTCGCCTACTCTGCCTGCCTCTCTGCCCGCCTGGTGCCTGGTTTGCTCCCAATCGTCCTCCTCTGTGCCCCTCAAGGCGTAACTGCTGGCTTAGAAAGAAACAACCAGCCATCTTTGCCTCACTTTGCGCCCACTTATGGGTTGGTTTGCTATGCGTTAGTGCTCAAGCCATCCTTGCGGCACTACAATGCATGCTGCCTGCCTGCTTTCCCTCCCTTCTCCCCTTCCCGCCTTGCAGCGATGGTGTATGTGTCTTGCTTTGACTAAGGGGAGAAGTCCTTCCTGCGCTCACTTAGACTTTATCAAGTTCAATAATCCCTTTTTCAAATGTGCCAGAAGATTTAGGGTTATCTCGTGGCATGTTGGGATTGCCTTGGAACTGGCCCCATTGAGCTGTCTGCAATTGCAACTTTAAATCCCTGACATACTGGAGTGTTCAAATTTCAAAAGTTCCCCTAACATCAGGGGATGATGGGATTGCCTTGAAACTTGGTGTCCATGGGGACACATGGGTAAGCTGTCATGGGACCAAAGGATAGGTTTCTAACGTGCAAATTGACGTAGTTGTAGAATGGGACTTGATTTGGGGTGAGTTAAAAAGTTTAAGCCGCGCCAAAAATCAGGGGATGATGGGATTTGCTTGCAACTTGGCGTGCATGTGGACACATGGATAAGCTCTCATGGTGCCGAGTTTGAGGTTTCTAACATGCAAATTGACGGAGCTATCCCAAGGGGTGTGAATGGGGTGCCCGATTTTCATAAATTCCCCAAAAGTCAGGGGATGATGGGATTGCCTTGCAACTTGGCGTCCATGTGGACACGTGGATAAGCTATCATGGTGCCGACTTTGGGGTTTCAAACATGCAAATTGACGTAGTTGTAGAATGGGACAATTTGGGGTGAGTTAAGCCATGCCAAAAATCAGGGGATGGTGGGATTTGCTTGCAACTTGGCGTGCATGTGGACACATGGATAAGCTCTCATGGTGCCGAGTTTGAGGTTTCTAACATGCAAATTGACGGAGCTATCCCAAGGGGTGTGAATGGGGTGCCCGATTTTCATAAATTCCCCAAAAATCAGGGGATGATGGGATTGCCTTGAAACTTGGCGTGCATGTGGACACGTGGATAAGCTATCATGGTGCTGAGTTTGAGGTTTCTAACGTGCAAATTGACGGAGCTATCTAAAGGGGTGTGAATTAGGGTTATGGGAGGTGCGTTAGAGGGTAGAGCCGCGCCAAAAATCAGGGGATGATGGGATTTGCTTGCAACTTGGCGTGCATGTGGACACATGGATAAGCTGCCCTGGTGCCGAGTTTGAGGTTTCTAACATGCAAATTGACGGAGCTATCCCAAGGGGTGTGAATGGGGTGCCCGATTTTCATAAATTCGCCAAAAATCAGGGGATGATGGGATTGCCTTGAAACTTGGCGTGTGTGTGTATACGCCCATGAGGTGTCATGGTGCCAAACGTGAGGTTTCTAACTTCAACGGAAAAAAAGTTGTTTACTTTTTTAGCTTTCAATGCAACCCTATGGGGGGGCAAAAACGGAGCTCCGGATCCGGATCCGGAGCTCCGAGCGGAGCGGAGCGGAAGTGGGCGGAGCGGGGGCGGGGCGGAGCGACCCGCTCCGAAAAATGGCGGATCTGCAAGTGAAGCGGAGCGGGGGGTCCGTGCACACCCCTAATTATTATTATTATTTATTTATATAGCACCATCAATGTACATGGTGCTGTACAGAGTAAAACAGTAAATAGCAAGACCCTGCCGCATAGGCTTACAATTGTAAAGTGCCTCGATGCCAGAAATGGTGAGGCGGTGCTATAAAACTGCTTTAAATAAATAAATAAATAAATTCTTAGAAATACATAATAGAGAGGTTGCTCTCTATTGTTATCCTGAACTTTGAATTAACTTTTAGTATGACCAAAAATAGTGATTTTAAGTAGCCTTGCCAACAGCAAACAATGACAATTGTTTGTTTACAGTAACAATAATGCCCAATAGCAATGTTCCATGGCTGGCTCATAAAACATAGAATATTAAGATATGATCATAAAGTTCAGTAACCATAAGCAAAACCAGCAAAATGCACCATGACATTTCAGTGCTTAGCCTTTACTAAATGAAAAGGAGGACAGGGCTCCTGTATCTTTAAAAGTTGTATAGAATAGAAAAGGGAATTTGAGCAGGTGTCATTTGTATGCATGTAGCACCGGTGAAATTCCCTCTTCATCACAACAGTTAAAGCTGCAGGAGCCCTGCCCTCTTTTGTATCTGGTCACTTTAATATAGTCCCTGCAGCTTTTACTGCTGAAATTCCCTTTACAATACAACGGTTAAAAGATACAGGAGCCCTGTCTTTTCATATGGTCACCCTACTAAATGGTCATCTTCCATTTGAACGTGTTCAAAAAGGAATGCATAAAAGGTTGAGAATCATTCCACTTGAAATCAATGGGGCTGCTCCAAAGTAAAAGGTTTGTACTGGGGAGGGGGGCTTAGTTTTACCTTGACTGGAACATGAACCTATCCTTTGTTATAAACCTTCAAAGCTTTTCGCTGTCTAGCTCCTGCCTATCTCTCCTCTCTCATCTCACACTATTGCCCCGCTCGTGCTCTCCACTCCTCTGATGCCATGCTTCTCGCCTGCCCAAGGACCTCCACTTCCCTTACTCGGCTTCGTCCTTTTTCTTCTGCTGCCCCTTACGCCTGGAACGCTCTTCCAGAACACTTGAGAACTACCAACTCAATCACAGCTTTTAAAACTCAGCTAAAAACTGTTCTTTTCCCTATAGCTTTTAAATATTGAGTTTGTTCTGACTCTATACTGTTAGCCTCACCCTACCCGGTGCCTGTTTACACTTCCCTGTGCCTGTTTGCATTCTCTTTCCCTCCTTACTGTTTACTACAACTTTATTAGATTGTAAGCCTATGCGGCAGGGTCTTGCTATTTACTGTGTAATCTGTACAGCACCATGTACATTGATGGTGCTATATAAATAAATAAATAATAATAATAATAAAATAAATGTCTTATTATTATTATTATTATTTATTTATATAGCACCATCAATGTACATGGTGCTGTACAGAGTTGCTTGGTTGTCTGTGGCGAATAAAAATGCTTCCAGATGACCAGGTAGTGATCTCCATATGTTAATACATGCTGCATCTGTGTTCTTTCCCCCCTTTGTTTACTCTCTACCCTGACTTGGAGCGGGATAGAGAAAACCTAGTTTGGGATCAGTCCAGGCTGTCTGCTTCCTCCCTTTCTTCTAGTTTAAGGCCAGAAGGTTGGGAAGGAGTTACCGAAGGAGTTGCCTCAGTACTGCATTGTGGTCCTACAGCTCAGAGCTGTGACAACTGCCTTGACTTTAAGGCTACATGGCAGAGAGGGAGTTGTGAGAGGATCTGCATCTGCATTGTGTTTTGTGTTCATGTCTCTGATGGCTGCCCATCCTGGCTCTGTGCCTGCCTCCTGAGGCTCTAAGAGAGTGCCACGAGAACAGTCAGGTTGGGATGGTCCTGTGGAAATGCATCGTATTGCTTGGGCAGCTGTGTGACCCAGGGTACTGAAAAGATGGGACAGGGGTGACCAGACTGGGTTGGGGTGACCAACTCCTAAATCAACTGTCTCCATCCTAGTAGATGCAGGACAGATAAAACAAAGTACTTTTTCACACATTGCAGAGGTAGAATTTGCTACCGCAAGATGTAGTGGTGGCCACCAATTTGGATGGATTTAAAAGGGGTTGGATACATTCCTGGAGGAGAAGACTATCAATGGCTACTAATCCTGATGGCTATGTGCTACCTCCAGTATCAGAGGCAGTAAGCTTATATCCACTGGGGAACATGGGTGGGAGGGTGCTCCTGCTTGTGCATTCCTGGTCTAGAGCTGGTTGGCCACCATGAGAACGGAGTGGTGGACTAAATGGACCAGTATGGCTCTTGTTATGTTCCAGCATGGCTCTGATCCAGCATGCTTCTTCTTATGTTCAAATGTTCTTGTACCCTCCAGAGATGTTGGAGTACAACTTCCATAAACTGGCTGTGGGATTACGGAAGTTGTAGCTCTCATGCTATTCTTTCCAGCTGAGGAAATAGTGCTATTGGGTGAATATATATGAAAATTGCAATTTAAGAACTAATATACGTTAATAAGAATTACGTACCCCAGTTTGATACTTCTTCACATTAGTAGTTGTGTGCCTTCGGCACTATCTGTTTAACTTTGACTCTATAAGACCACCACAGGTCTGTGTCTCTTGTCTTTAAAGGGCTGAGATGCAGAGTACCGCTGATTCCAAGGTGCCCTTTCAGATTCTGTCGTTGTGGCTAGCTGTGAGGCTACGTCTAGATGCAACCACTTGTCCAAGGGCTGTACGAGATATAGCAAATGTCACCTGTGCATTTTGTTCCTCTGACACAAGGACTGTCTTCTAGACTTCTGCCTTTATAGACTCCTGGCTAGATTTCACTAGTACATGAATGCGCTCATCCATGGGGACATGTTGCCTGCTGCACAAGCTCAACTCCACAAAATGTGTTCTAACAGCATTGCTGGGACAGATGCTGGTATTGTAAACAGTGTTTTATGCTGGTGTATATTGTCCAGGATCAAGACAATGTTTCACCAAGAACTATGTGGTGCTTTAATCTTTTGTTAGCCACCTTGAGTTTTTCTCATGGGAAAAGAAAAGTGGATATATGAATAAGAAGTACATAAATAAAACAAACATAGCACAAGCTACCATGTCATATTTGAATGGCAGTTAACATTGTAAAAAGGAAACAAATGAATTTGTTCCATCACTCCTTTATAATCTTTTATGACGGGGCAAAAATGGGAAGATATTTCCTAAATCTCTGAGTAATTACTCCAATTCTAGAAGCTGCCCTTATTTTTCTTACCTTCAGGGGCAACCTGTTATTCTCTAACATGAGTTGGATAATACATTGCAGGTTTTGACATGCTTTTTTAATTTCCCTTTTTTAATTGCAATGTTGTGTGTACGGGTACTCCCCATAAGAATTACACAGGTGAGTTTTCGTACAATGCAACCGCTCTGAAATCCGCCGTTCCCCTTTCCTTTTCAAAAGGACTATTATGGGTCCCCACGGAATCAATCGAGCTATCCACCTCATTGCATTTTCAGACTGCCAAAATGGATTAGGTAATTAGATTATGTATTCAATTCACTCTTAATAAACCAGGAGTGTGGTTGCTGTTCCCCTTCTGGGCAATTGCAGTCCACTCTTAAGTAGATAGGAGTTGAAATCCGTAAAAGTATTTAGTAATTACCTTAGTATGCTTAATGGAATGGAAGACACAATTTATCTCTTGCTTCTTTTGCTTCTTCCACAGGCATTAAAATTATTGGAGGCTACCAAGAGCAATCTGAGGAAGACTATGGAATTTTCATCAAGAGGATATTACCTGGGGGAATAGACAGTAAATCATTACTCTTATTGTAATCTTGGTTGCCAGCATGGCTACTAAAAATAGCTATATCACTTTATGTATTGATTTTTCCACTTTTCATTACACATCCACATGTATACATTAGGCCCAATGAGAGATGATTAGGCATGAGGCACATCTGACTTTATCTGGAATGCAATCCCTTTGGCCCATAGTCACTTCATAATAGGTGAAAGGGTACAGTGCCATGCACTTGCAGGGTATTCTTTGGGATCTTGGCACCATCATTGGTTGCAATGGTTTCAGGGTGGATAAAAATCAATGATTTTTTAAAAACAACAACAACATATTTAGTCCCTGCCCACAGGCTTACAATCTAAAAGACATGACACAAAAGGAAAGGGGATTGGGAGGGAGGAGGAGGAGGGGAGAAAGGAAAGCAAATTCAGGCACTACAATCTTAGTTGCAAAGTTCAGCAGTTACAGTTGACAGCAGGAGGGAGGGGG
This sequence comes from Elgaria multicarinata webbii, assembly GCF_023053635.1. Lineage (NCBI taxonomy): Eukaryota > Metazoa > Chordata > Lepidosauria > Squamata > Anguidae > Elgaria > Elgaria multicarinata. The sequence continues at coordinate 34,319,306 of NC_086173.1, forward strand.
CTCTGAGCTGGAGCTGGACCCAGGCACGGTGGAGAGGTGCCTGGCTGCTGCTTCCTCCCTCACTGGTGGCCTCTGCAGAGACAGTTGGTAGCAGGAGGGAGGGGGCTCTCAGCTGGAGCTGGACCCAGGCACGGTGGAGAGGTGCCTGGCTGCTGCTTCCTCCCTCACTGGTGGCCTCTGCAGAGACAGTTGGTAGGAGGGAGGGGGCTCTCAGCTGGAGCTGGACCCAGGCACGGTGGATAGGTGCCTGGCTGCACTTTAGACCTACATGTGAGTAGGCGAACACTTGCATAGGCCTGTAATGGAGCAATACAAAGGTGGACAGCATTAGGGGTGTGCTCCGCTCTGTTATGAATCCCCGGATCCGAAGCGGAGCGGGCCAATCCGGACCTCTGAAGCCTGGTTCCGGAGTGGATCGGGGAGGTCCAGATTGGCCCGAAGCGGTTCGGAACAGTCTGAAGCGATTCGGACCAATGTACTTGTAAACTAGGAACAAATCTAATATATTTGATGAAGGGATAAAATTCTGCACAAAGCCAGGTTATTGTTTAAAGCTCTTTGTATACATAAATCCCGATCTATGTAAACAAAACGCTCACGTGCATCTCCCTATGGCTTTTTGGTGTGTGAGTTTTTACTTCTATTAAAAATAGAAATGATTTAGATCCTAAGCCTTAAGTGGAGTTCGTCTTGCAGCATGGGGCTTTCCAACCTTTTCTGTGTTTAGGGAATACTCCAGATTATCATTCAAGGGAGGATTCCCAACGTTAGCCTTATTTGGAATAGACCCACTGTTTTACAGAGGGCTGCAGCTGTGCCTGTGTGTGAATGGGGGGGGGGGGGTGAGAATTGGTGAAAATCGCAGACACCCTCCCTTGAGTGAGCGGGCTTGCCCATTTCATCCAAGCCATAGTTTCTGTATTTGACCTACAATGCCTCAAAAAAGTTGGCACAAGATAGCAGAAAGTAGAGCATTATTAACACCTAATCTACAAATTGCAACACCTGAGAAATTTGCCCTCACAATAACTCGACATGGTGCATCTCTGTCCCTTTCGGATTAGAGATTTGAACCCATGTCTTCCAGATTCAAGTCCTAATACTAACCTATCATTAAAGGGTCATGCTAAATATTTTCCATATTCTACTGTTTTAACATAAACAGGTTATTTCTAGGTACCTCCACTCTATATATGTTTAGATGTTGACCAGGATGGGATTTTCAGTCGGACACGCTTCCAAGCAAAGGTTCTTAGGAACATGACCTTCTTGTGCCAGCAGTAATATTAAAGCCAGGCAGAGATGCATTTAAACTGGCAAAAAAACTTTTTATAGATGATAAGAGAGCTGTCTTGGCGAAAATCAGTGCATTTAACCCTTAACTGTTCTTTTACTCTTGCAGAGCTGTTGACATATTGCGAACGGCATCAGCAACCAGTCACGTGTCATTGCTTGTTGCCAGAGATGAAGAAGCAAAGTAAGAAAATGTTGGATTTCTCCTACAGCAGCCTTCCCCAACCTGGTGCCCTCCAGAGGTGTTGGGCTACAGCTCCCATAACTCCCATACAATATGGCCAATTTGTGTGGGTAGGGTGGTTACCTGCCTCCTCTTGTGCCTGCTGATTCTGCCCTGCAAATGCCCTACCCTTGAAGTCTGTCTTTACCTCTAGCCAAGCTCAGTTCTGGTTTTTAAAGCTGATTGCACATACCTTTGCACATGGTAGTTGGAGAAAACTGTGATTGCTGGCTGGATAGGCAAATGTTGAGCATGATGATCAAAGCAAAAAAATTAGATGGGTGCGCAAGATTTTGTACCAGCCTGGTGGATTGTGCCCAAGGACTGCACAGATTGGCAGAAAAGGTTTCCGCATTCCTCTTCTATCATGAGTCTGGAGAAGCCTCTTTGCTGTAGAGGTGAAACTGACCAAGGGTTTCAAAGTCCTTGTCAGTTTCATCTCTACAGTGAAGGGGCTTATTCCAATTTACCACTTGTTTGAACTTTTTCCACATTCTTAATTCCATGATTTAAATTTTCAGAGCCAAATGCACAGGAAATAAAGGCTAGGGTTTGGGATGTGTGAGCCTCCAGATGTTGGACTGCGAATCCCATGATCCCTCACCAGCTAGGGCTGATGGGGGTTGCAGTCCAACAGCCCCTGGAGTGCCACATCCCTCTTCTCTGTGCAATGAGCTTTGAAAATTTAAATTCTGATGCAAGCAACCAGTGATCGTTCACATGCGCATACCCATGTAAAATGCATGTGCTGTCAGTCCCCTGTTTGCACAGTTGCTCTTTCCACATGACGATGCTCAAAAAAGCAAAGCTATCCAAGGGACTTTGCAGGCTTTATGTGGATTTCTAAGAATGCGGAGGGGAAAAAACCTTGAGCATACAGGGTTTGGTTTTGCACATCCCAGTAAGGTGGCTTGCACCAAAATGCCTTTTAAACTTATCATCTCTAGATTAACACATAGCAGTAAGAAATGTTGGCAGCCAGCTGCATCAAAAGGCGCTTCTGCTCATTTCCCGTAATGTTTTCCAGCACACTGTGCTTCTGTGCACCTTTTACTGTGTAATTGGTGGTTATATCCAAATGGCTTTCTCTGATTTCCTCTTGTGTAGATCAGAGGTGCTTTCCTAATCTGCTCGCAGCCAAGGAATGCTGACCTAGTTTTCTCTAACCATGCTGAATAATTAAAACCCATAAGCATTTCCATCATTCCAGTAGACTTTTGCACTGAACGGTATTAGACTTTTTCTTGTCAATTTGCCTTCAGTGTTTTAGAAATAGAATGGGGGGAATAGTTTCTTACTGTAGCCACCCTATTCTGTGATTTCCAATACCTTGAATCCACACTTACGAAGCCTGAGGGGCAGTAGCCAGCTGTGTCATTCCACTAGAGCAAATGCGATTGTGCTAGCAGAAACTAGGTTTCCAACTATGCGCAGTTGGAAGGATCCAACTAAAGTTACATTTGCACAAGGAGTTACACATTACGCTTGTGCAACTGATTGCATGTTACAATTTTGCAACCCTTTGCACCATGGGTTGTGAAACCCTTTAGGCTACCAGTTCTGCAACCATCTGCACAGCCATGTTGCGTGAGCATAATGTGCAACTGCTTGTGTGACAGAAAGATTGAGCAGAGCTCTGCTAGCGTTATTTGAGTTTGTGGAATTGCACTGTTAGGCGCTGCATACCTTGGAGAGCTCCTTTCCCAGCTCCCATCATCAAGGGAGATCCTGCTCACTGCCCTTTTGTTCAGGGAAGTCACATCCACACAGTTGCAGGGCAGCAACTGAGGCTGCAATCTTGTACCCACCTACCTGGCTTAATTCTTAGTAGATATGAATAGGATTGTATGGTAGGCTCAAGCCTACCAGTGCCCGAACTTGTAGGTGCTTGCAAAGGACTCTATACTGCAGGGTTGGGCAATGTGTGCCCTTTAGAAGTTTTGGCCTACAAGGCCCATGATCCCTCACCATTGGCTTTGCAGGTTAGTGCTAATGGGAGTTGTAAGCCAAACATCTGGAAGGGACCAGGTTGCTCACCCTTGGCAGGCTTTCTTATTCTCTAGACCTCTGTGGATTAGTGAACTGAGATTTATTTGTTTACTTGTAACTTACTTTAAATGTGTGGAGAACATAGGATAGAAATATTTTTAATAGATCTTATGTCTCTGCCAGGAGGTAAGGTGGGGAAGTATATAGGGTGTTGTCTCTAGACAATATTTTCTTAAAGGGCATGTTTGTCTTGTACTCAACTGCAGTATAAAGCAACCTTCCCCAGATGTCTGGAATACAACTCCCATAATATCCGACCATAGATCATGCTGGCTGGGGCTGATGGTAGTAGTAGTCAAAGACGTTTGGAGGATCCCAGGTTGGAGAAAGTTCATTTAAAGCACCACAGTTTCCCATCACTTTTGTACTTCTTGCTGCAAAAAGCAAAATTTGGAAAACCAAAAGCAACCACCAATACCAAATTTCTACAAAGACAGTAATTGCAAATTCAGAATAAAACATGCATGTGGAAAATGTATGTGAAGTCCAAGACCACTTGACCATGTTCCAGCAATTATTTGGAATGCAGAATCTGAGTTTAATTTTCTTGGTATAGACATTTATTTTTTAAGAACAAGAGCTTAAGAACTGACCATGTGTTAAGAGGGAGCAGCCGTTGGTGTGATGGGAACTTGTGTATGGGTGGAGGTGGTGGTAGGAATAGAATTCCTAAGCTTATCTGGCAGGGAGCTCTGTAAAGACAGAGGAGCACCATCTGTGTAAGAATCTGGTGAGATTACTGGTGAACCTTGTAATTAACTTCAGCATGAGGAAAGCACAGCTTTTAGGCCTGCTTGGATATTCCGGCCAGCCCAATATTTGAGTTCCAACTCAAGATCAAGAACTTCAGTGGGGTCAGCAGTGTCAAGAATTTGTACTGTTTGAAGTTCCTCATCGGGGCACCCAGTTCAAGTGCTAGATCTGCATTGGATGCTGTCTGATACTGACCTGACCTCTGCCATTGAGGCCGCACCACTTTCAGCCCATACAAATCTGTAATCAGCCCGTGCTGCAGTGGGAAGCAACCACAAGACCAACCACCGTGTATACAGCCCTCACGTCTGCAGGGGATATTGCAGGCTTCTCCAACCCAATGCCCTCCAGATGTGCTGGACTACAATGCCCACCATCACCAGCATGCACAGACAATGGGTGTGCTGGCTGGGGATGATGGAGATTATAGTCCAACTCATCTGGAGGAGTTTGCAGAAGGCTGAGGGATTGACTTACATTACAAGGTTCTTGCTCCGGTGCTCCTGTTTCTGGTGGGATGAAAGTAGGAGAAACATTGATGCAGACATTCTCTGTGGTGCAACAGTCTGAGCAAAAAACAAGATTTTGCCCAGCAGACAAGCTAGGTGTCCATTTCCCGATAGATAGATATCGCAGCTTCATCTTTTTTTGTTCCAGGAAAGAATTTCTAGACCTGATGGAGAGGTGCAGTTTGCATAGTAACGCAAGCTCTACAAGGAATTCCCCGACACAACTGCTAGCTGGTGAGCTGCTGGTTATGTCCTCAGTATGCAGTATAACAGAATAGTAGAGTATGCTTTGTGGCCTGGTGGCCTCTATTAATATTTCAGGTTGGTAGAAAAACGCTTGCGTGAATTGGAAGGTAGACCTTTAGCCCAGATTTTATGTGTGGGTTGATGTTTGATGGACAGAAAGGACACCTCTGTTCAATCATTCATATATATATATATATATATATATATATATATATATATATATGGTGTGTGTGTGTATTACGGATCTGAGCACAACAGAAGTGAGTTATTGCCCCCTAGGGGTTCATTCTCACATTACAAAACAGTCTGCTCCTCCATGGTTTGAGAACAGCTTGAGTCTCCAAGCCTGTAATTCAAGGAAATGTTTTAGCAACTGCTGTTTCAGGTAATCTCTGCTTAATAATGTCTACTACATTTATAACTATAACTAGCAAGAGATCGAAAACATCAGCAAATAAATGGCTCAGAGGTACATCAATCCCAAGAACTCTGTACAGCTCATATGTTACCAAGTTTCTTTCTTTCTTTCTTTCTTTCTTTCTTTCTTTCTTTCTTATCAAAACGTTTGTATCCCACCCTATATTACTGGGATCTCACGATGGCGTACAGATAAAGTTGTGCCAGGTCTATTCATTTACGTATTCACATTGCAGAATAAGGCTCTGTGCATTGTGATGTGTGAATATATTCAAGCTCTTCATTCTTCAGTTTCCAGAAGAGAGCTTAATTTTTCCTAACTTTTTGTGTGTGTGGAAAGGCTTATAAATTAAATTTTCTTGTTACACTTTATTTATTTATTTATTTATTTATTGCATTTCTATATCGCCCAATCACCGGAGTTCTCTGGGCGGTTCACAAAAATTAAAACACACACACCTGATTTTGACCCTTTATTTATTGAGAGTTAATGGACTCTAGTATCGCTAATACACCGGAATGCTTGGAATTCCATCAGATAGGATCGGCTCTTAGCCCACTGTTCTGTCGTGGTGTGGTTGCGTTCTGCATAACTCACCTGTGAATTGGTAACACAACCCCTAGTTACCACTCGGACAGCCTTGCCCTCATTCAGTAAACAAGAGGGTCTTCTTGCAAGCTATTTAAAGTGCAACGAAACTGTGAGAAAAATTCAGACGCAGTTAGTTCGCTGCCACTGCTGTCACAATGAATAATTGAAAAACTGATACAGTTGATGATGACGCAGTATTAGAAAAGGACAAAAAAAGTACCACTTGCTGAAGTGTGAAAGGGCATGCATAAGCATGCTTCGCAGATACTCAGGGCACAATAAAAGCGGTTCTTCATATACATCCAAAGTGGTATTTTTGGTTGAGTGGTGCCATGACCAAGGCGTTGGATTTAGGCTCCCGTCATTTTGAGCCTGTGGGTTTGAATGCTATCTCGGCCAAGGTGTACTTTGGAGCCAGTGTGATGCAATGCTTAGAGAGCTGGATTAGGGTAGGGGAGATCTGGGCTCTAATCCCCACTTAGCCGTAAATCTCACTGGGCCATTCACTATCGCTCAGCCTAACCTACCTTGCAGGGTTGTTGTTGGGGATAAAATGGGGTGGGGGAGAGAAGCACGTTCACCACCTTTTGCTCCTTGGAAGAAGGTGGCATATAATATAAATTAACAGCTACTTCAAAATTGTCTGGCTGTGCAGTCTAGATCCTTTCACAAGTTTCCTCCACGGGTTTGCCTATGCCTGGATGATCGAAGGGGCCAGGGCTGTGGGCCATGCTGCCCCCCTCTCCCCCTGTGGTATCGCACTTTTTAGTCTGGATGTCTGAAAGAGAAAAGCTACATGGGAGCACTGCTTATGCATAGCTGCATGAGCAAAACTGGGACCATGAATGCAGAGGGGCCGAGGCATCACAGCAGGCCCCTCTACTAAAGTGGAGGGGGGGGTTACACCTCTTTCAGCCTGAGGTCTGGATTCAGTTTTGGACATGCTCTCAGGGACCTCATCCCACTGGTAGCCAGGGCCAAAAGAGCAGCCTATTTGATCTTAAAGCCCTTACTGCCAGTAACTCTGCCTTAGGAGAGGCATTTGGGACCACAATACCTGACGGAACGCCTCTCGACATGAACCTACCCATACACTGCCCTCAACATCTAAGGTCCTCCTCCGAGTGCCTACTCCGAGGGAAGTTCGGAGGATGGCAACAAGGGAGAGGGCCTTTTCGGTGGTGGCCCCCCAATTATGGAATGATCTCCCCGATGAGGCTTGCCCGACGCCAACATTGTTGTCTTTTCGGTGCCAGGTCAAGAGCTTTCTCTTCTCCCAGGCATTTAACAGCATTTAACAACATATGCTAAGTTTGTTTTTTAATGGACCCAGAACTGTTGTTGTTTAAAATGGATACTGTTTTATATTGTTGTTTTTATATTTTTGATGGTTTTAAATTTTGTATACTTTTTAATGTTCACTGTTTTTAACTTTTGTAAACTTCCCAGAGAGCTTTGGCTATGGAGCGGTATATAAATTTAATAAATAAATAAATTTCAATCTTTTAGAATGGAGGGGGAGAGGCAGAATGGTGAATGACCATTTATGGAACCCTGGAGAGCCATATTTGGTCTCCTGGTGGGACGGACGTGGCAGGGTTTTTTTTAGTGTGCTATTGGACACAACATGTGCAGTTGGGAAAAATGTGCAGTTGGAAATCTGATAATGTGCAGTTGAAAAAAGTGGTGGAAAAAATAAAGCGTGTGTTATGTGTTTGTGTTTATTAAGAACTAAACAATAGACAAAGTCGGGGATGGCATGTTACACAAATTATATAAGGATGCAAGTGAAAGAGCCCTTGACGGTGTGACTGAAGTTGTTGGGTCCTGTGACAGTGTTGCCTGAATAGTTGTGGGGGCAGAGTTGGCACTTGGATCTATTGCATGGTCTGGTCCCTCTGTCTGTGTCTCTGTCCTGTGTACAGTTGCTGGTTAGCATCCGCTTCAGGTTGGGTGGTTGTCTGTAGGCCAGGACTAGCCTGCATCCCAAGGCTTGTGAGAGAGAAGTATCTGTGCTGATGGTGGGTTGGAGTTCACTGATGATCCGTTGCAGTGGTTTCAATTGGGGGCTGTAGGTGACAACCAGTGGTGTACTTCTCTTCGTCTGTTGTCCTTCCTGGGTATCCAGATGGCCCTGTCAATCTGTCTTTAAGTTTAAGGTGCTACTAGTGTTGGTGATAACCTGTCTAGTAATGAAAGAGAAATAATGTGTTTGGCGGAGGCGTGTGTGTGTGTGTGTCTATCTGACAGGGCATTTGTGCAGTTGGAAAATTTGCTTTAAACCATCACCACCCCACACGATGTGGCCTGCAGCCTTGAGGTTCAACAGTCCTGCTCTACAGGTAGGCAAATGCCTGGAGGAAACATGTGGGAAAGTCTTCTGCCATTTTAGGTGAGCAGCAGCTGACTAGGCTGGATTTGAGCACATGGAAAGGTCCTATACAGAGCAATCGTCTCAGCTCCTGTATCTTCTTAATCTGAATGCTACACCAGGGGTGCCTTCCAGATGTTTTGGTCTTCAACCCCCCATCATTGGCCATCATGAGCAATAATCAGGGATGTAGAAGTTGTAGTCCAGAACATCTGGAGGGCACCAGGTTGCCTGCCCCTGTGCTTCACACTCTAAGCCCTAGGTCGTACATATACCAGTAGGAAACATCATCCCACAACAGAGAAAATGTAGCCTCTTTGCTTCTTAGTGAGGCTGGGCTGCCAGAATTTTGAATTTCCACTACTCTTGAGAGCAAGGGTCGTGCTCCCTTGTAATGCGATAGAGAGAACTACCAATTTTGAAGGAAACCAAGGCATGGAATACGATAGAGCTGTTTTTGGATAATTACGCCCTTAACTGGTGGCATAGATTTCCTGGTCCTTCCTCTATTACACATTTATATAATAGCTATGCCAGCCCCTGAAATCTGTGCTTTGTGAAGTGATTTGTCACTTATGAAAGTTGTTCATTTTGCCTCTTTCCTTCTCTGAGGTAAAGCTGCTGACAGCTTCTCTTCAGGATCGTCTTCTGGGTCACCAAGTCCTCAGCTGTTGCATCCCAAAGACATGCTTGCAAACCACCATGGAAAGCCCACCGCAACCACTTCCTTTCAAACTGCCACAAAGTAACTTTCCTAATGGTTCATAGATCTATTTTTGTAAGAATTTGTAAGGAAACATCAGCGTGGAAAGCTGGGTTTTCATTTCCGAAGCCACCATGTTGGTCTAGAGCTGTGAATGGCCAGAAGTGAAAGGATAGTCTTGTTTCATGTGCCGTTTCTCTGCAAATATGTATGGCTTGAAAAGCGAATTAGCGGTGGATGTCGCCGTGCATTTCCTCTCATCTGTCACCCGTTATATTTTATTTATTTAAGGATTTTTATGCCGCCATTCAGCCAAAAAAGGCTCTCACGGCGGCTTACAAAAGTATTTCTTGACAGTCCCTGCCCACAGGCTTACAATCTAAAAGACATGACACAAAAGGAAAGGGGATTGGAAGGGAGGAGGAGGAGGAGGAGGAGGGGGGAAAGGAAAGCAAATTCAGGCACTACAATCTTAGTTGGAAAGTTCAGCAGTTACAGTTGGCAGTTGGCAGCAGGAGGGAGGGGGCTCTGAGCTGGAGCTGGACCCAGGCACGGTGGAGAGGTGCCTGGCTGCTGCTTCCTCCCTCACTGGTGGCCTCTGCAGAGACAGTAAGTAGCAGGAGGGAGGGGGCTCTGAGCTGGAGCTGGACCCAGGCACGGTGGAGAGGTGCCCGGCTGCTGCTTCCTCCCTCACTGGTGGCCTCTGCAGAGACAGTTGGTAGCAGGAGGGAGGGGGCTCTCAGCTGGACCCAGACATGATGGAGAGGTGCCTGGCTGCTGCTTTCTTCCTCACTGGTGGCCTCTGCAGAGACAGTTGGTAGCAGGAGGGAGGGGGCTCTCAGCTGGACCCAGGCATGATGGAGAGGTGCCTGGCTGCTGCTTCCTCCCTCACTGGTGGCCTCTGCAGAGACAATATTTACAGATATTTCGGTAAATGGTCTAAGCATTTGCATACCCTTCATCGCTGAAGTGCAGTGATAACTGTTGGGTGACATTACACATTCCATTTACCGCTTTCATAGTGTTATTTCTTGCTTTTTATTCCACATTATCCAAAATACCGCAAGAAATGTCATTGCCCCCATTCAGAAGACACCTTAAACCACGGCTTTAACCATGGTGGTTAAGTCAGAAAGCCTTATTCACCATAAGCCGTGGTTTAAGGTGTCTTCTGAATATGGCCCGGCTTTCTGACTTAACCACCATGGTTAAAGCCATGGTTTAAAGTGTCTTCTGAATGGGCCCAGTGTGTGTCCTACGAGGTATAAATGCGAGACATATAGCATCACGTTTATTTATTTATTGCATTTCTATACCGCCCAATAGCCGAAGCTCTCTGGGCGGTTCACAAAAATTAAGACCATTCAAAGTATAAAACAACAGTATAAAACCATAACATAAAATACAATATAAATACACAACCAAGATAAAATCAGCAGCAATGCAGAAATACAAATTTAAAACACATGATGGGATCACAATGATTTGACACAAAGTGTAGATCTGGCCCAGGTGTCCACCAGATGTATTGGGCTACAATGTCCCTCATCCCCAGTGAGCATGGGCATCTAGCTCATAGGAACATAGGAAGCTGCCTTATACTTAGTCAGGCCATGGGTCCATCTAGCTCACTATTGTCGACACTGACTGGCAGCAGCTCTCCAGGGTTTCAGGCAGGATTCTTTCCGAGCCCTACCTGGAGAAGCCGGGGATTGAACCTTGGACCTTCTGCATGCCAACTAGGGGCTCCATCACACTGAGCTATGGCCCCTAAGTATTGTTCTACTCCAGGAATGTTGAACCTCTTTCAGCCCAAGGGTCAAATTCCATTTTGGAGACGCTTTTGGAGGCTGCATTCCAGCAGTGGGCGGGACGAAAGGGTCTGTGGCCCCAAATACTAGCCTATTGTTGCTTTAAGCTCTTACTGCCAGTCACTTAGGAGGAGCATTTCAACCTTTCAGAATGAGGAAAGAACTGCACAAAAGCCAGAAACCCACCAATTGGTGATCGCTGCAAAGGACATGGCCGTCCGGATTTGGCCGTCCTGGTCTACACTGATGGGTAGTGGCTCTCCATGCTGTCAAGCATGAAGTCATTCCCATTACCTGCTCTCTGATCTTTTTAACTGGAGATGATGGGGATTGAACTTGGGACCTTCCCCATGCAAAGCACAGGTTCTGCGACTGAGCGACAGTCCCTTCTCTGAGACCTCTCCTTTTTTGCTTATTTTCTCACTGCCTTCTTATTCTTTTCTTTTTCTTTTTTTTTAAAAAAAGAATAATCACTGAACCAATCCTGAGGGAAGAACGGTACCACGATTGAAGTCCTGGCTGGCTACCCCCTACCTACAATGCTGGCACTTATAGGCAAGAATCACCTCACCTCTGCTCTGCCTCATTCAACAGAGGAGGGAAAGGAGTCATAATATGATGACTGTGGCTTTGCAGCTTTGCTTTTCCTTTATTGGGCCCAAGCAAAATGCCAAAGCCTTCTGTGAGGCAGTCGGATGTGTGCCCAGAGGGGCAACAGCAGAGGCATCCAGTCCACCCATCTTTGGGGCTTTCTAGAGAGAGATATCAAATGCCCTGTTTTCTCTGTGGAGGGACCTGTCTTTGTGTATCCCTAAACGTCACTATATTCTTTGGTGGTTGTACTAGTACCGCTTCATAAAACCCACCTTTTATGTGTGTAGAGGCTGAGGGTACTTTCAGATGAGGCTTTTATCATGCAGTTGTCCTGCCCAAACATGGAGGGGGCTTCCAGATGACATCCCCTTCCATTTATAACCCTCTCATGTCTTCCCATTGCTGCTTCTGTCTTTTCTTTACCACAAAAACCTCTGTTAAGAAGAGAAAGATGGAACTAGGTGCCCAGTGTATGTCAAGGGGCTACAGCTAAGTGCTAGAGCAAATGCTTTACAAGCAGAAGGCCCCAGGTTCAACCCTTGGCATCTAGAGTTAGGCTGGGGGTGGGGACAGGAATCCTCCCTGAAACCCTAGAGAACTGTTCCCAGTCAGTGACTGCATTCAGACAACACAATAGGCAAGAGTGGGGTAATAATCAACTCGACAGTTGTTTATCCACATAACATGATAATAATCAACCGTAGTGTGGATTAGGATCAGCATTGAGTTGACAGTTACTCAACGATGAGTTGACTCACTCATCCCCTGCCCTCTCTCCCCCACTCAGTTCTCCCACTAGTATCCCATCAGCCATTGCTGCCAAAAATCTATCCTGCCAACTGGACTAGAGCAGCAGCCACTGTTTTGACTGCTGACTTTTGACTCTGGCTGACGAAATAACCAATGGTGGCCGAGGAAATAACCAACAGTGCCCTCCACTCAACATGATAACCAGTGGTGTTTCAAATAGCCAACTCTGCACCATGTTGGTTATTGAGTTGGTTATTTCGGCCAAGTAACCAACTGTTGTTTAAATAACTCCCTCCAAACAACACGCGAACCCATGGTGGGTTAAATAACTAACCGTCGACTATTTAAACCACCATTGGTTATCGTGTTATCTGAACCCAGTCACTGTCAACAATACTGGACTAGATGGACCAATTCCATATAAGGCAGCATTCTCTGCTCCTACAATGCCTTTCAGTTGTTAGCACCTGGAAGACCCCAGAATAAAAATTGGGTTCCATGGTCCCTTTCTTTGACTGCTTTATTTTTAAAGGCAAATTATATCATGGTTTTCTTTCTAGTTCACCAGAGCAGAATTGTCTTTATGAAAGCAGAGTTGCATTAGGCTCTGCCCTGAAGGTTCCTGTTTGAGCAGGACTGCTTGGTTCAACTTTCCCCTTGAATAAACTTGCACCGACAGCCACTACTTTTGAACTGAAGCGGAGGTGGGGGAAGCATCCCCTGATTAAAATGTAAGCCTCTGAAAGCCACGGGCTCTCAAAGCGTAGCTGCAAGAAAACAACAGGAGAAGCCTGCTGCAGGCCGGTCCTCCTCGCATTTGTTCTCAGCTTCCCAGCCACTGACCTTTTAAAGCTAACTTTGTTTTCCCTCCTTGTCTAGTGACAACGTGTTTCAGATTATCACCGTTGCCAAGGGAACAGGCCTCGGCTTGAACATCGTAGGAGGCACTAACAGGGAAGAAGGCCCCTTGGTATATATTCTGGAAGTTATTCCTGGAGGTGATTGTCATAAGGTAGATAAGGGACTTGTGTGTTTCATGTTCTCCATGGAGTCCAGCGTGGTCTGGCAGGCACAGGGCAGTGTGTGTGTGTGTGAGTGTGAGTGTGTGTGAGTGTGTGTCATTATTTAGTACCTGCTTAATTGTTGTAAGCGCTTTTCAGAATCGAGACTGATCTAATCTGATTTGCAGTGGTAGCAAACCTGAAAGGACATTATTGTTGTTGTTGTTGTTGTTATTATTATTATTATTATTATTATTATTATTATTATTATTATTATTATTTCGTACCCGCCTCTCCCTCTGAATCGAGGCAGGGAACAACATCAAATACAAAAATACCATAAAATGCATAAAACTGATTAAAAACATATAAAACTAATACATTATTAAAATAACAGCCAGACATCTATCACTAGGTACCTCTCGTTTCTTCCTTCCGAGAAATTGTTAGCGTTTGCTATTATTTCTGGTGATATCCTAGCCAGCGTCTGATGAACACAATTAGCATGGCTATGTCTTTGCTTCCAGTCCAACCACAGTAGTTAATTAGAAAGGAGTCATGACTTCATTTTTATTTTTTTGAGTGGGAGGGTGGGGAGCGTTAATAAGATTTGTTTGGTTTTTCAAATGAAGAATGCAACCCTTATACAGAGAATTTTGGGGAGGGATCTGCTATTTTTTTATTATTATTTATTTATTTATTTATTTATTTATTTATATAGCACCATCAATGTACATGGTGCTGTACAGAGTAAAACAATAAATAGCAAGACCCTGCCACATAGGCTTACATTCTAATAAAATCATAATAAAACAATAAGGAGGGGAAGAGAATGCACCAAACAGGCAGTATAAAAGTCAGAGCAAAATCAAGTTTTAAAAGCTTTAGGAAAAAGAAAAGTTTTTATCTGAGCTTTAAAAGTTGCAATTGAACTTGTAGTTCTCAAATGTTCTGGAAGAGCGTTCCAGGCGTAAGGGGCAGCCAAAGAAAATGGACGAAGCCGAGCAAGGGAAGTAGAGACCCTTGGGCAGGTGAGAAACATGGCATCAGAGGAGCGAAGAGCACGAGCGGGGCAATAGTGTGAGATGAGAGAGGAAAGATAGGAAGGAGCTAGACAGTGAAAAGCTTTGTAGGTCAACAGGAGAAGTTTATATTGGATTCTGAAGTGAATTGGAAGCCAATGAAGAGATTTCAGAAGTGGAGTAACATGGTCAGAGCGGCGAGCCAAGAAGATGATCTTAGCAGCAGAGTGGTGAACAGAAACTAATGGACTGATGTGAGAAGAAGGAAGGCCAGTGAGAAGAAGGTTGCAGTAGTCCAACCGAGAAATAACCAATGCATGAACAAGAGTCTTGGCAGAAGAGACAGACAAAAATGATCGAATCCTGGCAATATTATACAGGAAAAAACGACAGGATTTAGCTACTGCCTCAATATGAGGAATAAAGGAGAGCAAGGAATCAAATATAAAGCCAAGACTACGAGCTTCCTTGACTGGAGTAAGTGTAACATCATTGACAGTAAGAGAGAATGAGAGATGAGGAGAAGGTTTAGGAGGAAAAACAAGCAATTCAGTCTTTGCCATATTAAGTTTCAAACGACGATGAAGCAACCAAGCTGAGATATCTGAAAGACATGCCGAGATACGATCGTGAACATCAGGAGAAAGATCCGGAGATGAAAGATATAATTGTGTATCATCGGCATACAGATGATATTGGAGGTCATGAGATTGAATAAGATTACCCAAGGGCAACATGTATAAAGAAAACAACAGCGGGCCAAGCACCGAGCCTTGCGGAACTCCTACTGAAAGGGGAAAAGAAGAAGACGAGCTGCCGTTAGCTAACATGCTGAAAGAGCGACCCGCTAGATAGGAGGCAAACCAGTTATAGACAGAGCCACAAAATCCGAGGTCATGAAGGGAATCTAAAAGAAGATCATGATCAACCGTGTCAAAGGCTGCAGTTAGATCAAGGAGAATAAGAACGGAATAGAGGCCTTTAGACTTGGCAATAAGAAGATCATTGGTAATCTTAGTAAGGGCTGTTTCAGTGGAATGCAAAGGACGGAATCCAGATTGAAAAGGATCCAGAGCAGAGTTACTAGAAAGAAAATCAAGACAACGAGAGTAGACCACACGCTCCAGGATCTTTGAAACAAAAGGCAACAAAGAGACAGGTCGGTAGTTAAGACAGAGATAGCCTATCAAGAGTAGTTTTCTTGAGAATAGGAGAGACTGTAGCATGTTTTAAAGCAGAAGGAAATGAACCAGAGGTCAAAGAAAAATTAACAAAGTGCCTGTCTTTCTGACAAGCATGGGAAACAGGAGGGTGTTCGGGGGCTGCAGGCAGCAGTCTAGAGTGAGCCAGAAGCTGTGGAACCATCCAGTTGTATTCTATGAACTTGTATGACCTTGCTTGAGGTTTCCAGGAGCCATGGGATATGTCACGTCTCAGCAGAGACATCGTGAAACATTGGAGCTACATTTCCCATGATTGCTGGCAGCCCAGGATGCTGTCATGGATGCTTGTGGCAGCGTCTAGGGCATGGATGTGGATTCTTTGGCCCGTGGAGACTCCACCACCACCTTCTCCCACAGCAATCAGATTTTTTAAAAGCCTTCCAGTGACAAGCTTTCTTACAAGTCTAATTGAAGCGCTGGGGTGGGGGTGGATTTGGAGGAGGCCACAGTTGAGGAAGGAAAAGCTGAACCTTCCCGGTGAAATCCACCACCATGCAGGCATACAAACTTCACCATCAAGTCAGTGTTCCCCCCCCCCCCCATTCTGCATACCCACCACTACCGCCACTGGCTTTTTGTAAAATCTTGAATGATGAAGAGATTTGGAGTTCTCAAAAGTTTGCACATTTTTGTGATCATCTACAGTTGTTTGCCCTTCCTTTAAATTAAGGAAGTTATCTTTTTCATTGTTAATAGTCTGGCCCATGATTGATCATGGCAACAGTCAGTTTTTTGCGAAGAGCAAGTTTCAAATGGAGAGTATGCTGTTTGCCACCAAAGCCACCAGAGGTCAGCATTGTCACTTGCATCAGTATCGGTAGAGGAAAAAGAAGGATTTTGCCCTACTCAAAAATGAGACCTAAAGAACAAAACAGAGGTTGTTGCTGATTTAGAACTTCAGCTTCTATATCAACCAGCATCTAAAATGCAAACCAATCCGCTTGTAGAGCAGACCAAGACAGATATCTTTGCGTGGAGCAGCCTTCCCCGAGACAGTACCCTCCAGGTGTTTCAAACTGCAATTCCTATCATTCCCAGCCAGCATTGCCAATGGTGGGAGTAGTAGTCCAACACATTTGGAAGGCATCAGGTTGGAGAAAGACTGGTATCCAGGATACTGTGGTGGTGGTGGTGACTTATAATCAGTAATAATAGTTTGGTTGTGTGCCTCTTCCCATACATGTGGGAAGGAGGGCCAGGATCTCTTCTTGATCCTCCCAGAGTGCAGGACACGAAATAACGGGCTCAAGTTAAAGGAAGCCAGATTCCAGCTGGACATCAGGAAAAACTTCCTGACTGTTAGAGCAGTACGACAATGGAATCAGTTACCTGGTGAGGTTGTGGGCTCTCCCACACTAGAGGCCTTCAGTAGGCAGCTGGACAACCATCTGTCAGGGATGCTTTAGGGTGGATTCCTGCATTGAGCAGGGGGTTGGACTCGATGGCCTTGTAGGTCCCTTCCAACTCTGCTATTCTATGATTCTATGTGAAGCATCCCTTTCTTTCTCAGACTAGAGAAAAAGAGTTTAGTAAGCACCCTTCCCTCCCCTCCCTCCCTCCCTCCCTCCCTCCTTTCTTCCTTCCTTCTCCTCCTCCCTGCTCTCTTACCTGAACTCCCAGGGGTGCTTGAATTGTCCTGTTCAGTTCCTTGCTCCAACCCACAGTCACTCCCACTGGCCTCCACCTGACTGCTGTTATCTCTCTTTCCCGCCATCTTCCTCCCCGCACCCGCCACCAAGCAGGTGTAGCTGCAGTTACTTTCTGAGCATAGCTTGATTAGTACAGGCTCACAGCCTCGAATCTCTTTCAGATGGCCACAGATTGCCAGCCATTGCAAAGCAGAGCGTCTTGCCACTGGTGTGGCGAACCTTCACGATGCCACCCCCCCCCCACAAGGAAAACAGGGAAAGCATTCCTCCCAAGGCTTCCCTGGTGACCTCCAATCTTGCAGCACTATAAAGTACTTTGCACAATAAAAGTGATCTATAAGTTTGGAATTTCTGTCATTCTGATGAGGGCAAGAATCCCAGTGGACTGAATTTTCACATCTTATTTTTAAAGCCCACTCAAGACTAATAATAATAATAATAATAATAATAATAATAATAATAATGTGGCATCTTTTAATTTAAAATGTAGACTTCGGCAAAACAGAAATGGGAGAAGCCTTTGCAGATGGCTGTGCAGTGGTTTGAGCTGGGTGCATTTGCAATGTTTCTGGTCATTTTCTCCGCTACCACACCAACTCCTGTTCTCTTGAAGTGTTCCCTGTTTGAGGGCCCTCCATGTTTTCCCCTCCCTGATCCAAACGTTCACCAAAGTTGTATGTATAGCTGTTGAAACCAGATCCCTTACCCCACCCCTCTGATACAGATTAATCCAGCTCAAAGCTGGATTAACTGGTACAGAAACTTCTCACAGACTGTCTGTGGCTTAATTCTAAAACAAAACTACCATCTGTGTCCAGTTTTATGCTCAGTGAAATTCCACTGACATCCCTATTTTAAAAAAAGGTCTTAGCTCTGTAGCAGCAAAACAGTTCACATAAATATTAATGCAAACTTCTCCTTGCCCCACTACATCCAGTACCACTTGAGTATCCTTTTCCGTATTCCTTTTCTGTGTTTTTCATCCTCTCCCTTCCATAGGATTTCACTTGTCTGTTTTATGGCAGACTGCAACCCCTCTAGTTAAGGAGCAATAAAATAAAAGTGGTACCTACAGCATTGCTTCTGTTTCATGCCTTGCATTTTTTAAATAAACCTTTGAGTGTAAGTAATAGCTGTGACGATCTAGTTTAGCTCTGGCCTAAAGCGGAGTTGACAGACCAAAGCAGACATTCAGAAGAAAAACGCATGTGGTACAGCTCTCGTGGGACTCTACCAGTTCAGACTGCGGAGAAGTAGGGGTATCACATTTATGTGTATAAAACTCCCTGCACAAAGAAAACTAACACATCAGAGTGAGTGACTGCTCAGCTAGAATTCTTCCCATGGTTGTACAATGTATCCACAGGCAGAGAGTTGTTTTGGGGGCATATATTTTAGGAGTATTCAAGCATGCTTGTGCATTCTGATTCACAGGAGGGAGTGCATTACGTGCTTTTAAAGAGCCTTGTAATTTTCCTGTTAGTTCTCTTCTCTTGCAGACACAATTAGTGCACGCGTACAAAAGCGATCATGTATTTTGGGGGCAAGTGCTTGCTTGGGCAGCAAATCCCAGCTACTCAGAGATCATAAACAATGTTGGCTTGCTTGTGGCAGCCTTTTTATATATAAAAAACAAAGCAACGTTGCTGTGGTAGCTGCTCACAGTGGGTATGTTGTGTGACTTGTTTGCTATCAGCAGGTTCTGTGTGCCGTAGGACACTACGAAGAGTTGCAGTGCTTTGCAAAATAGCATGTCCTGCTCATGGTGAACGAGGGAGACAACTTCCCTTGGGATGTGAGCAGGGAGAAGAGCAAGGGGGCTGAAAGCCACCCTCTTGATCAGGACAATTGTGTATACCATCCCTGTCCCCTCTCTGCAGTATCACAATGTAAAGAGCGCAGGCTAAGACCGACACTAGCAAATTGATATCAGCCAAGGATTCTTTCCTCAAGGCACCACTCTTTGAATTTGACCAATTGAATCCCCCCTCCTCCGCTACTGCCACCGCCTTCCCTTAGAAGTGATAGATTTCAAAAGTTTGTGTTGACCTCCTTGGGCTGATTGTGACAATCAGTGCTAAGTGCTCATTGTTCTCGTTAGGATGGTCGACTGAGACCCGGAGACCAGCTCGTATCCATTAACAAAGAATCATTGATTGGAGTCACCTATGAAGAGGCAAGGAGTTTAATCAACCGAACAAAGCTGAGGTAAATACTGTACTACAAGACCAAACTGCAGAGCCATCGCCCCTTACATCAGCCTAGCTTCTTTGTTTAGATTGAGTTCATTTTTGTCTCTAGCCTTCATGATTGCAGAGAGAATTTTAGACATGTGTTGTTGAAATTGCTAAAATAAAACAGCAACACACACACACACACACACACACAGAGAGAGCGACAGAGCAAATAGAGAGTAAGGAAGCCGTTAAAAAAGAAAGCCCTGCTTGTGGGCTTGATGCCTGCACAACAGGGCTTTTAACTTTAAACAGAAAAAATATCTATGCCACATTAGGAGCTGTACCTGGAATGTGTGTGTGGATATGGTGGGGAGTGAGTCAGAGAGAAGCAGCTCTGGAAATAATGTTGGGAAAGTAAAGTTATCATAATGGTCCTCAACAGATACATACAGAGCTTATTTTGATCACACGATTTATGTTTTGTGGGTGCAGAGTGTGTTGGTTTGTGTCCAGATCTGACTGTGCCTGGATTTTGATACAAAATCTGTTGAGAGCCAGTGCGGTGCAATGGTTAGCGTGTTGGACTGGAAGTCGGGAGATCTGGAGATCTAGTCCACACTCAGCCATGGAGCTCACTGGGTAGTGATTTGGGGCCAGTAATAGACTCTCAGCCCAACCTATTACACAGGGTTGTTGTTGTAAGGCTGAAAATGGAGAGGAGAAGGATTTTGTATGCCGCCTTGAGTTCCTTGGAGGAAAAAAGACGGGACAAATGCAGTCACTCAATCAAGTCAGCCTTCCCTATCATTCCTATCCTGCCCCCACCCCGCCATATCCTGCTTTTTGTAATATCTTACCTGATAAAGAGATCTTGCGATCTTGAAAGCTTTCACATTTTGTGACCTTTCAGTTAGCCTAAGGAAAGTATTACATATGTTTTGCCAAACAACAACCTCTGTTCCTCTGGATTTTACTGACTTGCTAAAACTAATTTTCTACCTACAGTATTTAGATAAGGGGAACACTACAAAGAAGTCTTTATTATTACAGGAAGAATGCAGCACATGATACCTGTGTACAACCTTTTGGTTCGTTTTAGATCAAACTCTTCTTGGGAGATCACTTTCGTTCGACATGAAACTGCTCCCAGTCAAGTGGAAAGTACGCCGCCGTCCTCTATCCTGATAACTTCAGGTGCATATCGACAACAGCATTCTCCACTGGCGCTCAGTCTGGCTTTGTCTCCTATTGAAAACATTGCTTCAAAGATGGCTATTCTGGATGTTGTAAGTATATTCTTTAACCCACCTTAAGAATCATCAAGTAAGAGGTTAAGTTTCCTTATGAAATGCCTTTCTTTAGAATATTATTACTGTCATTCTTAATGAGGCTGTAAAATATACCTAGAAGACGGAATGTCTTGGAGTGTTTGCAAATCATACCCAAAATGACTTCATGGACTTACCAGTAATGATTCCCTTTTTATATATGGTAATCAAAGTGCGGCTGTTTTTGTCAAAAGGAGCTGGGGAAATGGATCCCCCTGGCACATTATGCATTGCCCCTTGTAAAACCCCATGTAAAAAATTATGCCCAGTGCCTGCTAGGGATCTCCTGTTCTCAGGACCACTACTGCAGCAACTCTCTGTGCAAAACTACAATAGAAATTGGATACAAACTAAGCCAGACTGCAGAGGATGGGTCAGAGTCAGGAGGTGTATGTTAAATCTACTGATGGCTCTTCTAGGCTTGGAATCTGGTAGGATGCTGGGAGTAAATTCCTTAACTAGAGGCCCTTATTCGAGAGTCCCTGTTGTAAACCATGTAGTCCATATGAAGCTTGCCCACACATGTAATGTAGCACACCCTCCTCCCCTTTCTTTGCAGCTGCCATAGAATCATAGAATAGTAAAGTTGGAAGGGGTCTATAAGGCCATCGAGTCCAACCCCCTGCTCAATGCAGGAATCCACCTTAAAGCATACCTGACAGATGGCTGTCCAGCTGCCTCTTGAATGCTCCTAGTGTGGGAGAGCCCATGACCTCCCTAGGTAACTGGTTCCATTGTCGTACTGCTCTTAACAGTCAGGAAGTTTTTCCTGATTTCCAGCTGGAATCTGGCTTAATGTAAGTTGAGCTCATTATTCCGTGTCCTGAACTCTGGAATGGTCGAGAAGAGATCCTGGCCCTCCTCTGTGTGACAACCTTTCTAGTATTTGAAGAGTGATATCATGTCTCCCCTCAGCCTTCTCTTCTTAAGGCTAAACATGCCCAGTTCTTTCAGCCTCTCGTCAGAGGGCTTTGTTTCCAGACCCCTGTTCATCCTGATTGCTCTCCTCTGAACACGCTCCAGCTTGTCTGCCTCCTTCTTGAAGAGTGGTGCCCAGAACTGGACACAATATTCAAGATGAGGCCTAACCAGTGCCAAATAGAGCAGAACCAGTACTTCATGCGATTTGAAAGCTATACTTCTGTTAATGCAGCCCAAAATTTGCTTATTTTGCAGGCACGTCACACTGTTGTCTCATATTTAGCTTGCAATCTACAACAATTCCAAGATCCTTCTCTCTTGTCGTATTGCTGAGCCAAGTGTCCCCCATCTTGTAACTGTGCATTTCATTTCTTTTTCCTAGGTGTAGAACTTGGCATTTATCCATATTAAATTTCATTCTGTTAATTTCAGCCCAGCACTCCAGCCTATCAAGATCACTTTGAAGTTTGTTTCTGTCTTCCAGGGTATTAGCTATCCCACCCAATTTTGTGTCATCTGCAAATTTGATAAGCGTTCCCTGCACCTCCTCATCCAAATCATTAATAAAAATGTTGAAGAGCACTGGGCCCAGGACTGAGCCCTGTGGTACCCCACTCGTTGCCTCTCCCCAGTTTGAGAAGGTTCCATTGATAAGTACTCTTTGAGTCCGATTCTGTAGCCAACTGTGAATCTACCTAATAGTTGTTCCATCTAGCCCACTTTTAGCTAGTTTGTTAATCAGAATAACATGGGGCACTTTTTCAAAAGCCTTGCTGAAGACAAGATATATTGTGTCTGCAGCATTCCCACAGTCTGCAAGGGAGGTTACCCGATCAAAGAATGAGATCAGATTAGTCTTGACAGGATTTGTTCTTGACAAATCCATGTTGGCTTCTAGTAATCACTGCATTGTTTTCAAGGTGCTTACAGACTGACTTCTTTATAATCTGCTCCAAAAATTTCCCAGGGATTGATGTCAGACTAGCTGGTCTATAGTTCCCAGGTAACTCCTTTTTTGCCCTTTTTGAAGACAGGGATGACATTAGCCTTCCTCCAGTAGTCCAGCACACCGCCTGTCTTCCATGATTTTGCAAAGATAATAGACAGTGGTTCTGAGAGTTCTTCTGCCAGCTCCTTTATTACTCTAGGATGCAGGTCATCAGGCCCTGGAGAATTGAACTCATTCAAAGAATTTAGGTGTTCCGTAGCCGTTTCTTTATCAACCTCAAACTCCAATCCTTCCCTTTCAGTTTGTACTTCACTTTTGCCAGGGGGGTCATAGACCCGATTTTGGGAGAAGACTGGGCCAAAGTAGGAATTGAGCATTTTGGCCTTTTCTTTGTAATTTGTTATCAATTTGCCATCCTCATTAAGCAGTTGAACCACCATTTCTTTCTTCTGTCATTTACTGTTCACGTATCTGAAGAAGGCTTTTTTGTTGCTTTTAGCATCCCTCGCTAGCCTCAGCTCATTCTCAGCTTTAGCCTTCCTGATGCCATTCCTGCACTTCTGTGCTACCTGTCTGTACTCTTCTTTTGTAGCCTGGTCTTCCTTCCACTTCCTATATGTGTCCCTTTTTGTTTTCAGGTCATCTCTAAGCATTTTTGTGGAGCCACATTGGTTTCCTCTGTTGTCTTCTATCTGTTAGAATTGTTTGTAATTTGTGCCTTTAAAATTTCCTTTTTTAAATACTCACACCCACTTTGGACTTCTTTTTCTCACCATGGGACCTTACTTATCATAGTTCTGGGTTTTTTAAATCAGCTTTCCTAAAATCCAAAGTATGTGCATGGCTACACTCAGCTTTTGTTTCTTTAAAATCAAGAATTCACGTATGATATGGTCACTTTCCCCCAGAGTTCCCGTAACTGCCACGTTATCCACTAAGTCATCGCTATTGGTCAGTATCAAGTTAAGGATAGCTGATCCTCTAGTTCCTTCCTCCACTTTCTGTAGGAGAAAGTTATCAGCCACAGAAGTCCAGCCTGCAGAATAAGTTATTTTCGTTCCTTGCCGTTCTTATGTAGCTTCTCTTACTCTCTGCAGTTAACTCTGTTCACATCACTGTATGAAATGGAAACAGGGCAGGGAGTGGTTCTTGGCAGAAGTGGCCAGGGCAAAGCTATAATAATCACAGTGGGCATGCCAATTATTCTGGTATGACTTGAGGAACAATCAACCATTCCCTCTCTTCCAAAGGGGTTTCTAATCCTTATTCCAGAATCTAGGGGTTTGTTTTTCTGTTGTAAAGGTAACCAGCCAATTGGCTTTGTAGGCAGACCTCTGTTGTTGCTGTATTACATGTGTTGCTGTATTACATTTATCTTTAGATAAAGCATAGGCACTTTTCTTCTCCATAATGAGTGAGTGGTTTTTGTCGTTTGTGTACATGTTGTTCTTTAAAATGTCATATGTTTTTAGCCTGGCCCCTGACCTACTTTAGTAAATGGAACTTCCTAATTTTATGTTTTTCTTTCCGTAGACAAAAGTGGGATTCAAGAAGAGAGAACAGCCTTCAGCTTCTTCTGCAAACAACAGTACTGCTGATGTGTCTGTCGGGGGTAAATGCTCATTTGTTTGCTTTCTCATCGTTTGAGGAGGGGGGTTTGCTATTACTCTTTCATGTGAGTCACGTGTGATGTGCTTTCCTTTTTTAAAAAAGGTGCTATATGGGCCATTCTTTCTAATGTGAATGAAAGGCTAAAATGAATGAATGAATTGTCCTGCAGTACCTTTGCAATGTAATAATTCTTGGCTATTTTATGGGACACCTGAACAAAGATGGATTGCCTTTGCTTGTAACATTTCCTTGCACAGCCGTAGCTATAATTCAGCATTTACACCTGTCATTTGAGGCTGTGGGTCCCAAGGGATTGTCTAAACAGGGATGGGCAGGTAGTAGATCTCCAGATGTTTTAGAGTACAACTACCAGCATTCCTGAACATTGGCCATGCTGGCAGGGGCTTCTGGGAGTTGAAGTCCAAAACATCTGGAGATAAGGTTGCTGCATCGTGTGTCTTTAGACCAGCCTTCCCCAGCATTGACTACAACTCCCATCATCCCTGGCATTTGGTCACAATGGCTGGCACTGATGGGAGTTGTAGTCTAAAACATCAGGAAGGCACCACATTGGGGAAGGCTGCTTTTGACTCTGAAGGCACATGATGCGGTAACCTTGCTGAAGCTAAGCAGGCATGGACATGGCCAGTTTATGGATGGGAGACCATCTGGGAAGCCCATGTACACCACTGGGGTTCTGTAATGAAGGAAATGTGTGATGTAAATGGAATGAGTAGATACAGCATTGTCAAAGTATGTTCCAGGGAATTTCTCTCTGTGAATATCTGGATCAGTGGGCAAGCTTGCCCAGCACCACAACTGATATTTCCTCGTACGCACATCTGTATGTGTTCTGGGATGATGCTGTAGTTCCTGCATCAAATAGTTCAATCCAGTAGGCCTGGCTGAAGCCCTGCATGAACCCGGAGCGTGCTCTCAAACACTCCGCAATGTACAGGGGTTATATGGCAGATATGCAGAGCTTCTTCAGCCGACAACCTGAAGTGGAAAGGCATCCTTAAGGTAGATAGTTTGAAAGCTGCCAAGCATATAGAGATTAGTAATAAGTACACGCCTTTGTCACTGCAAAGTGAATGCCACCATACATCAAGATCAAGTTTCCATGGAAATGTAGCCTTTTCAAAGCTGTAGCATTCTGCACATATACATTTGGCAGATGTATATTTAGGGACATAAACATGTATTAAAGAGTCCTGCATTTTGTTCTGACATTTGCCAGAGGAAAAATAAAAGTTTGGGGAGAAGGCAGAGACTCGGCTATTGACAATGAAGGGTAGTAAATACTTGCTTTGCCCCTCCAGTCATTGCTCCTGTGTATTTTAAAGGGGCATTTCCACAAATGTGCAGTTCACATGCATTTTGTACCTGGGTGACGCATAGCCAAATACAAAGTGAGAATTGGCCCAGTGAATGGTGGTTAAAAACAAAACAAAACCCAGGGGCAGGAAAAGTTGCGTGTTGTTTCTTCTGCTGGAAGTCATAGAATAGTGGAGTTGATTCTATGATTCTATATAGCGCCATCAGTGCACATGATGCTGTACATAGTAAAACAATAAAAGAGCAAGTCCCTGCCACATCTGATAAAATCACAATAAAACAACAAGAAAGGGAAGGGAATGCACCAACCAGGCACAGTGGACAATAAAACACTAATAATAATAATAATAATAATAATAAGAAGAAGAAGAAGAAGAAGAAGAAGAAGAAGAAGAAGAAGAAGTCTGAAATACCAGTAGGGCATGCCTAAAGCCTTAAGGTAATTCTTTGGATCCCAGCCACAGTCATTTGCTGTCTAGAAAAGAGAATGAACTAGGATGCAAAAAATTCTCAAAATTGTTAGCTTTCTGTGGCCAACATTTTTCCCTCCTGTTCCGTGCTAGCAAGAATATCTTCATATAACATTATTTGGGTCCCTTCTTACATTATGCCAATGGCATGACATGCTTTATGTGTTGCCAGTGCCTTCTTCCTGCACCGTCAGGGTAATGTGAGACGACCTGGAACATGTGGGAAGGGGCCAACGCTGCAGATCCTCCCCACATCAGTGAAACAGGGCCAACAGTGATGTGGGAATGACATGGGACTGTTCCCATGTGGCCCTGAGCTGCTTGCTTTATCCGAGGAGTGCAGGAAAGAACTGCGTAAAACAGTGGGGCTAGTTACCTACACATCCCCTTCTCTATGCTTAGCTCTCTAAAACAGCTTCGAACTTGGGAGCTCTGTTTTTAAAATAAGTACCTGCACAGGGAAAAGCCAGATTTCCGTGCAGGCTTATTGTAAGATCTCTTGGTGGTGCTTAACGCTCACTACTGTGGGTTTTGAATAACTAAAAAGCTCTATGGGAAATTATGAGAAAGTGCATGGTGGCAAAGTTATGGTTAATTCTGATTCAACATGCCTCACGGTGGAAAACATCAGGTGCAAAACATTGTGAATGGCAGGATATTCTGGGAAGATCTAATTTTGGATGACTTTTGCTGTACGCTATTGTTTACAATTGGAGGGTAACAGGAGTGGGTGAGTATTGTGTTAAGCAGGTTGCTTAATTGGGCCATCCATAGGCATTTGGTACTCAAGGAAATATATGAAAATGATGTGTGGTGGGGCGGGGGGGGGGCTCTCCTTGCTACCAACATTGGATATTGGGGGTGTGGGTGCTCCGGCCCCTGAGACATCGCGCAGCTGTGCCTCCATCTACAACTACACCAGCTATTCCTTGCTGCAAGGGAGGGTAACCACTTTTGGTCTGGGGGCAGGAGTACACTCCTGGACCAATCCAGCAGGCCAGATGTTGTCATGGGGTTGGCTCCACCCCAAAGTCCTGGGCCCTCCCATGACATTCACCCCACCCATTTTTTTTAAAAAAAAGAAATTAGTTCTCCAATGCAGGTTGCCCTAATTGGGGCATTAGCACTAGGGGAAGGGACTCAGGCGGCGCTTGCACTCAGCTGGTGTGGGGGAATCTGTAGCTTATCTGTGATCAGAGCTACGAAAGGAATTCCCCCTTTGCGCTTCTCTCCCTCTAGTGAGGTATCCCCGCCCCATTGGGCATGGACTAAGGAAGAGCAGGGGGCAGGGCACACAGACAGTGCTTAACCCTCTGTGGGTCAGATTGGTTCCCAGACCTGGGCTCGATTACGCCTGTGGGCTGGAAGTTGCCGTCTTATGCCTCAGTGGTATATCCTGTCCTTTCCCTCTATTTCTTGTCTCTTGAGGACAGTTTCCCTCTTAACGAGAGAATATGTGTAACGAACGCTCCTTTGCCTCCAGCTCTGACAGTACAAACAGTCGTGGCTGGAGAGCCTCCTCCCCGTTCCGTTCTGTTTTTGTCTCACACTCCTGGCAAAGCGAGCGCACATGTTGCCTGCTCGCCTGTGCAGCAGCCTCGCCTTGCAAGCGAAAACCTGGCTTGGCTCTGGTCCTTCTTTGATCCGTTTGGTGGTGCTTGCCGCTAGAGAGCGAGGGGTAAGAACAGTTGGCCGTTGCCAGAGGTAATAAAGAACGAGCAGCGCCAGTGGGTTTGCCTTAGGACAAGAAAAAGGGAAGTAGTGCTGCAAAGGTGAGTGAGGAGCAGCTGACTCCTTGGGCGAGGAGCAGCATGGGACAAGCAGAAGACTGGAAAGGGGATCTGTAGCCAGGATCGGCTATACTGGCTGTCAAAACGGGAGCCAGTACGAATTTTCATTGACCTGTTTTTCTCTCAGTAAGAGGAAATCTTCCAGTCTGACCACCTCTGATAATGTTGCTCTGATTTACCTGCGTACAGCTCTCTCACATTTAGACCCCAAAGTTTCTTTCACTTGTCTTCCTTGCTTTTCTCGGGACCCCTTGTGTAATGCTGCCTGTAGTAGTGAGCCTTCTACGCATTTGCTTGACTTACCTGCCCATAGTACTGTTTGTTCCTTTGATTCTTACTTTGCATGTTGCTATTTTTGTCTTAAAAGCACATGAAACGTGGCAGTGTTAGGGCGATCAACCCGTGCTCCCGTACGGTGTGCTATCTTAAGATTGCGTGCTCTTTGGGCCAGCCCTCGCACACTCAGATATACAAAAGATAAAACTCGAGGGATGCTGAAAAAAAGCAGGAGGATCTGTCCAAAGTGAAACGCTCCCCACGAAACGCGATCGCACATGTGCCCAAGGCTTTGCAAATCACTAAGAACTACAAAGGTCCTTGCAAACGCATTCACGCCCAGTCCGTCTCCTGTTTCCTTTTAGGTGTCTTGTTGAAAAGACACCTAAAAAAAGTGTTGAAAGGTGTCACAGGTATAAGCCATGTGCCTCTATCATAATATGACCTTTATGGTTTCAGTAATAACTGTTCGTTCCACAAAGCTTTTTAGCAATTATGCTGCAGGTTGGGGTTTTGTTTTTTGCTTAGTTCTGCAACCTGTTGTCTCTTAGCTATTGGCCCCACCCGGAGTGATGATTATGGACCACAAAGAAGCACGATTTCTCCCCCACTCCCTCCCCCTTGTGTCTCAGTGGATGAGTATAGAAAGTTTCAACCTGTAGATCAGCATCACCCATAAGTTTCCATTCAAGATCTTTAATACACATCAAGATGGTATCTTGCTTAATATTTAAAAGGGGAGAAATAATAAACATTGGAGTTAATTCTGGCATTCAGGTGATTAGCTTGAGTTGTTTGAACAGCAGGAGTTCAGAACACAACCTTCAACGAGGGGAAAAAATCCAATTAGATTTCCAATTAATATGCAACCTGTTGTCTCTTAGCTATTGGCCCCACCTGGAGTGATGATTATGGACCACAAAAAAGGAAGATTTCTCTAAATCCCGCAGTTCGTCTCAAAGCAGATAAGTTAGAGATGGTAAATATATCTCCTCTTTTTTCCTTTGTTCCTTCTGTAATTCAGCACTTTGTGAAGCACATATTTCATGCTACTCCAAAATAGAATTATAGTTCTACTTGGGTAAATTATTTACTTATCAGCTCATGATTCGCTGTGCTGAATCTGCATCGACGCTTGATGAAATGATTTAGTAAACATTGAAATGGTGCGGCTGGATCAATGGGCAGGATCTAGGACTGGCCACTGTTCCAGAAGTGATAGTTTGGGGCAGTTTGTTGAGTTGTGAGGTAACTAGGAACCTAGTCAAGGAACCTAGGATGTACCTACTCAGTGCTTTGAATTGAACACTAGGGGCTTATCTACACCAAGCAGATATTCCACTATGAAAGTGGTATGAAAGTGGTATATAAAAGGCAGGAGCCACGCTACTGCTTTTTAGACGTACTGAAGTGCACTGACAACTGTTGGGGGCCATTGACACATACCATATACTGCTATCCTACCACTATATCCTGCTAGGTGTAGATGTGTCAATGGGCCCCAACAGCTGTCAGTGCACTTTAATACCGCTATAAAGCAGTATAAAGCGCTATAATACCGCTATTTGATAACTGGCAAATAGAGGGAGAAAACGTGGAGGCAGTGACAGACTTTGTATTTCTGGGCGCAAAGATTACTGCAGACGCTGACTGCAGCCAGGAAATCAGAAGACGTTTACTTCTTGGGAGGAGAGCAATGACAAATCTCGATAAAATAGTTAAGAGCAGAGACACCACACTGACAACAAAGGTCCGCATAGTTAAAGCAATGGTATTCCCCGTAGTAACCTATGGCTGCGAGAGCTGGACCATAAGGAAAGCTGAGCGAAGGAAGATAGATGCTTTTGAACTGTGGTGTTGGAGGAAAATTCTGAGAGTGCCGTGGACTGCAAGAAGATCAAACCAGTCCATACTCCAGGAAATCAAGCCAGACTGCTCACTTGAGGGAATGGTATTAAAGGCAGAACTGAAGTACTTTGGCCACATAATGAGAAGACAGGATACCCTGGAGAAGAAGCTGATGCTAGGGAAAGTGGAAGGCAAAAGGAAGAGGGGCCGACCAAGGGCAAGATGGATGGATGATATTCTGGAGGTGACAGACTTGACCTTGGGGGAGCTAAGGGTGGCAACGGCCGACAGAAAGCTCTGGCGTGGGCTGGTCCATGAAGTCACAAAGAGTCGGAAGCGACTGAACGAATAAACAACAACAAAAGCAGTAGTGTGGTTCCTGCCTTTTATATACCACTTTCATACCACTTTCATAGTGGAAAATCTGCTTGGTGTAGATGAGCCCTAGATCCTCCTGATGTATTATGTAAAATACTGTATGTAAAGAAAGAGTAATTGTAGCGGGAAAAGTGGTGGAAAGGAAACCTCCCTCTTAATCTAGTGAGACAATATATTTTCGGAAACTTTGTATGCTGCCTTGGGCTTCTTGGAGGGAAAAAGGTGGGATATAAATGCAATTATTATTATTATTATTATTATTATTATTATTATTATTATTAACAGTTGCAAAATCACTTTTAAAAAAGATTGTGCTTCAGTACTATGTATTCATAGACAAAATTATTAATGTTTTGCCTTCCCCATTTTTCTGTCTTTTTCCTGCTTAAATTTGGTCATAGTCTAATGTAGGAAATAGTCTAGCAATGGCTTTGCATTTTTAAATACAGAAAATCCTTAGCCCAAATCCTGGGATAGTCAGTTGTGTTTAAATCCCATTGGCATTGATAGAATTTATTATTATTTATTTATTTTTAGCACTTTTACCCTACTCTTTAGCCAAAAAGGCTCTCAAGGCGGCTTAAAAAAATTTCCCCGACAGTCTCTGCCCACAGGCTTACAATCTAAAAAAAATGACACAAAAGGAAAGAAGATTGGGAGGGAGGAGGGGGATGAGTTAGGTTGTAACCAATTATGTCCCTTTGAGTTCAGTGGGACTTTAGTGTGACATAATTTTCTGTGGCTTTGGGCCCTTGTTGTCTTTTGTTTAAAAAAAAAAAAGAGAGAGAGAGAGAGAGAGAGAGAGAGAGAGAGAGAGAGAGAGAGAGAACAGGCTAACTTATTTCTAAAATCCACAATATATTTTACTGTAGGTCTTCATCCAAAGTAACTGGAAGATTTCCATTTTGGCCAGCCGTTGTAAGCACTTTGTGGCTACACTATGAAATTGTTCTCTCTGCTTTTGTTGCCACATCAATGAATTTCTGCAAGGACTCTTTGGACTCGACTGGAGACCTCACAGAGAGGGCGAGAGAGTGCTGAGAACTGAAATAGAGACTTTACATGCTAGTGTCACTGTAGGAGAGGGCCAGACTTTTGGAGCCAGATGTGTTGAAATTGCTGCAAGAACGTTCATTGTGGAAGCGTCATCTGGCCATTTTCCAGCTGTTTCCACAGGCTTGCAGTCCTGCTTCCTCCCTCACCCAACCCCAACCACACACATGCATTGTGAAAGCACATTGCCACCTTGGCTTATTGTAGGGCTTGAATAGAGCCCCATTCTCTCGGAAAGGCCTGTATGCAGCCCACACTATAAGCCTGAGAAGTGCAGGATGGTGGAGGGACCCATGTGATGCATGGAAGGGCCTCTGGTTGGAGTAAACAGATCCATTGGCTCCATTGGGGCACGCGTGATGTGGATGTGGCTTGCCAAAGAAGATAGTAGCACGGTTGACTTTCGTTAGGAGCCACTCCTCAATCTGACCTGGCTCTTCCATCCAAATAGGGCTTTGTAAGAAGGCTTGCAAAGGCTGTGCCTTCCCTCAGGTTTACAGCCTAAAAGGCACGATACGTAAAGAAAAGAGATTGGGAGGTAAGAGGGAAAAAAGCAAACTTGGGCATTAGTTTTCAATTACAACATTCTTATAGGTACTGTTTCTGACACAGAGGGGTGAAGCAAGCTTCCTGCTGCTGCTCCCTCTCTAGCTAATAGATAGGGCCAGGTTGGCCTCCCTCTTGCCGTAATATCCTTCCTGGCATTCAGGGGCTGCAGCCTCCCCATCTCCCTTGATTCTCTGGCCAATGAATGAGAAGAGTGTGGGCAACCATCAGTTAAAGCTGAGTGTTCTTTCTGGCAGGCAGGGGTGAAGCAATGGCTGCTAGCCCTGAGGGCTATGTGCTACCTCCAGTATCTGAGGCAGTAAGCCTGTGTGCACCAGTTATTGGGGAAAATAGGTGGGAGGATGCCGTTGCACTGTGCCCTATTTTGTTGGCCCCTGGTCAACAGCTGGTTGGCCACTGTGAGAACAAAGTGCTGGACTAGATGGACCCTCGGTCTGATCCAGCAGGGCTCTTCTTAAGCAAGTTCTCTGCAGCTGCTCTTTCTTCTGGCCAATGGAATCCTACCTAGCATTTTTCTGAGCTTCTTAAAATTAGCTTTTCTGAAGTCCAAAGCACACATTCAGCTATGGCTACTTTTAGCTTTCCATAAGATCATGAATTCCAGCATTACCTGGCTACTTTTGCCCTTGGTTCCCACTGCTTTAATCTCATTCGCTGACTCTTCCCTCTTGGTTAGCATCAAGTTTGTTAGCCTTTGTTCCTTCCTCCACCTTCTGAGAGAGGAAGTTGTCAGCCAGGCATACTAGGAAACTCATAGACCGTGTTCAGAGAACACCCTAAGCCACTGCCCTTAAGCATTTTGAGCTAAACATGATGGCTTAGCATATTGTGTAAACCATTCCTTACCGTGGTGGCTGCATAACTGTGGTTTAAACACGCTCACTAACCATTTGCTGCAAAAGGGTTCTCAGCCTAATCATGGCTAGAGTGTTGTCTGAACAGGCCCATAGACATTTTGTGCTTAGTCGAGTTTGTGTCCCAGCAAATTCCAGGGTAGTTGAATTCCCCCATTCCTACGATTCATTGCTTCCCTGAAACATCTGCAATTTGAGAGGAAAGTGAGTCTCAGTCATGCAACTTTCCACACACCCCTCAAGTGCTGTCATCAAGACACTTAGCCGAGATTGTGGCTGTCATTTCCCTTTGTCACCTTCTATTTTCTGAGCTTATTGTGCAAGAGGAACTCATTTCTGTTTTCATGACACTTACTTTGCTTCTCCCCTTTCAATGATACTGAGAGTGAAAACCTTTTTTAAAAAAACTGCTGTGGGCTATGAGGGCCATCCAGCTTCATAGCATTTTCTTCATGATATCAGCTGCGTTTGAAGAATTAACTTCAGGCTCTTTTTTAGTAGTTTTTTTAAAAAAAGAAAAAAGAAAAAAAGAAGGCCAAATACTAATGCATTCCAAAGAGTTGTACTCCAAATTGCGCATGATGCTTTTGAAAGAGTGTCTCTTAAATCTGTGTTCAGGTGCTGGTAAACAGCTGGCAAAATGGTTCTCTCTGTAATTTTGCAAGTACAGTTTATCCCATCTGCTTATCATACCTGAACAAGAAGTCCTATCTGCCAAAGAAGTACTCAGTCCACCCAGCATTGCTGCTATGCATCTTTTCACCTATTTCAGCACGAAGCTGCAGAAATGAATGGAATTTACTGAGCGGCTGGGTTTGGATTGCATCCAAAAAGCCTACATGCTGAGCAGCTGGGTTTGGATTGGGTTCCTTATTGTGCTCTTTCTTGGCAGCCACAGCTGCACATTAAAGCATCATAAGGAGGGTTAGGCAGAACAGAAAGCATAAAAGTGTGCTGATGTTGTACTAAGATAATGTAATGAACCGCTTTGAACTCTCTCTGGGGCGCTCTATCAGTGCCCTGGTTTTTTTTAACGATCTTAGCAGTAAAGATCTTAGCATTAAGCCTCACTTCCTTCATAACTCATAAGCAAGTATATAAAGCTTTACAGTATGTGAGCACATAGGAGGGACCAATGCATCCCAACTTATGGTATTGGGGGTGTGACTTAGAAATGTGTTGGGGCGTGACAGTGGGCCTTACTAGACCTACCTGAAAATCCGGGCATGTGGAGGGGCCAGCCCACACTAGAAGTAGCGCGGGCTGTCACTCCTATCCACATGTCAGACGCGATGGGGTAAAGGAAAGCCCCGTTGCGTCAGCCATTTTGTTTAATGTCTTAAAGGGGTTGGGTGCGCAGGAGCGCACCAGCGACTAAGGTAGGTTTTTGTTTTTGTTTTTTTAAAAAGGGTTCCCCTCTACCCCCTGCCCCCGATTTCCCCACTCTAGCTGTGATTCCCCCCACCCACCCATGATCTCCGATCCCCCCCAACCGCAATCTCCGATCCTCCCCCAACCACGATCTCTGATTCCCCCATCCCCCCCGCTCTGTTCCCCCCCCCATTCCCCCTGGCTTCATTTCCCACCAACCTACCCCGGCTCCGATTCCCACCCCCTGTCCTGATGGCCACAGTGCTCCTGTGGAGCGCTGCGCGCCATCCACCACTTTTCCCAGCTACTCACGAGTAAATGTGATAGCCAGGAAAAGCGGCAGACTGGTCTACACGCCCACGGTCTGGGGCTCAGCCCGAGACCACAGGAAATACCGGGCCACAAGCGGTGCCGGTTACCCCGGGGCCAGGGAAGTTTGACCCCTGCCTGAGCCCGGGACCCCCTGTGCGTCATCTGGACGCACAGGGACGAGGCTGGGCCTCGCACCAGGCTAACCCGTCGTCTAGCAAGGCCCAGTGCCTTAATCATGCCCTTTCCTCCCCTTTCAACAAGAAAGTGGGAAAGCCATTCCAACTGTCCTAGTTTAAGTCTGCTTGATTTTTTCTCTTTCCTCTCCATCCCTTTTCCTTGTGTGTTGTGACATTTTAGATTGTAAGCCTTTAGGCCGGGACTGTCTTATTTTGCTGATCTGTAAGCTGCCGCAGGCATGTTTTTGACTGAGGAGCAGGACAAACGTGTAAAGGAAGAGCGCCCAGCAACCAGCTGGCTTCTTGACTGGATTTAGCACAGATCCCCAGGCACAGACACTCACGGCTCACACAAAATGAGGTTTAAGACCATTTATTAGGAAAAGGGTAGGAATACATGGGATTAGCAGAATAAAACTATAAAAGCATGCATATATATGTAAGAACCCAGAGCAAGCAAGCTAAAAACTAAAACTACAATTCATACGTCACCCAGACCGAACTCAGCCGACACCTCCCGGTTCCCTTCACAGAGATGTCTTTATACTATTCTTTTCACTCCTTCCCCCCTCCCTTTAGCTTTGATGCGTGGAGTCTCTTCACACCTCTGCCAGGGATGGTTAATCACTCAAGGACAAGCGGACAGTTACAATCGGCCTGGCTCCAGTCTTCTCCCCCATACAGCTGCCTGGTTCTTATCTCCCTTCCTATGGAACCATAAAATTCACAAATTAAAAGACATGCCAGTCCCAAGGTCCGGTTAACCCTTACAAAACGTACATTAAATAAACAAACAAACAGGATTTCCCACATTCCTACTCGGATTTATAACGTTGAGTCTGTTCAGATGACATGCTAAGACATGGTTAGGCCGCTAACCCTTTTGCAACAAATGGTTAGTGAGCATGTTTAAACCATAGTTATGTAGCCACCATTGTTAGGAATGGTTCCCACAACACGCTGAGTCGTGGTTTACATGACACACTAAGCTATAATGTTTAGCTCAAAGTGCTTTACCACCGTGGCTTAGTGTGTTGTCTGCATAGGGTCACTGTGTGCTCTCCAGTTTGCATATGGAACTTTTGTGAATGCGTGCCACCTCATTCACCTTCAGGCAGCTGAACTTGTGGAAAGATGTGATATTCATCATTCTAAGATAGATAACATGAATCCCTATGCATTTTCTGTCTTACTAAATTGTCATTTTAGGCTCTGAATTATCTTGGGATTCAACCCACAAAAGAACAACAAGAAATCCTAAGAGAGCAGCTACCAAAGGATTCTAAAGGAACAGTATCTTTTGGAGGTAATTATTTGAAGAGAGTTCTAGTAAAATGTAACCAGGAATTATCTCTATCCATTTATCTGTTGTTACTGTTTGAGTTATCTGTCTGTAGTTCAGTACTTTGGGAGCATTTAACGGCCTGTTTACTTTCTATAGCAGATTAAAACACTTCTAAACCATGTGTACACCTAAGATTGTCTGGTAGATTGCAATCTAGGTTTTGTACTATCAAGAATTAGTAAAGAAAATAATTTTATCCATTTATTATTTTTATTAAGAATATCTTTGTATCATCACATTAAAATATAGCTTGCATAAAGTGACATTAAATATTTCTCGTTATTAAAAGAAGTTTGCTAAAGATCCTTAGGTCTTAATTTAACGAGTAATAGAATTTCTTAACTATTTCTTGTTCTTAGGATTCACGTCTTAATACCTTAAAAAGGAAAGATCTCATTTGAAATACCTATTTCCCTAGTCAACATTGGATAGGCTATTCAGATGACAGATGCACACACATTCTAAAATCAGCACATATTTATACTTTTTTAATGTAGAAATTTACCTCATAATTAATTTTATCTTTTGTTGTTGTTTATTTGTTTAGTCGCTTCTGACTCTTCGTGACTTCATGGACCAGCCCACGCCAGAGCTAATTTTATCTACTGTCCCATAAATTAGGGCTCTCAGTCTTAATTATCTCATTGCAGCAAACACAACTTTCATTTTTTCAATAGTTCCAAGTGTTGAAGAACCAGTTGTTAACCATTTGTTTCAGAAATATGTTCCCTGAGAGATACCTCTCAATTAGAATTATTGATTAACTCCAATAAGTCATAGTAAATATTGACTGGTACTTCTAAAATGAGTGTTAAAATGTAGTCAAATAAAAATCAATATCAGATAAAGTAGGAAAAAGAGTTCTCTGGGACAATATCAGCAGAAATATGGAAATGGGTTTGGATTAAGATATCTAAAACAACATTGTGTTTGAATCGTAAGGAGAGATTTTTCAAGATGATTTGTAGGTGGCACTTGATTCCACTGAGGCTGAGTAGAATCTAGGCCAGCTTGAGTGATAAGTGTTTCAGATGTGGCTCAGCAAAAGCAGATATGATTCATATTTCTTGGTTGTGCCTAAAAATCAGAAGTTATTGAATATCAATCCTGAAAGATATGACAGGATATGATATACCATTAGAATGGATCGACTGGTGGTTTTTATTATGTTATATTAAGGCCTTGGTACTGGAGGGCGGTTGTTGGAATGGTTGTGCATAGGTTAACAGCAGCTCACATGACCATTACTTATTATTATTATTAATATTATTAATATTATTAAAAATAATATTTCTGTACCGCCCCTTAGCCAAAGCTCTTTGAGCAGTTTACAAAAGATTAATTGGAAGAAAACTAGCCCTCCATCACTTTATGAGTGGATTGACAGTTTATGGAATATGATATATATGATCAAATTAACTAACATAATTAGAATTAGGGAAAGAAGACACGAGGAAAATAAGTTCATAGATAAATGGAGTCAGTTTATTTCCTTTGGAATAACAAGTTCCAGGATAATATCAATCCATATGTATTGTAATAATTTGTAATTTACTATTAAAATAAAGATGAAAATAAATAAATTATAAAAACAAAGAGAAGAGAGAACCATGGATCTGAAATAAATAGTCAATGAACGTCATTCAGACAACATGCTAACCACACTCAGTGGTTGAGTGTGGGTTGTTGTTGAACCACAGGTTAGTTTGTTGTCTGAACTTCTGCAGGGTGCTTGTTCACCATGCAGTGTAGCTTGTTAACCACCCTGAACAACCCAACAAGAAACAATCAGTTCTCAAGGTAGTTTGTTCAAGAAAAATACACCGCAACCCTTGGTTAACAAAGCCACCCTGCGGAAGTTTAAACAACATGGCAACCCACGGTTCAACCACAACGCACACTCAACCACTGAGTGTGGATTAGTGTGTTGTCTGAACAGCCCCAATGCCATGCTTGCAGTAGGAGGTTGGGTAGGAACCGTAAATATACACTTTTTCAGTTGATCCTGCAGATTTATGCTAATATACCCTCTATTTTAGATTTCGTTCAGGTGGCAAAAACACTATTCTGTTTGCAGCTGGATGGGGCAGGTGGTGCTCAAGGACCAGCAGGGTTTACTACCCAGGAAATTGCCAGGTTATTAGACACACAGGTAAATAATTTGATGCTTTGCTGGAACTCTGAAAATGTAACCATTGTCAATGTTAACGAAGCTTATTTGTTTTAAGGTTGCTGCAGTTTTTATTTTAGTTTAACTCGTTTAAACCCAGCTTTGTAAATCCTTCGTTGAACGAGTGTTGTCATTGTCTTTCAAGCAGCATACAGCTCAGAATTACCAGAAATGCTTATAAATTAGCACAATTTATTTATTTAAAATATTTCTTGGCTGCCTTTCAGGACAGAAGCCCTGCCAAGATGGCTTACAGTATGCAAGATGGTTACAGTGCCTTATTTGTGGCTCTTTTAGAGCTCCAAGTTGGTGGTCAATATTGTTTTTTTAAAAAAAAAATCTTATTTTTGTGTGTATTTAAAACATTCCATCTCCTGGGGAGGCTAGATTAGACTTATTCCGCTAGTATTGGAGCCTTTGCAGCCCTGACACTCTGAAGCTCTTTTCTGAGAGAGATCCATAGAGCTGTCTTTCCAGTGGCAGGTAAAATCTCTTCTTCTTAAGAAAGACTTCAGCAGTTCTCAAAGGCAAAGTACTATATCCAACGATCTGTATTGTTTACTAGTCTATTCTAACTGGTACTGGGTTTTTAAAATTAGTCTTTAATGTCCTTGTCATTTTAATAGTCGGTTTTATGGATTTAATTTTGTATCAGCACAGTTCTTTGCATGTTTACACGGAAGTAAGCTCCACTGAGTTCAATGGTACTTACTCCCAAGTAAGAATGCATAGGATTGTAGCCACTTTGTGATCGACTAGATTAACATTTTAAATGAACTTATAGTCTTATGAGCATCTTTTAAAAATTAGTTTGCCATTTGATGACAGATTAGGCATTGTTTAAAGAGATGTCTATATAAATTGAACAGATTTTTTTTTAAAAAAAGTTCTTCCACATTATTTTAGTTTTGTAAGCTTAATTCATTTATTTGCATAGTACAAAAATATAGGCCTTTGAGCTGTATCCTATTGTCCCCTTGAGGCAGCTGTAGCGTCCGCTTGTGCAATGGGGATTTTGTGATTCTGCAGGCAACCCCAAAGAAGTAGAAAAGCTAGTTTCTGGAATGGGGCAGGTCAGCAGAGCTTGCAGAAAGGACCTCCACTGGCAACAAGGGAGAGGGCCTTTTCAGTGGTGGCCCCCCAATTATGGAATTATCTCCCCGACGAGGCTCACCTGGCGCCAACGTTGTTATCCTTTCAATGCCAGGTCAAGAGATTTCTCTTCTCCCAGGCCGTTAATATGTGCTGAGTTTCTTTGTTTTTAACTGACCCCAGAATAGTTGTTTTCAAAGGATATTGTTGTTTTTATGCTTTTGATGGTTTTAAATTTTATATCTTTGTTTTTAACGTTCACGGTTTTTAACTTTTGTAAACGGCCCAGAGAGCTTCGGCTTTGGAGCGGTATATAAATGTAATAAATAAATAAATCTGGAAACGAGTGTTTCTGCTCCGTTTTCGGGGTTATTTTTAGAACTGCGAAATCCCTATTATGCCAGCAATCGCTCTCGCTGGTGCAAGAGAACCAGTGGAGGCAGAGCGGCAGTATTGAACACTGCCCTTTGTGTTCACAAGGCTGGGTTAGAAAGTTTAAACAATAAGGATTGTAATGGATGAAGTTTCTCTCATTATTTTTCTGTTATTTTCCTATGCCCATGCGTTCACCATTCCCCTCTCCCCGCCTCCGTACCTGAATGCCTACAGTTTGTATCCTGTGATCCTTTGGAAAGAGATGACATGGAAGAACTTAAGAAAGAGAGAAATGAAGCTTTAAAAGAAATATGCAAATTGAAGGTAACATTTTGCTTTGCTAATTTTAAACATCTCTTTGTTCATTTTAAGCGTCTCTCCAAAGCTGCTGGGAGTACCACTTTGTAGAAATGTGGGATATAAATATAATGATTAAATAAACTAAATTTAAAGAGGCTTGGCAACTGGAGTTTGTGCATTTGTATCCCATGTAGTTACAATTTCCTGGATGTGATGGTGTTAAATTATTTTGCTTGATATCGATATTGTGACCATATGAAAAGGAGGACAGGGCTCCTGTATCTTTAACAGTTGTATTGAAAAGGGAATTTCAGCAGGTGTCATTTGTATGCCTGCAGCCCCTGGTGAAATTCCCTCTTCATTACCACAGTTAAAGCTCTAGCTATACTAGAGTGACCAGATGCAAAAGAGGGCAGGGCTCCTTCACCTTTTACTGTTGTGAGGAAGAGGAAATTTCACCAGGTGCTGCGTGCATACAAATGACACCTGCTGAAATTCCCTTTTCTATGCAACTGTTATCCCAATTTTTTTCTGCAGTCTCGGGGAGATCCCCAGCTCCGCGGGGTTGTGGGTGTCTGTCCTGGCTTCTTCCCGCCTCCTCGGAAGTAAACATGGCTTTCAAAATGGGCACGGAGCCCTTCGGGGGTGGGGGCAGTAATTTCGCCATCCCTGGGTTGGTGGGGTGGGGGGGTTGGGAGCGGAGTTTGGTGGCGGGTTGGGGGGACTTGCTTTTTCGCTGGATTTGGACCAGGCAACCAGCTCTACTTCTAAAAAAAAATGGTGCCCGTGACGTCCCTCTTCCCTTTCGAAGTGGGGGGAGGATCGCAGAAGCAGGTAAGTCCACGATCCTCCCCCCTCTCTCTACACCCTTAGGTGTAGATGAGCTCTTTGTAACGACTTCCAGTGCAGTTGTGAAGTGGCTAGTGTCAGACTTCTACCAAGGAGACCTGAGTTCAAATCCCCACTTCCCATGTAACTCACTGAGGGCACAATCCTCCAGGGTGCCCCCTGAATTCTTGTAAGCCTCCAAATGTTGAGGGTCACAAATATCCAAAGCAGACCAAGAGGCACCTCATGCCTCCCATTCTGCCTTTAGCTAGATGGGCAAGTTCGCCCGTCTAGCAGTAGCTTTAGGAGGGGAGGGAAGGAGGCTGGAGATGGCTAGGGATAACTTCCAGCCCAACGTCCCAGTCTCCTCCCCTACCAGCAATCCTTCTGCACTGGCTGTGAGGGGGCAGAGGATGAGGGCGGGTGGGGGGAAGCACGGTTTCCTGTCTCTGGACTCATAGGATTGTTTTCTGAGTGACTTTGGGACAGTCATATTTTCTCAGCCTAACCTGTCTGTCATGAGGATAAAAGCATGTGTGCTGCCCTGGCATCTTGGAGAAAGGCAGGATTAAAATGTACTACTACTACTACTACTACTACTACTACTACTTATTCTTATTCTTATTCTTATTCTTATTCTTATTCTTATTATTATTATTATTCTGCCCATTTCATCAGTAGCACCTTTTCAATGGGTCAAAACATATTGTTTTGATCAATCTAATCAATTCACCCACTAAATACTGCACCCCTAATTTCATTTATTTATATTTATTTCTCATTGTCTTTCAAAGTCTCCCAACTTTTTAAATGATTCCCCGTCCTTTCCCCTATACACGCTTTAACCCAAATCTGAGAAATAAATGGTAGGCTGACCTGTGGTGGCTTAAGGGGTGGGAATCCTCATTTAACCCATTTCTTTTAAATCACACGGTGACGAGCTTCCTAGTGATAAGTGAAGTATAGATGTCTATTCTTATAGAAGTGCTTTCTTTTCGTTTCTTTTTAAAACCTCTTTAAACTGTTACTTATTATAGGCATTCTTTAATTTTCTGCTGGCAGAAGGGTTCCCACTCCATAATTTATGTTTCAGTAGTGCTCTGCCAACTTCGTGGAATAATCGCTGTTCCTGTCTGACTGACTGCAGTAAGGCTTAATTTGTTAAGTAATAAAAGAACATTTCTGATTATGTCCCTTGGCCGTGTCCCCAGGATAAAATCCTCTTTACACTTCCACACAGGAGTCCTCAATGCTGGTGGCAAGCGTTATTGCTGTGGCCGCCCACTTCAGCAGAAGCGTTTTGTTTGTTTTTAAATTTGCAGCCGTGTTGCTTTCATTTTGACCATTTTTTAATAGTAGACTTCCCTGGATTTAAGTGCAAGCCTTTGATTAGAAGGGATTCAAAGAGAATATTTAGCCAGGCCGTGCAGATTGGGGATGATGGGTTTCAAATAGGCACATCTTTATTAAAAAGCATTGCCTTTTCCATGAGATTTCAGCCATTGTGGAGCTGAGAGCGCTTCAGACAAGGCACAGGGGGTGGTTCCCCCCCCCTCCAGCCTACATTCTTGATGTGGCTTGCGATGACGTCAAGCTGTCAATGGACTGCTTTAAGAAGATGCCATTAGGAGGAAAATGCCAATAAAGTATAACAAGCCTGCTTCATTTTTTTTTCTTTATCAAAGCCAGAACATCTTTACATTTGCTGTTTTGAGCTTACTGTGTTTGCTGTTTGCTCATGTGACATGAATAAAAAGAAAGAAAGCACTAACAGCTGTAGGGCATGTTTCCTGAAAGAAGGGCAAGCAAGAGGAATAAATAGTGGTGGTGGCGCAGAGCGGTAAAGCAGCAGTTTCTGCAGCTGAAACTCTCCCCACGGCCTGAGTTCGATCCCAGCGGAAGCTGGTTTCAGGCAGCCGGCTCGGGTCGACTCAGCCTTCCATCCTCCCGAGGTTGGTAAAATGAGTACCCAGTTAGCTGGGGGAAAGGTAATAACGGCCGGGGAAGGCAACGGCAAACCACCCCGCTATAAGGCCTGCCAAGAAAACGTCAGCGAAAGCTGGCGTCCCTCCAAGAGTCAGTAATGACTCAGTGCTTGCACGAGAGGTTCCTTTCCTTTCCTCTTCCTCACAGAACACCACGCCGAGAACGTCAAGCCAACCTGATGCTTGGCTTTCTCCTTTTGAAAGAGTGCGGGTAATGCTCTTCTAACCTATTCCTGTTGCCGCTTAGCTTGATTGCTTCAAGTAAACCTGCCAAGTAAATAATTGATCTTGATCATCTAAGAAGCTGCAACCCCGACGCTCCCCATGAAATTGCGGTATACAGTGGGATTGAAGTCTGTCTTGTGAACCGCCCAGAGGGCTTCAGCTATTGGGTGGTATAGAAATGAAAATAAAATAAATACATAAATTGGAGCCAGTCAGCCAAAATGCTGCACCTGTGCACGCATGTGTACACGAGTGCATATGCACATGCATTCATGGTAGGCATGGGTGAGCATGGTCGGGCACCTGCCAAGGGCCCACTCCTCAGGAGGGGCCCAATGGCAAGACACACACGCACACCGGAGTTGCTCCTCACCTTCAACCTGCTTGTTCACCTGCCTCTCGCTCAAGCAGTAGTGAGGAAGAGGAGAAGTAAATCCCACAACCTGCTGGCTTCCTGCCTGTCAGGCAAGCAAGTGGTAGCAATGATGACAAAGAGATGAGCAATAGCAGCTGATAACAATGCTGAGGTGAAGGTAGTCTCGAGACAGGTGGCCCCATGGGCCCTACAAAACCTGGAGCAGGCACTGCTGCACACACATTAATTCGAATGGGAGGAATTTGTGGTGTCAGCATTGAATTAGTGGTGACCTGGGAAGCTGTAATTTAATTTGAATCTGTATTGAATGCCAGGAATCCATTCCTGGGACATATGAAGCCATGAGGCAGAATTGAGTTCCTCTGGACATATG
Source organism: Elgaria multicarinata webbii (assembly GCF_023053635.1). Classification (NCBI taxonomy): domain Eukaryota; kingdom Metazoa; phylum Chordata; class Lepidosauria; order Squamata; family Anguidae; genus Elgaria; species Elgaria multicarinata. The sequence goes on from NC_086173.1 coordinate 34,363,000, forward strand.
CCAAGGGCTGTTCCCTCATAACTGTGCAATCATATTCAGTGCCTGCCCCCACCCCCAACAAACAAGCAAACATTTGAGATGGAAGGAATAGTTTTTTGATTATAGGATTAACTTTGAAGCAGGGACTGAGTCCCAGCACTCCTTATTCTAAAAACAGAGCAATATGGAAGATCTACCCTGACCTGCTTTCTGGGCTTTCAAATTAGGTTGCACTCCTTCAAGCCAGCACATAGAAATTGTCACCTTTCTATTCTCCTGTCAAACCCCACCCCTAAAATCTCCCAAAACATAGAGGTGGCCTCCAGATGTGCTGGATTACAACTTCCATTATTCCCAGCCAGCATTGGCTATCTGGAGGGCAGCAGCTTGGGGAAGGCTGATGTAATTATTCTGCCTCTTTATGATGGGCCATTTATAACAGTATTTAAATTACTGTCAAGTAGAAACACGGATCACTGCTTCCATATCATCAGAGAATGACTTCCTTGTTCTAAGATAGCCTTTCTCAACCTGGTGCCCTCCAGGTGTGTTGGACTATTTAATTTTAGTATGCTTCTGTCCCACCTTTCTTCCACCATGGAATTTAAGGTAGCCTACAAGGGGCTTCAAAGGCGGTGTCCCATCCAGGCACTGACTAAACCCAGACCTGTTTCACTTCAGCAAGATGGCTGCCTCATCTGCTTTTGACCAAGGTTCGCTAGACAATTGTAAGCCAGTCTCTGCAGATGAGGTGCACTGCAGAAGGAGGCCTTGTTTTGACTTTTCAGCATGCCTACTTTGCCTCAGGCCCCTGTCACTGGTGCTGTGAAGGCTGGACCTTGGGGCCGAATCCAGGGCCTGCAGCCCAGTGGCCCTCAAATAACCACCTAGAGAGTCATGAGGGCAAGCAGGCCCAGTGTCAGCACTTGGGCCAGCACAGTCATGCTAAGGCCCATCAAGAGCCAGTGTGGTGTAGTGGCTAAAGTGTTGGACTGGGAGTCGGGAGATCCGGGTTCTAGTCCCCACTTGGCCATGGAAACCCACTGGGTGACTTTGGGCCAGTCACACACTCTCAGCCTAGCCTACCTCACAAGGTTGTTGTTGTGAGGATAAAATGGAGAGGAGGAGGATTATATATGCCGCCTTGGGTTCCTTGGAAGAAAAAAGGTGGAATATAAATGCAATAATAAATAAATAAATAAATTTGATGCTGCTCACCACAGCACCCTTTTTTCTTATTTTTAAAACACTTTATAGTTAGGGGTGGCCAGTCAGACATATACATGGTTACATATACTCAATTTATTACTTTAACTTTAAAATCTAATCTTTTTGCCGGAAAAAAGTGCTTTTTCTCAAGTAAATGTCTTTAGCATCAGGGTAGCAGAAACAAGCTCCATTTTATTCCTGTAGTCATGATGGTGCTGTGATTTAGGTGAGTTTAAAATGTGAAACTGCACATGCTGAGGGTATTACCTTTTGATCAATGTTGGCAAACAGGTTTCATTTTTTGCTATTTGCTCTAACGTACCAGGTATGCATAGGCAGCAATAAAGCATAGAATAGCAGGGGAAGGAGGGAAGAAGAAAAGTGTTAGTCGTGGGCTTCCTAATCCAAACACACATGCCCAGCTAAAGCACATACCTCCGCCTCCAAGACCTTAATGTCCAGGATCTAATCTAAAATAACTAGCTGCACCACTGCCTCAGAGTTGCTCTCCTGATGGCAGCACCAGTAGTTATTATCAAAAACAACAGCTTTTGTAGTCAAGCTTCATCGTTCTCTATGCGTGTGCATTATCGATGATTGATAGATTGATAGATATGGATGGAATGGATATATATGTGTGTGTGTGAGGTTGACCGTCTGGGAAATTCGGGTAGTGGGTCACTCCCTTTGTGGAGGACGGCATAGCAGGCTGTTCCGTCGCATCGTTGCATGGCCATTGAAAAGCTGTGGGGTGTTGCAGGGGGTGAATGAAACTACTGCTTCATTTCATTCAGTCCTCAGAGACGCTGTCAGATGGTAATAACATGTTGCCATTAACTGACACATTGATTTATCCCTTTGGGATTTGAAATGTTAGCCTGTGTGGTAGAATATTAGATCCTGCTGTCAGTCTCCAAAACCACTTTCTCTCTCTCTCTCTCTCTCTCTCTCTCTCTCTCTCTCTCTCTCTCTCTCTCCTCCCTCCCTCCCTCCCCCCCTCTCTCTTTCTCTTCCTTCTTCACTTCCTTCTTTTCTCCGTCCTCACCCCCAGTCCCAACTGCTGTTGCCTACTTGCCTCCTCCCCATTCCAAGTGAAAGATAAGTTTTTTTAATGGAATGAGTGAGATCTCATAGCATTTGTTAGGATGTGACAGCTTGCCTCCTGGCTGTGAATGGGCCCCAGGGCCCCATGTTAGCACTGTCCTATAATTCAGCGATGCTCCCCGTTGAGAACTGGTGTGGTGTAACGACGAAGAGGCTGAGCCGTGAATGCTTGTGCCATGCACTCCTACTAGATGACTTCAGCCAAGCCTCTCTCTCTCTCTCAGCCTTAGCTCCCCCTCCCCCCATTGCCTACTGTGAGGGTCATAATATTGACCTACCTTACAGCATCAGTTGTTGGGATTGCGATTGGAATAATATAATATTCTTCACATTCATTTTTTTTTTCATTTCCTATGCTGAGGCACTTCAAACATTTGATAAGGTTCCAACAAAGTTCAGTTGCCTCCTCCCCCTTTTCTCTCTCTCTCTATATTTCTGATTAATATGCACAAACACACAAAATGGCATACAACTGCACATATTCCTTTGATATGTTGTAGAATTTGTATTCAAGCCAAGACATTCAAGCCAATGAATTTCTCATTATCTGCTGTCTGATACTTTTAAGTAAAGGTGCTAGGGGGTGAATCTGGAACCTTCTTCATCTCTTTGGTATTTCAAACGTTAGCCGGTATGGTAGAATATTAGCTTATGTTTTCTGAAACAACGTTTTCTGAAACAACCTTCTTCCTAGGTTGTTTTTGTGACATGTGAACCTGGCACAAACGATGGGTTAAAACTCTTGGCTATTTTACCTGAAACAACCCAAAGTTCTAGGTTCGCACATAAAGACACAATAATCAAAGCTGCTCAGCCATATTAATTCAGGAGTATCAGAAGGCGGCAACAAGGGAGAGGGCCTGCTTAGTGGTGGCTCCCATTTATGGAATGATCTCCCCAATGAGACTTGCCTAGTGCCAACATTATTATCTTTTGGCAGCAAGTTTAGACCTTTTACTTTTCTCAGGTATTTGACAGCATATGATGAATTTTAATGTGGTCCAGGATTTGTCTTATGTTTATGGTTGATTGCTCAAAGTTTATTGTAGATATATGTTGCCTCTGTATTTATGTAAATGGTTTTAAAACTTTTTATACTGTATTTTAATGGCTTTTAATTTTTGTCAACTTCCCAGAGAACTTCGGTTATAGGACAGTATAGAAATGTTAATAATCATAATAAATAAATTCTGGGGTTAACCTAGGATTAGCCATTAAGTGAGAACTAGGTCACTGAAATGTTACTCTTGAATAAAATAACTTGCATACTGGAATGAACTCTGTATAATGGAATTCTCCTTTTCTAGGCAACTCAAATGATTTGCTGGCAGCTGCTTTAGAAACAAGTGGCAATGCCAATCAGATTTCCTTGAATCAAATTGACATTGGATCAAAGAACAACAAAACAAAACAAAAAGGGAAAAAAGAACCTCATTACTACTTAATTAACTTCTCTCTCTTTGTACTAACAGGAAGAATTGGCAGAGTCAGAGCATGTGAGAAAACAACTAGCTGAAGAGCTGCAAACTACCAAACAAGTATGTGGAATATCTGGCCGTTGGGGTGGGAGGCATTGCTTTTATCTTGGATCTTTTATTGCATTTGTATTCCACAATTCCTACATGGTGTATATCTGTATTCTACCCTCCCAACATAGAGCTTTTCCACACACGACTGCTAATGTGCTGTATTTACTGTCAGTTTCATCACAGAATTGAGATCCGAGCTCTCCACAAAGAATGTTTCTTGTCCTGCTTTTTCAGTACATACCCACTAAGTGGCATTGTGCTGTAGCAGAATAACATAGTTACACAAGTAGGAAAATACATTTTCTTTCACTTTCACTTTCACAAATAATACTCCATTTTCTCCACTCTAATAAAGTGTGTCTTTAAAAACAGATGCAAAACTGGAGGGTCGTGCCATCATCTAAAGAACTTGTAAACTACCGTGAGCAAGGAATGATGAGCGCACAATAAATGGGTCATGTACAGTCGTGTGAAAAATAAAGTACACCCTCTTGGAATTGTATGATTTTACATATCAGGACATAATAACAATCAACTGTTACTTAGCAGGTCTAAAAATTAGGTAAATACAACCTCAGATGAAGAACAACACATTCCTGGGCCTGCATGGGAAGACTTTGGGTATTTATTTCTTTGTCTGAAATGCTTGCGTGCAGTTTTGAAGATCAGTATCCCTGTGGCAGCTCCAGGTCTAAGCAACAATGGTGTGAGGCGTTGGGGGGGGGGGGCAGAGGGGGCAGGGAATATCCAGATTTTTCAGTTTATTGGAGTTTGAAAGTTCAGCAGAAATACGTGCAAGGCTTTCCATAGAGATGTTTCAAATCTGAGCGAGTTTATCGAACATTGGTCTTTTCTGTTACTATCTTTAAAATGTATTCCTCCCATACATTCTGCATTTTTGGTTCCTGCTGAAGTTAATGGCACAAAAAGCAGAACAGCTTGACTCCTCTGCGCTTGACATTAATGCTTTGGGTACAGGTTTCCAAACAATGCTAACAATGTGCTTGTGGACGGATCTGGTGTATTTCATGCATACTTCACAGCGCTTTCTCTAACTACCACTTCCTACAGTGAGCTATGGCTGCTGTCATTTCCTGTTTCCCCTGGATGGCGTGACAGGAGCAGTTCATTGGCCCCAGGAAGGGGCTGCCAGCTTCCCTACGGCGGTAGACCTCAACATTTTAAGACCAAGCTTTAACTACCACCTGCCTAAGATGAACATTTATATATATTTTTATCCACACATGACCATGTTCCTTGCTTTCTTTCGGGCAGCCTTCCCCAACCTTGTATCCTCCAGAGGTGTTATACAACTCCCATTGTTCTCAGCATGGGCACTGTTTGTAGTCCATCAGATGGGCACCAGGTTGGGTCACCCTAAATCAGAAAAGGCTAATTTAGGGTGATCAATGCTCTTGTATTTCTAAGTGCAAGGAGGCCAGGACTCCTGTAATTCTAACTGCAGGGAAGCTAGGGCTCCTGTATTTCTAATTGCAGGGAGGCTAGGGCTCCTGTAATTCTAACTGCAGGGAGGCTAGGGCTCCTGTATTTTTTACAGCAGCACATAAGAAGGCATTTGGGGAGATGCAGCTTGTGAGGCATTGTGAGGCTTTTAATCAGCCTCACTTTTTTACTTGTGTGCATGTGACAGGGTTGGTCAAGATTGGAGAGGTTCACCACAAATGTCTGTAGTTCTGCAATTTTATCAAATGTAAACAGGGACATTATAAAACTCTCAAAACTCTCCTTTGTTGACCAGGCAAGTGGTCGAGGGGAAAGGGTTAAGAGAGGCCTGACGTGATGAGCCAACAGGTAACTGCTGCAGCGCTTGAGTCACAGCATTTCTGCCCAGGCGGACACGATCATTTTCGAAGTGGGAGACTTTGGCACACCAGTAAAACGCCAGATATGGCAACATTGCACATGAGGCAAGTGCCAGTTGTTTCCCACACTGCATATCATTAGAGTTTCCTCAGCTCTAATTTGCCCACGGCGAAACCTCAGTGCAAGCAAGGTCAAGTTGACGTCAGAGTGATTTGTGCATAACTGACTGAAGAGCCAGGTTTTGCGGTGTGCTTTCTGCTTCTGCAATGTTTGAGATCCCAGGCCACGGTCTCATGAGGGCAAAGCTGATATTGGACGCAGGTACAAAATTCGCCAGGCCACAGGGGTTGTAGTTCTTGGTCCTAGGTGTTACGACACTATCATGACCATGTGGAAACATCCATTGCAATGCAGACGTCAGAAGAGCAGCTTGGGTGGCTGCTCTGTATTGCTGTGATCACCTGTTTGGATCTTCATGGTACAACCTCTGTACTCTTTAAAAACCAGAATTTAGGGAAGGCCCATAGGGGAACCTTTTCGCATAAGTGGGCACTCTGACAAAATGGCTGCTGTGGGTCAGCTGGCTCATTCATAAAATGGCTACTATGGTCGTTGTCACAAAGCACTCATTTACCTCAAGGCAAACTGGTGAGACTAAAAGAAAAGTAAGTTGCCCAAAAACCTAAGTACAAGGTGGGGTCCATTGTCCGAAACACAAAGCGACTCTTTTGAACCCAAATAAAGATGGTGCTGGAGGGTGGCGCTTCACTTTGCAGCATGCCAGCCTCTTCTTCTTTTTTTAAGTGTAACTAAAAAGTAATCTTAAGAAATAAAATAAAAATCAGGGGTTAAGGGCTCTAGTGGGCACCAAGAGAGGTGTCTGCAAGAACATTGCTGCTCATGGGTGCCATGTTGGAGACCCCAGGCTCAGTAGTAGAGAATATGTTTTGCGTACAAAGAAGTCACGTGGCATTTCTAATGGAAGAAACTTTGGCAAGACCTTGTCTTAAGATCTTAGAGAGACGCTGCTTGTTGTAGGGAAGGGGGTGGGCAACTTGCGCTCCTTCCGAAGTTGTTGGGCTGCATCTCACATTGTCCCTCACCATTGGCTATGTTGGCTATACCTTATGGGAGTTGAAATCCAACAGCAGTTTAGAGCAGCACACGTTTCCCACCTCTGGGCTAAGTGGACCAATCAACGGTCTTGCTTAATAAGAAACGCCACAAACAAAGAAGAACACTTTCATGACCCAAAGGTGCAATAAGTGGACAAACACCAGAAGAATCTGATGATATCAAGAAAAATGTAACTCAAAATATACATATAGATCCCTAAATTCTAGAACAACAAATTATGTTGGTGCAAGAAAACAGAAATACCTAAAATAATAATGCAAAATCCAGTGAATCAAAAAGACCGATGGGTATCTGGTACGGTCCCATTTCAAATTCTCTCTTTTCTTTTTCTTTTATCTGTTGTCGTTGTCAGAATCACACTAACAAATGATTGCAAGAGCAATATCCAACTCTCAAGATGGTTATTCAAGATTCTCAACAAAAACATGCATAATGTTGTCTCTACATATTCTCTGTGTTTGTGTGAGATCTTCTAGCCCTCTAATTCATATAAATTTATCTGTCTAGAGTATAACATGACCCTCCTCAAACTGGAACAGCTAATTACATAGGAAACATCCCTCTTTGTTATTTATTATAGAACCATCCCCATGCCTGGACTAGATAGGAGTTTAGTTATTTTAGTATTCCCCGATTATGTTTTACCAAACTGTTCTGGGTTGTAGTTGCAGTTGTACAGCAGGATTTTAATACTGTCTAGACCAGATGCTTTATAGTGATATTTGTTGTTTTTAGGAATGTTGGCTGTTTTATTACTAGATCGGGATGATGATGATGGTGATGAAATTTATGGTTCTAAGCCTCCTTGGGAACACTTTTGCCCTGAAAAGCAGCCTAGAAATATTTGAAATAAATAACTAAAATAAGAGAGCAATCCGATGTCCCATAGACAGCGTCTGGGGGTGGGTAGGGGGAGAACATATGATTTTTCAGTTTTGTGGCTTTGAGCTCATAAACAGCCCTCGGAGCCAGGAAACGGCGCTCTCTGCCCACTCCCAGTTGTAGCCTGTGCAGAGTCAACTGCGGTGGCTGCCTCTCCATGCTCAGTAAACCCAGCGTGGAGAGGGCCAAAAGGGGGTGGTCCTGGGGGCGGGGAAGCTGGTTTAGATAGCTTCCTAAGCGCCATGCAGCCTCCCTCCTCCTGCTCCGAATCCCCCAGCTAGACAGGCAAAATCAGCTTTCCAGCCAAAAAAGCAAAGTGGATGGAGGGAGGAGGAAAGGATCCCCTCAGTGCTGCAGCTGCCCTGCATTGGATACTTGTAAGTCCCTAAGTTTGGAGGCTTATGAGTGCTCAGGGTGCAACCCATAGAATTGCACCCTAACTATAGTAGCTAGCATACTTTTGCTTCTGAGTTAAATGGGTGGCAGAGGTAGTGCATAATACCATTTGTATGGCAGTGGTAGGAATGAATGGCAGTTTAATCCTCTTTCCCTCATCAAGTTAAAAGGGCATTTGTGGTGTTACAGCAAATACCTTTCATCCCTCATTTGCTTTTACTTTTTACTAAGCTTGCTTTAAAAAAAATGGTTGTTGAAAGTTCAGCATTATGACGACCTGAAGTCAATCAAACATCTTGGTAATTAGGCAACAGCTTAACCTGCCTCGGCCAGGGGCTGTCCTTGAGAAAAAGACAAAAATATTTTTCTGGGTAACTTCAAAGGTACCATCATGCAGGTAACAGTAACTGTAGGTATGGGATCTCTGCTATATTTGACATTTTAGAAAATAATTGAGAGATTAGAAACCTGAAACATGCGAGTGTGTGTGTGTGTGTGTAGTGGAAGACTTTCTTTTGCCAGCACTCATTAAAAGACTTCAACCATTACATTTGCCCCATCATCACCTTTTGTTCCTTCTTAGTAAGTTGAAAGATATATCAATTGCTGCCATCTGAAAATGTTGATCGGAGGGTAAAGGCCAGAGAAGGTGCTTTCAGAAATGTTTATTGAGTTGTTCAAGGGAACCAGCAATGGAGCACTTTAGAGGGGAGAAAATAGAGTTCTTGTTTCCATGGAATATTTTTACTTTTCAGGCTGCCCTCCTATACCCACTTACCTGGGAATAAGCATCACAGTTTCCTACAGGAACGTGGAGCCATTTAGAACCTGGGTAAAGGAACAGGATTGTTGCTGAATGTGCTTCTCTAAATATATATACTAACTTACACATATTCTCAAGGGGCTGCCTGTATGCATGGAAAGCCCCAGGGCGGGTGTGCGGTGGTGCTGCATTGATTATATGATACTAGAAACGTAATAGCAATCCTGCCTCCTAAGAGACTTATTTCTATTATTTCTGGGGCAGGGAGTTGCTTTTATTTGATTTAATGGCAAAAAGCTAATTCCAGAAGCGAGTTGCTACTAGTAGTACTACTACTTTCTTTATATAATTTTTTAAAAATCTTATAAAAGTCTTTGTCGGTCTATAACTTTGGTTGCAGTCTTATGGTTTCTGGGAGGGTGTCACAGGAGTTCTAGGACATTGTGGATCTCTCCCTCTTCTGGCCAAGAGGGAAGTCGACTGGTGGAGAAGGAGGTCTGCCACCAGAGGCCCCCTTGTTGCAGCTACGGAAACCATCGTCACCATTGCTGCTCTCTCATCAGTGCTCTGCCAGTGGTGAGGAGAAAGAGGAGTGTTGGTGTGGGTCAAGCAAGGCCTTCAATCTGCAGGATCTCAAGCTGTCCTGTTCCCCCAACATGGCCCCAACAAGGGTGAAAATGTAGCTGGGATACGTATTTTCTTTCCCATCAGTGTCAATGGGAGGGGACTGTTAAAGAGGGGGTAGGGAAGACACTGGAAAATGTGTGTAACCCACCCACCCCAACACACACACACACGGAAATATGTATACCTGTTCAGCAAGGCTTAGGAAGTGACAATTCCCCCACCATGCTTTCTCTGTCTCTTGACCCCCACAGGACTGCTCTGCCAAGCGCCTATGAAAAGGTGGGCATACACTGTTGCTCTTGTAATAAAATATACGAAGTCCGTGTCTCCAAATCTGAACTTCAGATTTTACTTGAGGCGAACCTTACAACATAACCAGTATTTAGAATAATGAATAAATAAATAAATAATAACAGAAAGTGAAATTTAAATGTAAGTTAACACCAGATGTTTAGCTTGGTCCCAATCTAATGTTAGGACATAGTCATTCCATGGCTATGGAATCCTAATGAAGATATCCTCCAATTATGTACATGGACAAAAAAACAGAACATACGTTAATTTAATAAGTTTCATCATAAGAACATAAGAAGCACCATGCTGGATCAGACCAAAGGTCCATCTAGTCCATCACTCTGTTCACACAGTGGCCGACCAGCCATCGGCCAGGGATGAACAAGCAGGACATCGTGCAACAGCAACTTCCCTCCCATGTTCCCCAGCAACTGGTGCACACAGGCTTACTGCCTCGAATTCTGGAGATAGCAAACAACCATCAGGTCTATTAGCCATTAATAGCCATTGATAGTGGATAAGTTATTATTTCACACTCTGGTCATCATAATAAATCACTCATTTGATCCCCGATGCATAATGGACAAAGACAATCTTTGATTTTAAGAATACAAGGCTGCAGTCCTAGGCACACGTGGAATGCAATTCTAAGCATGTTTATTCCCATTGAGCTCAATGAAGCTTGCCTGTATTAAGTGTGTTTGAGGATTGCCTTGTGTCTATTATTATTATTATTATTATTATTATTATTATTATTATTATTATTATATCCCCCATTTTGCCCAATGCTAGGCCTTAAGGCGGCATCACAAAATTTAAAACGTACATTAAAAAACTATAAATAAAGATATACAAAAGTTAAAAGTATATTAAACATATTCCAATATTAAAACTTTTAAACATTTTAAATGACAGTTTTAAAAAGTCTAGGAAACAAGTCCCACTGAATTCAGTGGGATTTATGTGCTTGGGCTTATACTGCGAAAAATTAACTATGTAGATCTAATTCCTGCCCAAAATCTTTTCTTTGCTTTTCCTTTTTCCCTAAGAATATCTCCCAAAGAACTTCTACATTTGTCTGATTATCTAATAAGGCAAGTTTAGCATGAGTAAGTCCCCTGTGGAAAGGTAAGGGATATTTGAGTTGTATATCTTACTTTCAGTAAGTACCCTATATACTTGCACTTAAATCCCATTCATTTTAATAAAGTTTCTGGAAGCTGGTCTGGCTGCTGCACTGAACCGCCTGCTACATTTTTAATCTTTTAAAATCAATTTTAAAATGTTTGTTTGGGGTACAGAGTATGATGGAAGTTTCAAATTAAATAGTGCATGCTTTTAAGGTTTGCCACATTCTGTAGAATCTGTTTTAATTATTGTCAGAAGCTAAGTAGATGGAGCCAGAAATCAAGTAATAAATTCACATTATATTGAACTCATGCATGCACACAAAACAAAACGAAGGCAGCCATCATTTTAATGGCTTCATTGACTAGGCTTTGTTGACTTCCAACCGTATAATTTATTTTGTTTTCTAAATATTGTCTCTATTTGCCAAGAGAGTAGGACATTCTTGCCAGTTTTCCTAGTTGAGATTTTGCCCGGGCTCCTTGTTTGCGAAAGCTCTGTTCATTTCAGTGGAGCACCCATCAAGAGTGAATGCTTTTTTGGAGATGGGTTTCTCATTTACAAAGCCGCTTCAAGAACAGAAGGCTGAGAATATTTCATGGGCATGTTTTGCGTTTGGTTGGACTAATGGAGAACGAAATGGAGTTGCTTTGGGAGTGCTATCCTGCTTGTGAGTTGCTAGTTAGCCATCCCTGAGTACTGGACCTCAGTCATAAAATAGGTATCATTTTTCAAAATTTTGCTTAAGTTTCAAACAGTGGACGCTGCTGGCTCCGATGTCAGTGGTGCGGTGAATTCACTCCAGATTTCAGTCAGAACCAGGTGGGGAACTCTAAAGAAGCTATCCAAGGTGCTCCTGGTTTCAGTCAGAACCAGCCGGAACTCTAAAGGAACTATCCGAAGTACTCTGGGTTTCAGTCAGAACCAGACAGAACTCTAAAGGAGCTATTCAAGGTACTTTGGGTTTTAGTCAGACCCAATTGGAACTCTAAAGGAGCTATCCAAGGTGCTCAGATAGCTCCTTTAGTGTTCCAACTGGTTCTAACTGAAACCTGGAGACGATTCACCACACCACTGACATTGGAGCCACCAGCCTTCCACTGGTTGAAAACAGTTTATAGAATATAAGCTTAGCATGGAAGTCATTTTTATAGCTACCACTAGATTGGTGCTTTACACCATTTGCTCCTAAATATGCCTGTCTGTGACCGGAGTAATTCTTAACATATATTTTTCTCTTTGATGCCAACTATGGTCATCCGTAGGCTCATAACAAACTGCCTTATTTGATGACAGATTGTTTGCTCATTTCGCCTAGTATTGTTTCCTCTGGCTGGCAGCAGCTTCCAGGGTTTCAGAGCACACATACACACACACACAGAGAGAGAGAGAGAGAAAGAGAGAGAAAGCATTTCTCTCACCTGATCCTTTTGAACTGGAGAGGGTAGGGATCGAACATGGGCCATTAGGCATCCAAAAGATGTGTTCTACCACAGGTATGGACCCCTCACCTATATAACAATGGATTTCTTTAGAAATAGCTTAGTTTGTTCAAAACATCAGCGTATTTATTTGTTTATTTATTACATTTATGCTATCTCATCTTTCTTCCATGAGGGACCACAGTGTATCATATATAGGCTTCCTGGGTGGTTTTCCATCCAGGCATTGACCAGACTCACATCTGTTTAGCTTCAGCAAGGGGAATATAATATCATGTGCCTTCAGACCATGCCCCGAAAAAAAAATAGTAATTCTGTTTATACAAAAAAGGCAATGTGGAATGGGTAATGTTTGTATAGCTACATAAGGAAAACCACATATACACACTAATAAGGTATTTCAGATTTGTGTGCAGGCCCAGTTTGGCGGTATCTCCCAGCATTGCATGCCTGTAATTCATGGCACAAATGAAATCATGTGCTCACTTGTAGATTTTCCCTAAAACGGTAGCTTTTAACAGAACTCCTGGTATAGTTCCAAAGTACAGATGTGTATGTTACGAGGCCAAAGAACAGGAAAGATGGAGACCAGGGGTGGAATCCAACTAAAGTCCCACTGAAATGAATGGGAGTTATGTTTGCCATTACTAACTTAAGTCCCATTCATTTCAATGGGTCTATTCCAAGTAGGACTTCAGTTGGATTCTACCCTATATTGTTTCATTCCTATCTGGGATCCTTTTCTCCAGTGGTTTGAAGTAATTCATGTGTGTGTATCCTTTCAGTCTCCTATGCTCCAGTGCTTTGGGCTTGTTAAATATATTCTCAGTCCACTGCACTGGCCTACACCCTAAGCATATGCATGATCAAGCTTCATTTCTCTTCTTTGCTTTTTCTCATAAGTGTATATGTATCTTTTACATGTCAAATTAAGATACCTTGGGTTTGTTGCTAAATCCTGGGCAGCCTTATCATTAGAAAAAAAATATTAACGTTTTGATAATGACTCTGAACTGGAGTTCAGAGCCCACTAAAGTGTCTCCAGGCTTTTCCATAAAACAACAAGTATCTCTGGTTTTTTACGGGAGCCAATCAACCCCAAATGATACAACATTTCTCATCAGGGTCGTACTGAAATAAGTGGCAGTAAACAAACAAATAAAATCTGTTTTAGCTTCTTCTAAATTAGAAAATAAAGATTTGTTTACAATATTTTTACGCATTCAGAAACAGAACGACCTTTTTTTTTAAAAAAAAAAAAAAAGTTAGTTTGAACAGTACGTTTGTAAAATAGAATTTGGTTCCCCGTAGGAAGCCAAGGCATCTGTGGAGGAGGCAAGAGCCCTACGGAGCAGAATCCATCTTGCAGAAGCCGCACAAAAGCAAGCTCATGGGATGGAAATGGACTATGAGGAAGTAATCCGCCTGTTAGAGGTGGAAATTGCCGAGCTGAAGGCTGAGCTTGCTGATCATTGTGGCCAAAATAAAGTAAGCACCTTGGTAGTCTCTTGTAGAGTTGCCATGGTTTCCTCGCTGTTGTCATGTATCCTGTTTTTCATTTTTCTTTCATTTGTTCTCCTAAAGTAGGTCACTGTTTGTCTTGTATTATTCAATAGCTAGAATGATGTGTTGTGAAGTGACAGGGCGGTGGGGGGAGGTGAGGGAGGCAAGATGGAGGTGATGAACTTCCTTTTCTTCAGAGATCTCTCTTGGTTGGGAAAATACGAACCACGACTTTGCTTGGGTCACTGACCAGTATGGCAAAGCTTAAGTGTAAATATTGTGAAACACGGAATATGTTTAGAGGGTTTTTTTCCCGTTTCCGTTTTAACTAATATATTGCATAAAACACTAATTACTTTGGTTTAACAGAGCATTCCAACAAGTAGGAAATGAAGGCTGTGATCCTATACCCATTTACCCGGGGGGTAGCCCTACTGAACTTAGTGGGATTTACTTCTGGGTAGAGTTTTATAGGGTTCTTTTTCAAGGTTTCTAGGTACCTTCAGATATGCTGATCCAATATTATGATCTGATCTCTCCTTTAAGATCTTTTAGGGCAGAGGCATGTCAAAACTGCTGTTGCATTCAGCAGTTTTGACATGTTTCTAAAACACGCAAACATGCCATATAAATTAAGTTTTGTTTAACTTTGAAAGATACAAGATATCAGCATGGCCTCAAAATAGTGCTTCAAACTCCATGGCTTTCAGCTACCTGCTTTCAAAATGTAAAGACTTGATGCTAAATGTGCACATAGCTCTTTATGGTCACTTATGCTCAACTTGAGAACTATGGTTATCATTGCCATTGTCAGAACAGTTTCTTAAAGCTAATGATTATGGAAACCTGGCTTATGCACAACAGTTCATTTGGTGTTTTTTCAATTATTTTTATAACTATGTAATGCATAGAAAAACGCCAACAATTATTATTATTATTATTATTATTATTTATTTATATAGCACCATCAATGTACAATGTGTAATTTATATGTAAATTTCCTTTCATGAGACAGTATCTTCATTATTATTATTATTATTATTATTATTATTATTATTATTATTATTATTATTTATTCAGTTTATATTCCACCTATATACAAAATACCCTAGTCGGCATACAAAGTTAAAAACAATTTAAACAAGATAAAACAATGTTTCCACATGTCTGCATGAGCTTTAAACTGTCTCTTCTTTTAATTTATACAACCATCAGTTTACATAAAATTATATCATTTTGCTTGATCTTTAAGGTAATGAGCACAGGAAAGAGCGGGGTGCTCTACTTTTGCCTTGTGATAAGATCTCAAAGACAGGAGAAAGGGAAATAATCTATGCTGAGAAAAACAGCAGTTGCTGGTTGTCTATTTTATAAAAACCTGTTCCTAAGCAGGCTTAGAAGTTTCCCTCTGGGGAAAGGAAGCTTTCCAGCCAGGTAGACTTACCGACGTTAAGGACTATAGTAGATCCGCCAAAGAAAACTACAGATTGTGTATGCATGTATATTTCCTGGATTTCAGTAGAAATATATATATTGAACAATATAACTTTTTTAGTGTCTCTGAGGGCATAGCTAGATGGGGAGATATCCCAGGGCAATCCCTGGGATCGTCCCTGTGCGTCCACATGCCGCAGACGGGATCCTGGGAGCAGGGAGGAATGACCCCTCCCTTGCCCTGAGATCTTGCCCTACCCCTTGAGCTCGCTTTTTCCATGGTCTCAGGATGATCCCAAGACCGTGGAATGTGTGTGCAGGCGTCCCGGTTTGTCCCGGTTCCTCGCAAGGAGCCGGGACCCGCGCATGGGGCGCAGAGCTCCTCAGGAGCGCTGCACCCATGGGAACTCTGCATCCATTGAGGGTGGGTTGGGGGGAGTGGGAAAAATAATTTAAAATTAAAAAACTTACCTTTTGCGCTTGAGCGTTTGTTCGCTCTGCTCCTTTAACAACAACAAAACAAAAATGGTGGGCGCGACATCCTCTCCCTCCGAGGTTGCCGCACACCACGTATAAACAGAGGAGGAGATCTCGTGATATAAATATCGCGAGATCCTCACCCCTTCGTAGCACTAGACCTGGTAGGTCTAGCTGAGGCCTTAGTGTAGTTCTGCTATAATGCTGAGCTTCAACTATGGTTTTTGCAGTGTGGGGTAGAGCCATCCAAAAGAGGCTCAACAGTTACCATTAGTGATGATGTTTTCCATATTGATACTTAATCCCAACATAGCCCTTTTCTGTATCTGCTACTTGACTACCAGGCTAGAAGACTAGATTCTGTCTTTTCCATACCCTCAGTTCTGAGATTCATGGTCCCTCCTGGGTCCTTGGAAGCACAACACTTTCCCCCCCATCATGAAGCCCCAGAAGGAGAAATAAGTGCCTTTTGGTGGGCTCTTATTTAGGAAGGCTTATTGTAGCTGAGCTTGAAAATCTTTGCGCTAGATGAACTCTAGTGATTTCATCATACTAGTAAATTTTATCTACTAACAAAATGCTCATCAAAACAGTTGGCTATGTATATTTTTGCCTTCAGAGGTCAGAGGGAGCCATTCACTTCTATGGGACCGTGTCAAACAGCTATAAATCAAGTTACAGTTTCAGGTGAGGTCAGCAGTTTTAGGGGCAGTTTATACTCTCATCTGAACTGGGTCCCTTATTGTAGGAATTATACTTTCTCCCATAGAACTGAGTGGATGCCATGGACCAGGGACGGACAACTTATGGTCCTCCAGATGTTTTGGGCTACAATTCTCATCAGACTTAGCCAGCACAGCCAGAGTGATCTTGGGAGTTGTGGGCCATAACACCTGGAGGGCTACAAGTTTAGACCTTTATAGGAATAGTGAGGAGCTGTGCTTGAGGAGAGATAGAAAGGGTCTCTATGCACTATATTTGCACAAGTAGCACCTCCACACAAATCCATTGGCAACCCCAATTGCCCCTGAGAGGATTTCATAAAGACTGCCTCATGTGTGAACCCAGGGCCAGCCCTAGACATTTTGCCGCCTGAGGCAGAGCAGCAAATGGTATCTCACCTACCTACCCAAGTCAAAGTCCATGGTATCCAAAGGCAGCCAAGTTATTTTGGTAAAAGAGGCAGAAGATCCCATAAGTAGCTCTCCTCATCCCTGGCGGTAGAAATACAATGAAAATAAAATAAATAACAATTTGCTGCCCTTCCATGACACTCAGTATCTGCTGCCTGAGGCGACTGCCTCACTCTGCCTCACGGTAGGGCCAGCCCTGTGTGAACCAGCCTTTCATGTTGTATGGCACCCTGTAGTCGATATGCCCCTGGCGCAGTAAGTACAGAAGGAATGATAGAGCAGATCAATATAGATACAGAAATATTTGTGTGATATTTGCAAGACTAGAACACTTGAAAAGGCCTCCGTGACTAAAATTACCATGGGTTATGGGAGAATGAGTCATCTTTAATAATTCTTGTATCAAATTGACTTTTCTTCAAGTCACACTAATTTCCTGTAGGGAAAGCCTTCATTGATAAAGTCTCTTGATGTGATGCAGGGAATAAAAGTAAAATATTCTCGCCAAAAATAAAATTAAGAAATCCTTCGAAGGAGTAGAAAATTGCACCTCCCGCTATAATCAAACCATAATTGGCCACATCATTGTATCATGTAGCCCTGTGGCATCTTTTGAAGAGGAGGAAGTTGAGATTATATGAAGTGGAAATGCAGCTGCAGTGCCATCCTCTTAATACATAATGTCAGGGGGGAACTGCATATTATACCTGCATACCACCATCACCATACCAATTTCTTCACCTCTACAATGTGTGTTCTCCTATGTCCAGACATTGTGCATTCCCCCACCAGCTGCAGCCAGGGTGTGAAGCGGAAGCAGGAAAACTTTTAAGCATCATGACATCACCATCATCATCGCATTTTTACCCTGCTCTTCAGCTGAAAAAGGCTCCAGAGTGGCTTACAAAGATAATAATAAGGCAATCCCTGCCCTTAGACCTTCAGTCTAAATGTCATGACACAAAAGGAAAAGGAATTGGGAGGGAAAAGGAAAAGCAAACTCAGACACTAGTTGCTAGTTCTAACATTCTTACAAGCATTCTTTCTGCAGCGGCTGCTTCTCTGACCGACGTATGGGTCCAGACTGGCCTTCCCCTTATGTTCTTCCTAGGAGGCAGGGCAAGCAGCCTCCCAGTGGCCCTTGGTCCTCTGGCTAATGGATAGGCCATAGTGTGTTGCCCTTCTGCTCTGCAAGTCCCAGGGCAACATTGGCATAATTGATACTCCAAGAGAGCAGACATCTGAACATGGGGTGGTATGGGACAGCCACACGAAGAGTAGCCGTGTGTGTGTGTGTGCGCGCGCACGCACGCATTCAGGATCAATGACATATGCAGACTCTTTTTCTGCCTGTCACTAAGCTTTTTGTTGGTTACAAATAGAAGGAATTGTTAACTGAGTGTTTTCAAGGGCACGTGATTGAGCCTTTTGTGGGCATCTGACGTGCTTTTCCAATGGTTTTTTTTATTATTTATTTATTTATTTATTTATTTAAAACATTTATATCTCGCCCTATATCATTAAGATCTCAGAGCGGTGTACAGATAAAAGCATACAGTATAAAACAATAAATACGCACAGTTAAAACCAAATTAAAACATGAACCAAGTTAAAACAATATATAATTTAAAAGCAATTAAAACAGTTAAAACAATGTGCCATCTTAGTGAATTTAACCACCAAAGGCTTTGTTTTAAAAACCATGTTTTTTCTTGGCATCGAAATGAAATCATTGTTGGCGCCAGTCGGGCCTCCAGTGTTTGCAATGTCTTCAAGCTCATCTGTTCTCCCACAAACCCATATAGGCCCGTCTGTCAGTTTTCATTGGATGTTGGACCAGATCCTGCTGTAAGGAATCTAGGCTGGTCATATGTCATGTTTTACAGAGGATAGTGCTGTGCTTGAAGGGGTTTCAGAGGACTGTCCATAAGTGTCCTCTATTTGAAGGTCTGTCCAGTGAACACCCAGTTTAAAGATTAAGAACCATCCAAAAGAAGAACTGGGCCTTGAAGCCCATCAACAGCACACACACACACACACGTCACCTGGTTACACTCTTCCACACTATGGCAAGATGTATTGTATTTCTATTGAAATTATAACAATAATTTCTAAATTTGCATCTATGCATATAAATTAGCACATGCAAATATTATGCAGATCTCTGTCCTCTCTTTTGACTGTTCATAAGTAGCCATCCTAGGAATCCCCCTTTTCCACTTCTTCAAGTGTTCACAGAAAGCTCTTTGCTCCGACATTTAAGTTCCTGCACTTCTGGTTTGGTGGCCTAGCTGAATTTCTTTTTCCTAGGACAGTGTCCAAGATTTAAGGAAGAGGATTACTGTGCTCGATTGCCAGTTGAGAAAATCCGAAACGGCCAAGAAAGCCTTTGAGGTGGCAACTGAAAAGTTACTGCAGTTTGTTGAGGTAAAGATATTTTCCAGCAAGGTCTTTCTCTTGAAAGGAACAAGGTTGATTATATTATTTTTTACTGAGGTCACTCTGAAGGCATGTGAGGGCTTTAGCCAAACATAATAAGTCCTGAATGAATTCATAAACTATGGTTTATGGAGCTCAGATTTAAGCAAACTGCAGCAGCAAGGAATCCCATGGCCAGATGTTTTGCATGGATTGGGGTGGTGGTGGCAAGGAATAACTGAAGAACAGCCAGAACATAAATACAGGTTACTTGATATGTTTACACTCATTTAATGATATTACCGTGTCAATTTTGATTTTATAACTTTTAAAAATAAGATCCTAAACCTTGTGCTTAATCCCAGTGCCTTTGTACTCACTGGACAGGCCACTGGAAAACAGGAACAGGTTTGTTTTTCTTTTACTGAGCAGTTTGGTAGAATCTTGCTGCAATGATTTTCTTTGTATGCCCACAAGTATAAGTCCTAGAAATGTATTCTCTTCCTTGTCTTGTCTTTTTCTTTAGTGAAAACTGACCATTCAGAGAATGGGTCTGGAACATAGCAGGAGGGGCAAGGTCCCCAGTAGCTACAAGCCCTCTTCAGGGATGGCCCTCTCTTTGTATATTCTCAGGGCCTTGATACAATGATTCTAGGGGTGTTGTGGATTGGAAACTTGGGTCTCTGCAAAAGTTTTACATTAGGCTAGACCCCAGATCCTCTGTCTCAATGATTCCAAATGAGACTCCTCTGAACTGCCAGATAATTAAATTGTGGTTGGAGGAGGAAACTTCTTTTGTTTTGCTTTGTTGTTTGTTTATGGTTATTATTATTATTATTTATTTATTTATTTATATAGCACCATCAATGTACATGGTGCTGTACAGAGTAAAACAGTAAATAGCAAGACCCTGCCGCATAGGCTTACATTCTAATAAAATCATAATAAAACAATAAGGAGGGGAAGAGAATGCAAACAGGCACGGGGTAGGGTAAACAGGCACTGGGTAGGGTAAAACTAACAGTATAAAGTCAGAACAAAATCAAGTTTTAAAAGCTATAGGAAAAAGAAAAGTTTTTAGCTGAGCTTTAAAAGCTGCGGTTGAACTTGTAGTTCTCAAATGTTCTGGAAGAGCGTTCCAGGCATAAGGGGCAGCAGAAGAAAATGGACGAAGCCGAGCAAGGGAAGTAGAGACCCTTGGGCAGGCGAGAAACATGGCATCAGAGGAGCGAAGCGCACGAGCGGGGCAATAGTGTGAGATGAGAGAGGAGAGATAGGAAGGAGCTAGACTAGTGCTGGTGGGTCTTAGTCAGCTTAGAGAATCCAGAAGGGAGTCACTAATGGGATGATGGGGGTCCCTTTCCCCTTGCAGAGAAAAAGCCATTTAGGTTGTTTCAAAGTCTGAACTAGTAGTTGCTGCTTTCTGACCACACCACCAGGGTGGGAACAATAAGCCCTGGGGTCTGATCCAAGACCTCTCCTTTGACTCCCATCTCTTGAGATACCCCTAAAGGGAAGCTGCCTGACAAGACTGTCTTCCCACCTACCCCGGCCCGGTCCAAAGTTTAAGAGCCCTTGCATAGTTGTAAGTTGTGGTTGGCGCAATGCAGCTGGTCAGCAACAGAGGTATTGCTCAAATTATAGTGGGCCAGAGGAACCCTGCACCCCTTTCGCAGTAATCTAGTGGCACCAAGGCTTGCAGGAATGCAACACTGGCACTTTATGATTAGCAGGGATGCTGACATCATCTGCCATCCCCTCGAGATTCCCTTTTCTCTCTTGAGTTTAGCTGCAACCCTCACGGTAGCTGGGGGCAGAATTGACTTTCCAAGCAACAATATATCGTTTCCTGCTGTAATGCAAAGTATATTGGGGTAACCTGGTCTTTCATGGGAAATTAAGACGCATTGGCTTTACAAAAGATCTGCTCCTGAAAACTGCTACAACAGATTTGGTGATTTTTTTTATTCTCCTTGGTGTCATGGCTATGGAGACTGTAATGATGAATGCCTGCACTATAAAATTTACCATTATACCCTTGCCCGTACCTTTCATCATAGCTCTCCTTAACTAGCCCAGTTTGCACAATTGTGGCTGGGGGAGTAAGCCGCCATGTTTTATTTCGTCTGCCACACAGGATTAGCAGAATTATTCTCATAGGCGTGCGCAGCACATTTCATTAGGGGGTTCAGCCAGGGATTTTTTTTTTTAAGGTAAACATTGATTAAATATACAGTAATAAAGGACTTTTTTTTCATTCATCAAACAAACAAAATAAACGAAAACTGAAGTAAACTGTATTTTTTTTAATTAACAAGTAATCTGTACTTTAAAAATACACATTTTAAAATGGAGACTCTGAATACTATTTTTTTGCTATAGTGATAACCAGGCATATATAAAGATACAGTCAATTTTCACCATCTTTAAATTTAATCAGATAATGACCTAATCCAAACTTACTAAAACAGATTCACATTTAAAACAGTTTCTATCACATTAACAACAATGAGTGTCATCTTACGTTCCAGCACCATACAGAGAATACACCATACATCAAATGCCCTAATAATGATTTTAAAAGATTGCCCTGTGTGCTGCTGAGCAAAGAATTTGGAATGAGGTCCAGGAGAGAGACTTCTGGGGTGAATATAGTGAGGACGAGGGGTGGCTGCAAGCCTAGCGTAAGAGAGGGCTGGCTGGCAAGATTTGGAAAACTTGGGGGAGTGTAGGAGATCTGGAACTAGGGGCATCTCTGAAAGGCCGCGAAGGGGCTATTGGCAGAAGACAGGAGATGAAGGAGAAAAGAGAGGATGGGAAACCGTCACAAGGGCACATCAGTCTTCTTTACTGATCAATTGTAAGCCGCTCCGGGAGACTTTTAGGCTGAGGTGCAGGATAAAAATACTCTAAATAAAAATACTCTAAATAAAATAAGGGCAGAAGAAGAGGATTGGCGTAGGGGGAGCCCTGGGGAAAGAAGAGAGAGAAATGCCCCTATGTGTGGGGCTAGAAGAGGGAGAGAGGGTGCAGACAGCAGAGGTATGAGTGTCCCGGAGGGGAGAGGAAACAGAGGTAATGTTTAGCCTTGAGGAGAAGCCTGAGGGGAGACATGATAACACTCCTCAAATACTTGAAAGATTGACACACACAGGAGGGCCAGGATCTCTTCTCGATCATCCCAGAGTGCAGGACACGTAATAATGGGCTCAAGTTACAGGAAGTCAGATTCCAGCTGGACATCAGGAAAAACCTCCTGACTGTTAGAGCAGTATGACAGTAGAACCAGTTACCTAGGAAGGTTGTGGGCTCTCCCACACTAGAGGCCTTCAAGAGGCAGCTGGACAAGTATCTGTGGGGGATGCTTTAGGGTGGATTCCTGCATTGAGCAGGGGGTTGGACTCGATGGCCTTGTAGGCCCCTTCCAACTCTGCCATTCTATGATTCTATGATATATTGTTACCATCCTTGGGCTCAATTCTCTGCCTGTTCAGACAGAAAAAAAGTCCTACAACTTCCAGAATGCCCAAGCCATCTATGCTGGCTGGGACATGCTGGGAGCTGTAGGACTTTTTCTGTCTATAGGACTGCACCCTAACTCAACCTAACTTCGCAAAAGCACAAGCTCCTGGACCTAGTTCTAACCTTAACCCTAAAAAGAGCCCTGTGCAACCCCATGCATGTCTACTCAGAAGTAAACATGCTGGCTGGGACATGCTGGGAGCTGTAGGCTTTTTTCTGTCTATAGGATTGCACCCTAACTCAAGCTGACTTCTCTTGGGCCTAGTTCTAACCTTAACCCTGAAAAGAGCCCTGTGCAACCCCATGCATGTCTACTCAGAAGTAAACATGCTGGCTGGGACATGCTGGGAGCTGTAGGCCTTTTTCTGTCCAAAGGATTGCACCCTAACTCAAGCTGACTTCTCTTGGGCCTAGTTCTAACCTTAACCCTGAAAAGAGCCCTGTGCAACCCCATGCATGTCTACTTAGAAGTAAACATGCTGGCTAGGACATGCTGGGAGCTATAGGACTTTTTCTGTCTCCAAATCATCCCCCCAAGTCACAGAAAACTACAGCCAACCCCACTACAAACATACATTCATTCAGTCAAACAACCAGGCATCCCATTCAGACATCAATACACTCACACTGTCAGCACACACATACACTCAGCATCACTCACTCCAAAAACACACATGCATGCACACGTGCATTCACTCAAAGACCCCATGCACCCCCACATTCTCTCTCACACACAAACCTCAGTCTTTCCTCCTCCTCTATCTTCTCCTCCTCCTGCTTGCTTCTTCTTGCTGCTTCTTGTGCTTCTTCTTGCTGCTGCTTCTGCTTCTTCTGAGCTGGGGGGTGGGGTGCTGGAGGCTGCGTTGTTGCACGCAGCCCCCAACCCCTCACCTTGCTCTTAAGGACCTAAATTTCTCCCGTGAGTGGCGGCGGCCATCTTGAATCTCGCCCGAACTCACGTGAGATCTCGGCTGTTGGCTGGGTCTCACAGAGTTCCCAGCCAGCTGCCGAGATCTCGCGTGAGTTCGGGCGAGATTCAAGATGGCCGCCGCCACTTGCCGGGGAAATTTAGGCCCGGTAAGTTGGAGTTGTGGTTGCTGCAGACCCAGTAACCACAACCCCGGTATTTTGGCAGGGACGGGGTAAACATGGCGGCGGCAGCATATTAGGGGGTTCAGCTGAACCTGCTGAACCCCCTGTCTGCACGCCAATGATTATTCTTGGCAGCACCAGAACCCTACAACAGCCTATGGGTTCTTGGTGGCTGGTTAATCACAGCAAGAAGCCGCCTTGGCCCGCTTTGCACAATACGATAAGTGGAGGCGCTGAAGGTAATTATGTGAATCCCACCTCCCCACCAGCATATGACTGACACACAGGGTGGTTAACAAGCCACCATGGCTGATTACCCACCCTGCAATCATGCAAACCAGGTCACTGTTTTAAAAATCTACCATGTGTGTGTACACATGATTTGGCTAAAATTGAAGAAGGCTGCTACTGCTGTTGGATTTCATTACACACACACACCTCCGCCACACACACACACCCTTCCTCTCATAATTTGAGCATTGAACTCAGGATAGTCCAAGTCCCTATATGAAGAAGATGTAGGTAGAAAACGAGGGACAGGAACAGAAAGTTGCATCACACAAGACCAAGCTTCCCCCTCCTATCTTAGGACTTGTGCAATACTGTAGCCCGAGAACATTACTTTTGACTCAAAAACATGAGTACAAAAACATTGAGAGCCACTGTGGTGTAGTGGTTAGAGTGTCAGACTGGGAGTCTGGAGATCTGGGTTCTAACCCCCACTCAATTATGGAAGCTGAGCCAGTCACAGACGCTCCGCCCAACCTACCTCACAAGGCTGTTGTTTTGAGGATAAAATGTAGAGGAGGAGGATTATGTAAACGGCATTGGATTCTTTGGAGGGGAAAAAAACAAGATATAAATGTAATAAATAAATTAATAATAACTAAATACTGTGGACCATAGGCATTGGTACCTATAGGCCATAGAATGCCTACTCCATGTGCTGAGACAACAGCAGCCCTTCACTTCACAAGCACTCAGAGGCTCTGGCTCTTGGTCCCCGTGAAGGCAGTTGGAAAATTTGGGAGCCATTAAGTTGGACACTAACTTTGCTATTGATTTCAGTGGGATATGAACTGTGGCCAATAGAGCCAAGTTGCTTTAAGTCAAGGTATACAGATTTATGTGTTCTGTTGACTGTAGCCTAGATAAGCAGAGGGTGAAATGAAGATGCTGTACGAAACATTTGAGAATGGTAACTCTGCTTCTCCTTGACAATTTGCCGATAGGTTGTACCTGAAGTGCTGCTATCAGATAACTCCACTTCCCTGACCAACCTAAGGTAGGAAAATGTAGGATTAATATGTGCTTTTGAAGTTAATTTGGTGAAATGGAAATGGTCATGAATGAATATAGAATCACTGATAAGATGGCTAAAAACCAAACAGCTGATTCTTAACCTTTAGCAGTTTAGGCTTACTATTTGTACAACTAGTTTCTTGTAGGGCTTCAAATTTGCAGAATGTTTTATCACCTTTATGGTGTTAATACTCAAAATGTCCTGCCTTGATAGGACAACTAGACTTGTTCCTTACAGGTGGAGAACTAAGGTGAAGCGATTTGTCCACACAATTAAATCTACAGTGGTGGGACTTGAACCTAGTTCTCCTAGTTTCAAGTTCAACTATCTACTAAACCTCACTTATTCCAGAGGCCTGATCTATTTAGGACCTAGTTAAAGTAGATTCTTTGGATAATCAAGATGAAATTAGACTGCTTGTGAAAGGAATGACAATTTCTTGATAGAAAATGGGTGCGGAATAAAAATACGAAGAAAGCTCACATCTCTCTTCAGCCCATGAAGCTGGCAAATTCCAAAGAGCTGCCATTTGCTGGGGCCCCAAATCAACAGCAAATAGAGATCATTCCTTGAACCCCAAGTTTTCCAGGTTGGCGTGCACATTCCCCCTGGAGCAAAGCCAAATTAATCAGTCTTTTATGCCCTTTTCTGATAGTACATGCATCACAGGCAGGTAATGACTTACCTGTCCTATGACCAACAGATCCCACATTCTAACACCATGAGGGGAGGGGGAAGAAACCCAGTAAAGCAAACAGAGGAAATTTGGCAGCTGCATTGTTGACATAAGGGTTACACCCTTATCAGACAGCTAGAGCATGTTGATTGATGCCTGAGCCTCTTTATGAAGCCTACAGAGTTGCCTCATATATCTGGGGCCTACTCTAAGAAACAAGAAAACTGCCCTTTAAATAGGCCTTTATACATTTAATAAACAATATATAGGACAACTGTGTAAGTTCAATACCACTATTTCTAACTCGCTGCACATGGTAAATGTCAGTTTCAGGGATCCTGGCACAAAGTTAACAGTTAAAAGTCCAATTAATGATTCCTTGGCATATATAGATAATAGATCCATATATTTATTTTTCTTTATTCTTTATTTACTAGTGTAAAGTGCTAGTAATCCGAGAAGGATTGAATGAAAATATGTTTGGCTGCTTCCTTTACGAATGGAACAATTTTATATGGGTCCAGTGATGTAATTTTTAAAAAAATCAACTGACTTATTTTGGTTAAAACAAAATTTTAAAATAAAACTATTGTAATATATCTGCGAAGACAACATTGGAGTTAAATGAACTTTAGAGTAAATCAGTCTGGTACACAAAACTGACACTGAAGTTTTTTTAAAAAATGAAAACAAAACAAAAATGAGGCAAATCTGTCTGGTACTCAAATAAAATGGGTGGAGCAATGGGAGAAAACCAAACAAAAATTAGCTTAATTGGTTTAATGCACAAAAACGCACAGAATCCTGTTTTTTCAAAGGTGAAAACACACCAGCAAAATATGTCTGGTACTCAAAAAACAAAAACAAAAACCAGCAAAGGTAAAAAAAAGAATTAGATGTTGTTGTTGTTGTTTTAAAAAAAGATCAATTACAATTTCTTTAAATTTCAAGTTGAAAACACATGATGTTAAGTCAAGTGCTGTTTGGAGTGGAGCAAATGAACCAGCATTGAACCACAGAGGAATAGGAGACTATAAACAATGGAGGCTGGTGGCTCCAATTTCAGTGGGGCTATAAATCCATTCTGGGTTTTAGTCAGAACCAACTGGAACTCTAAAGGAGCTATCCATGGTGCTGAACCATATCCCCAAAATAGGTTGAGCTCCTTGAATAGCTCCTTTAGAGCTCTGACTGAAACCCAGAATGGATCCACAGCCCCACCAAAACCGGACCACCCACCTCCACTGCAAATAAGCATACTGTTTTGCTATTCAGGCTTGAGCTTTGAAGTTTCTCAAAGCTTCAACATTTTCTGCACATCTTAGACTGCTCAAGTTTCATTTTAAAGCAAAAATTAGCAAAATTGGCCTGTTTGAGCTCTAGTAATAAACCTTACACCACCATCATTCCAAGCATTTTTATCCCACTCTTCAGCCAAGGGTCCAAGTATAGCTTACAAAGACAGTTCCTGCCTGCAGGCTTAAGAGCTAAGGCACACGACACAAGAGGAAATGGGATTGAGAAGGACAAGGAAAACATAAAATATAGCCACTAGATTCTCAGTTGCAAAGTTCAACAGGCCATGGAATAGAAAGGCTGCTTTCCTTAATCCACAGCCAGTGTGATGTAGTGGTTAGTGTTGGACTGGGAGACTGGAGATCAGGGTTCTAGCCCCTACTCAGTCATGGAAGCTCACTGGGTGACTTTGGGCCAGTCACAGACTCTCAGCCCAACCCACCTCACAGGGTTGTTGTGAGGATAAAATGGAGAGGAGGAGGATTATGTATGCTGCCTTGGGTTCCTTGGAGTTAAAAAAAAAGGCGGCATATAAATATACTAAACAAATAAATAAATAAACAAACCTCTCCCTCTGCACACACCCCACCAGCATTTTTCTAGGTTAAAGTAAAAAATGAACAGCGTTTGCTTATATTGAACAAAGCTCTGGGCTCAGAAGAGCCCCTTAAGTGCCATTGCAACATTGGAATAGCTGAGAATGAATATGCATTCAGTGTCATGAATAAGAATGCTGCGATATTACAAATAAACATTTTTGCCCTTTTTCATATGTTCCTTTCAGTGACAGAAAAGCCACCTTCTCTTCTAAAACACTCCTTGCGCGACTAGGAAGGAATGGCCGCACCGTTCCAGCATCCCTTGCCGCAGAAGCCAAAGACCTTGCTAGATCTGTCCGTGCCATTCTGGAAACAGATTGTGAGTATTACATGTTTTTCGCCCTGTTCTTTTCCTTTTTTTTTTTTGCTTGACAATTTAAAGAGGAATGTTGTTTGGCTAATTGTGGGTTGTGCTATGAATCCAGTGTATGGTTTGTCAAAGGAAGAAAAATAACAATCAGTGAAAGGCACAGATGGCAAAAATAAATGTAGTAATTCATATAATTCTAGCATTGATACTTTGGAATTATGAATTCAGTAACTGAAATAGAAAAATGCAGGTATGTGCAAACATTCTTGTTCTGTAATTGTACCTATTCTAGGATGTAGTTTTGTTTAACTTCAAACATGGAAAGCAAATTAAAGACAGAAGGTTGAAAAGAACAGCCGATGATTCAAATAGAAGGAACTTTGAGATTGTATGCTACTTATCCCAAGTGCTGTTTCTATGAGTAAGATGATGCATTAAGATAGATACATTTTATTAGGTCCTTAGTGCAGGACAATGCACTAAGAACTAGTTCCATGGTGGCTTCATAGTAAGCAGTAACTAAAGCTATAGAGAAGATCTGCCTAGGTACATTATACGTACGCTGGAATCACTTTGCCATACAAAGTGATCCTGAATTGCACACACACCCAACCAGGTGAACAGATAATAATCCAGAATCCTTTCTTTACAGTTTATCTCTAGTATACCTAGGCCGTTGCTAGACGCGGGTTTTGCCCAGGCTGATACCCGGGCTCACCCCTGTGCGTCCAGATGCACAGATCCTGGGGTCAGCCCGGGCTAAATCCTCCCTTGGCCCGGGATAACTGGCACCGGTTGTGGACCGGTATTTCCGCAGCCCCGGGCTGAGCCCGGGACTGCAAAAGGTCTAGCCCGTTCCGCAGCTTTTCCTGGCTACGGGGCTTACTTGTGAGTATCTGGGAGAAGCTGCGCACTGGGCCGGGGGGGAGGAATCGTGGTGGGGAGAGATGGGGGCCAGGGGGGGAAGAGCGGACCCTGCAGGAGAGATGGGGGGGGAAGAGCGGAGCCAGGGGGGAAGATTGCGGCTGGGGGGGTGGAGGGGGCATCGGACATGGCGGGCGATCGGGCAGGCAGGCATGGCAGGTGGGGGTGCGATCGGGGGGGCATCAGGCATGGTGGGCGGGCATCGGAGATCGCGGGCAGGGGAAGGACAACGGGGCCGGGGGGGAGATCGCAGATGGAGGGGGGAAGGAGGTTTTTTTTAAAAAAAACCTACTTACCATTCCTGGCTCCTGCGCGGCTGCTGCCGCTTTAAAAATAAATAAAAATGGCGGCCGCAACGGCTCTCCTCCAGAGCTCTTTGCGGCTCGCGTGTGAATAAGGGCGAGATCTCGCGTTATTCATAACGCGAGGTCTCCCCTCCTCTCCCCGGATTTTCCACCAGGTCTAGCAAAGGCCTAAGTCTTTTCTTCTTATTCTTCATATTGCAGTTTTATTGTTATTTACATAAGGCATGGTGATATTATAAAACCCGATAGGTAATAACACCAAATATTATTCATAATGATCAAATTTAAACATTAAAGATGGACACAAATTAAAAGCAGCCTTAAGAATTTAAACACAATCGATTTTCATACCTAAACTGAAATTAAATCATCCCCTGGAAAGAAAAGGGGTTTAATGTTTCCTGAGCTTTTTCATTCCAGTAATTAATCCACTTTTCTATAAATTGATCCTCTCCCTTCTCTAGCTTTTATCATGTTAGTCAATGAAATCATAGCAGCCACATCCTGGACTCTGAGATACCAGTCATTAATTGAAGGTAGGATCCCTTTCCAGCTATAACTTATTGCCATTGGGGCCCACTGCTAAGAGGTATTAGCCCCATTTTGATATTCTCACAAGCAACTATGTCCTCAAGAAATCCAAAAAGAACTACTCGTGGGTCCTTAGGGAGTGACATATCCTAAAAATAAACAGACCTCATTCAACATAGAGGACCAGAATCTATTATTATTATTATTATTATTATTATTATTATTATTATTATTATTATTTAGATTTACATTTATATACTGCCCCATAGCCGAAGCTCTCTGGGCGGTTTACAAAGATTAAAAACAGTGAACATTAAAAACAAATATACAAATTTAAAACCATAAAAAGCATAAAAAACAGACCGTTGTTAGGCAAGTCCAAAAGTTAGTCAGAATGTTTGCTCACTGCGAGCCATACCTCCAGCACTTATCCTCAGCTGCATATAGATCTTATTAAGTCTAGCTGGTGTTACTATCTAAACATAAGCTTATAAAAAAAACTTTCCTTGATGTTCATGCATAGTGTGCTTTTGGGGTTGGTCTTCCAAATCCATTCCCATACCTTCTGGCCAGTATATCTTTCCACATCTTTTTTCCCATTTGATACGAGTTATTCCTTACATCTTGTTCAGCTGGCAGTCTATAGATTCTACTGGATAAATTACATGTAATTAGCACTTCAAATTCAGAGCCGGTGTGGTGTAGTGGCTAAAGTGTTGGTAGTGGGAGTCAGGAGAGCCTGAGTTCTAGTCCCCACTTCGCCATGGAAACCCACTGGGTGACTTTGGGCCAGTTACAGACTCTCAGCTCAGCCTACCTCACAGGGTCGTTGTTGTGAGGATAAAATGGAGAGGAGGAGGATTATGCACGCCACCTTGGGTTCCTTGGAGGAAAAAAGGCAGGATATAAATGCAATAATAAATAAAAATAAAATAAATTCAGAACAGTCTCTCAGGGAGCCATATTTAGTTATTCAATTTGCAACTATCTATTTGTGTTGTAAGTATTGGGAAAATGAGATACGATTTTGCCCTGTTTGTCCATTCATTTCTCCATAACTCTTCACTAGTCCATTTCTGAGCAATTTCCTGATCTCAATTGAATCATTTTCTTTTGAAATTTTCATATTACCAAGAATAATTCTATTTATTATCAGTTCATTTTCATTTATTGCTGTTTATGGTGAAAAATAAGGACTTCATTTACTTTAAACATTTGCTATACTTTAAACAGATTCCAAGTACAGGGGATTTCTTTAATCGTATCCAAATCCTTTTTACTGCAAAACCAAACAGTGGCTCAGTTCAGACAACACGTATCCCAGCGGTGCTCGTCTCAAAAATGTGAAACATTGCCAATTTATTATTTCTCTGAAATATGAAACTAGGGGGATATCTACATGGAAAATCCATGTAGATTTTCCTCCAGTTCTACTCCTCCCTCAAATTGATCATGTCAGATGATTGCATGCCCCACTCCGTAGTTAGCGCAGCGTTTCTTACCCTAAATCTATTTTTCCCCCAAACTTGCGATGGATTTTTCCATCACTGCAGATTCAGTGCAGTTGGGGAGTCTTTGTGACCTCAGCTTGTTTCGGCGTGGGCTGGCGGAATTGGCACTGGTTGACCAAAGGGAACGTTGTGTGGGGCGGGGGCATTGTGAGAGCGAAGGGCTAAACATGGCTACCTGGAAGTAACACCGTCTTCCATTGTACTTTGCCGAGTACAGGAGTGGGGAGGAGATGCAGCCCTGCTGCTTTGAAACTGCACTGTTGTGAACATGGACTCAATCGCTGCCTTTCCACTCGTTAGTGCTGTACTATTTCACAGCTAGGCAGTTGTTGAAGCTTGTTGATTCAAAGCTTTGCAACAAGGAAGGAGCACAGCTGAGAGAGAGTGGGTGCCTGTTGATTTGAAACTGTGTAGGTGCATGGAGGCATCGTTTCGCTGCTACAGAGTTGAGCAGCAGAAGAAAAAAATCTACTTTCATAGCTCCATCATTAGTTGCTATTTGCTGTGCATTACGCTGTGTAACTGATCCTGTGAAATTTCAGTGCAGGAGGTTTCAGGTTCAACCCTGCCCACATATCTTGGTGGTTATTGCATCGCAACTGCAATGCTGCAGGTTTTGGAGGGACACCGTAGAGGCAGCCCCAAGGACACACATACAATGGGCATTATCCAGTCCTTCCTGCTGATAGCACGACAGGAAGCTAGCCGAACAGCCAGAAGCAAGTGGAAATGCCCTCCAAAATGAGCGGGTGAGTGGAGTTTGCAGAAGGACGTTTTGCTGACCTGTCCTGACTCGGAAACAAGCATTTCTAGTTGTTTCCAGGGTTGCTTCGAGAATTGCTGGCTTTCTGATGGGTCCCAGTTGTGTAACAGATTGACATGGAGCTCAATGGCAACATTGGATACCGCCCGATGTTAACAAGTATACACTCTACAATAAACGTTCTTTTACTTAGCAACTGCCTAAAAATAAAATATCCTTTGCTATCACCCTTTTGTACTGAAGAAGATACTATATTTGCACAGGCAATTAGAAGGAAGTTGGTACAGATTGCAAAATGGATTTAGCAGATTTTTTAAAAATAAAAAACACTGTTTCAGGAAACAATGAAAACAAAATCTACGCTTCTGAAAACTCTACTCTGCCAAAAATTAAACTGGAGAATATTCAGTGCAGCCCTCCTACTAGAAAAACAACTCTACCATCTATTACGGATGACTTTCCGAGAAGTGTTGGCCAGTCTTGATTTGAGCTGTTCAAGAGTTGCTCAGCATTTCAGGCAGTGGGGGGAGGGGGATTTTTTATTTTTTGTAATTTGCCTGTTCTGATCATTTAACACCACACACACACACACACACACACACACACACACACTACTGGATTTGGGTGCACAACTCATAGCCCTGCAAATGTTTTGGCCTACAGCTCCCATCAGTCCTAGCCAACATAGCCAATGGTGAAGGATCATGGGAGTTGTAGGCCAAAACATCTGCAGAGCCCCAAGTTGCCCATCCCTGTTATAGAATAACCACAATTATCCATTCTCTTTAAATTTGGAGAAAATTACATTTATATTCTAGAATCAGTTGAGAGACATAATAATTGGCCTTGTTTATGTAAGCTGGATGGATTTTCCAACACGTTGAAGGCCATATAATCTATCATAGCAACGGGTTTACAGAATACTGATAATTCTGCCAGAAAGGTAAATTCCATGTAATACAATCTCTAACCACTACAAATGCTTTGAATTAAAACTAGGTCAAAGCAAGATACAGGCCAACTGGTACTTCCACAAGCAAATGTCATTAATTATTCTTGGTTTAGTAATCAGCTTAGTTCAGATTCTCATGTTCCTGTTCATCAGGGCAAAGTCACTACCAGGTGACAGCTACTTAATGATGATGCAGGGCCCAAAAATGTGGGCACCAGATTTCATGGACTCCGCATCCTCGATCCATTTAGAATCGGGCCTTGTCTGAAGTCTGGACTAATGTGAAATGGATCTGTTTTAACCCCCACCACTCAAAAGCTGTTCCTGCAATTCCTTTTCTTTCCCCAGACTTACCTTGATGGGATAGGGGACAAGGACAACTCTAGACTTAATAGGGCCTCAGATGCATGTGCAGCAGCATTCAAGGCCACTGGAAACTATGGATAAGGTAGTTTTCATGGTTCCCAATCTCTTTAGACGGTGCCACAAGTGTTCACAGCAGTGTCCAGGGATATCAGGAAGTTTGCAAGCTGTATTTCCCATGGCTCTCAGCATGTCTATATGCAGCTTATGGCAGAATCTAGATCTACTAGGGACTATAGGAATGGCATTTCCAAGGTCCACTGCAGTCTTCAATGCTATTGTATGTGCTCATTGCAGCACCTAGGGCCTAACCAATGTCCTACCACAAGCCCTTGCTGCTACATCCAGAGAAGTAAGCTAAAAGAACAGGTGGGAAGGTGCACACTGGAATGATGCTGACCGACACCTGTCCCAATTCGGGGGCTGAATTATTTTTCTGAATCTTTGTAGGATGCTCAGCAACATGATCCAAATTCCCTTATTTATTTCTGCACTGCAAACTGAGACGAAAAGATGTCCCTCATCACTACTTTTGCATAGAGATGCTGCTGCATTTCATTTCAAGTGAAACTCAAATGAATTTGAAGGTTCTCTCTTGGGGAAAGCATCTTAAGAATTTTGAGGGAAGCCAAGAGAACTTCAGTAAGTTAGATGGACCTCTCTTGAGAGAGATCCCCCAAACGGGGTGGCGAGATGTGAGATACAGCTTATAAAGGCCTCACTCCGAGTCGTCACAATTTCACTGTGCAGCCAGATGCGACGCAATGTAAGACCTCAATAGCTGATCTTAAGGCACATGGTGGCTCCTGAGAGAGAAGACGCTCCCTAAGCCTGTGTAGATCCTTGCTTATCAGACATGCCGGAGGAATGTGATTTTTACATGACATTCTGAGTACTTCCTGTTTTCATCATGACCTTGATGAAGCACAGGCACTTTGCAAAGGTGCTAACACCTGCATGGGTGAAAGCTCCAAATGCTCTTAGAGTGCAACAGCAAGACAAGAAGGAAAATTATTTCAATATATCCACTAACAATTGTCAAGAGGCTGGTTTCCTAGACCTCTCTGAAAACCTAAGACTATAGAGTGAATGGCATTGTTGCTACCTTTCCATCTTAGTGGGTAAGATGTAATAATTCCCATTTCCCCCTAGATAAAATCTCTATCTCACTAATTATGATCCAAACCCAGAGCAAATAGTTAATGGAATCAGGACAAACAGTATAATCAGGTAAATGTGTTTTCACATATGATTGGTACGTGTAGAGGACCAATCATGAAAACCCATCAATAGCATTCATCCGTACAAAAAGCAGAAGGTGAGTTATCCAGGCTACAACTAGACAAAACTGGTTTTTGAAAGAGAACTGATTCTGTATTGAAGCCTTGACATCTAGGTGAACAATGATGATGATGATGATGATGATGATACCGATACCGCCTCTTGGCAAACCAGGAACCATGTGGAATTTAATTGAGAAGTGACTGTGAACACTCACTTTAAGGTGAAAAATAATAATTGTGTAAATCCACTCTGGATATTTCCTTTTTATGCTAGTTATCCACACAGCCTGCTAAATGCATGTTATGTTCAGAGATGATTGGACTCATTTTCTAGACAGGAAGCAAGATATAACAGCAGTTAGAATACCTTCCAATAACAGCATTTCCTGAACATATTCCTGGTTAGTGTTCTCCCAGGTAAAAGAGAAGCACTTTGACAAGATGTGTTACAGAATTCTGAATGATTAATTGGAGGATTCTTCTGTCAACTAAAATGGTACTGATGAAAAATGCTTTATGAACAAGCTAAGGTTCCAATGAGTGACTTAACTTGTCAAAAGTGGGCCTCGTTTCCTGACTTTCTGTATACAGGACTGCTTAAACAATGTGCTTAATGTTCAGATGTTGCCAAGGTTTCACAGCATGTTAGGCGATCTCGGATCAGAGAAACAGATATATTATGACAGGCTAATTTGATTTGATAACACAGTTGCCAATCACTGAAATATATATAATGCAACATGTTTCAGCTTTGGAAGCAATACATAATGCTTTCAGCAACAAACAAACTAATGAAAAACAACCAAGCAAGCAAAGCTCTAACTATTTTCTGGCAAAGGTTCTCTTTTTTCGGATGAGGAGGGAGGTGGAGGGAATGTGGATGGAAATGTTCTGTCGCATTAAATTACTTCCAACAGACTGTGCGAGAAGTCATGCAAGAGAAACCTTTAGTCCTAAATGCAGCTGAAGACTAACATCTGGTTGTGTCAACTGTAATAGGTAGAAATTGGTTAGAAAGCACTCGAGCTGGAGGAAGGATCCATTTTGTGAACCTGAAAGTTAAAAATAGCTCTTTGGAGAAGGATTTAAAGATTCAACATCATCCCGCCGGGGTTCATTTGGACTTGGCAGAAACATTCCGTGTATATATACAAACTAAGCTGAGCCTGAATCTGAGATTAAAGAATTAAAGCCTTTTGAGCTATTGGGTGGGGAGATAACAGAGAAGCAGAGTTAATATCAAACATTTCTGCCTCCAGATCTTTCACAGCATATGGACAGCTCTTAGGTGTCTGTTGTTACAACAGTCATTCTGTGTTTGGCTCCACTGCTGACGTTGCTCTCTATCTGGTATCACCTTGTTCTCTTCCAAAAGACCTTACTCACTCACTAAGCCCTTTGGGGCAGCTTGTTTCACCCTCTTTAGATTATCCCTCATATCAGTGGCTGCTGTCTCACATTTCCAAGTGAAAGTTGAGCTCAGGGCGATCCATGGTTCATGGTGGAATTTGCAAATCTGGCAAAACAAGTGCCTTTCTGAGAACCTCGGCTTTCTTTTAAAGGAAAAAAAAAGTTTCTAGCCCTCAATGATATGTAAAAAAAAGAGGGTGTTTTTTTTTCCTTTCTAACATTCAATGTCTGTTGTCTGTTGAAGATTCAGTGACCAAAAAGTGTTTTGAATCAGGGTGCTGTCTATATGTGCTCAAAGCCCTGCAGTGACTGCAAATCTGCACTGCGAAGCTGCACAGTAAAAAAAAATATGGGGGACTTACGCCAACTTTTTCGGTGGGAACCAGGTCACCTGGCTCTTCCGATGTCTGACCTTGCTTCGTGGCCAATCCGGGGGGGGGGGGGGGGCAGTCCTAGTAGAAGGTGATGGGCAATTGGTTGGCAGAAGCCAGGAAGACGGTGGGGTGCAGCTCCTGTACTGACCACTGGAAACTCCCTCCTTTGCATGGGGATTACCCGATACCACCCTGGGTAAGTGAAGCTGGGGTTTATGAGGAGTGCAGCCAATTCGGCACCTTGAAGACAGCCCCTAGGTGTCTCGTACAATCATGCAAACATTTTCTAAATCACTGCATGGCCACCCCAAAAGAATGTTGTCTGCTCATTTGTGGCTGTTGCCTTCAGTGATTTACATTTGTACGTGTTGAGGAGTGAATGCAACAATCACCTGTTTGTCAACGAGGGTAATTGTACCATACTGGAGAACTGGAAATAGCTGCAACTCCCAGTTGAGCATACACAGTGGTACAGCTGGGTTTGCCTCTGCATAATGCAGCCTTCCCCCACCTGGTGCCCTCCATATGTGTTAGACTACAATTCCCATAATCCCCAGCCAACTTGTCCAGTGCTGGCTGGAAACAATGAGAGGTGTAACCCTACACATCTGGAGGGCACCAGGTAGGAAAAGGCTGGTATAATGTGTGAAAGGGTTCATACATCAGTGTATTTCTAATATGCAGTTCTTTTCAGCACGGGGTCCACATTTCTTCTCAGTTCAGATTAACAAGCTTGGAACCCACAGCCTTGAAAATACCTTCAGTATGTTAATTGTCATTTACAATAGTTGTGAACAATAAAAGATGTGAGAAGATTCTGCTAATGAATAACCAACGTCATTAACCATCAGGGGGGATGGATCGCACTACTAGCGCTATTCCTTTAGTTTGGTTTTGCACTCAGGAGAATATTTTCGGAAAACACATTGGCCCTGATGTAAAATTTTGAATATGAACCTATACCTGTTTAAGTCCTCTGTGTGAAAAGCATGTATATGAGCTCCCTAGAGTGTCAAATTGCTCTGAATCCTTTTTTTTATTATTATTATTATTTTTTAAACCAAAGCTGTTTCTCATATGTCTGATGATGTGCGATCCGGAGTTTATTTCTCTAAAAGATGAATAGGCCAGTTTTCCAAAATCCAAAGCTTTCAGTCAATCCATATTTCTTTATTGCATAGCAAATCATCATCATCATCATCATCCCCTACAATGAGTCCAATGTCTCAAAAACATTCAAAGATGCTCAAAGACACATGGATACATATTCCTAATAGAGAATGAATCCACATGGGTGGAAATGATTATATATATATATTTTTGGTCAAGTGTAGGAGGTGAGTGACGAAGGGGCTGCATTATAGGCAGTGACACCAATCCCAGTAGCTTTGTATCAAGCTTGCTGTGTGCAGCAGGATTTATGAGCCCGCTGTGTACAAAATCTGCTCCCCTGTGCTGCCTAGCAAGCCTCTGCTAAAGTTTCAAAAGTACCCTCTAATTGCAGTTGCTACAACTTGGCAGAAGAACAACAACAGAATCGCCTGGGCTGCTACTCTTCCTTTCAACGGAGTTTTGATGTGCATGACTTAGCTCTTGGAGCTTTTGATGGCATAGAAAGTCAAACCTGCTCACTACTGGAGATCATACCTCTCTTGAAGGTGCAAATGGGACATGGGCAACCTCACAAGACATGAAGTGTTGAGGAGTTGGAGGGAAGGAGGTGTCGAGGCTTGAGAATCCAGGTGCTGTGTGCCCAAAGTGACTCTCTGTACTCGTTGTATTCTAAATGTGTTTATTATTCAATAAGAAAGCCCCACTCTGTTCATTGGGTTTATTATCAACTTTTGGAGAACAGTTGCCAACCAGCTTTAAGCAGTATTACTAACTATCCATGTTATTCCGCCTACACCATATGCATGCATTTTATCATGCACACTGATGATCGCATCAAATTCTAAGGGCTAGCAACAGAATATGGTGCATATGGTGCATATGGTGTAGGCGGAATAACATGGGCTGACAACAGAACACCACACTTTATAAATCAACAGCAACATAAAATAACAGAGACTGCAATCTTAGGGCACTCTTACGTGGGAGTAGATTCCATTGAGGTAAATGAGGCTGGCTTCTGAATAAACTTGCCCACTATGAAATTCATAAAAATCCTCTTTTTTAACAAAGACAAGCATGCCTAAACTCACCAGATAGAAAAGCCCTTTTTCCATCCTTTCGGCAGGTGAGCCAGATCCATCCTTTGGGCAGGTGAGACATTGGTTCTGGTCACCAAATTTGCAGATGATGCCAAATAGCTAGCTCTGTCAACTGATGTAGGAAAAATGGCCCTTTACTGTTTCTTATGTATTACTGTTCCTTGTGTATTTGAGTATGCTTGATGAATATATTGTAAGAACTAATCCCTTAACAGAATGTACAGGTCATTGTTTTGGGGTTTTGTTTTTTAGAGAAATGTCTCTTATAAGCAATGGAGAAAGCCTGAGGAGGTCAGTGGTTTGCCTGTGTCAAGATCGCTGAACATCACTGAGTGTTCCTTAAAAGTTTACAGTTTGTATATAAGTTTGAACTGTGCAGTTAACAAATACTGGGCATATCAGGTACTGATTCTTCTTAATCCCACAGTAATTTGATGCATCTGAGATACTGCAATCTTTCTGCAATCCATATTTCCGAAGTTGATCTGTGATTTTTATTTTTAATTACAAGCTGATTTATCAAATTGCTCAAAGTGGTTTAGGTACTTAAAATAGCCTAAATGCTGTAGGCTCTGTAATAATGAAGCATATTGCAGACTTCCCCTACCTGATGTCCTCAAGGGGTGTTGAAATGCAACTCCCATCATCCCTAGCCAACCTGGTCAATAATTGTGCTGACTGGGGGCTGATGGGAGTTGTAGGCACCGGGTTGGAGAAGGCTGGCATATTGCTACAGGTTGGGGCAGAAGGTACTTAAAAGAGCCAAGACAGAAAAGAAAACGAGGATAAAAGGAAGAGCTTTGCCATGGGGCCTGCTGCATAGATGGGCCTGCTGTGCAGCAAAGGGCTTAAGCCTAGATGGTTTGTTTTGGCTGGCGCTGTGAACTAAAGGGCCTATTTGGAAGAAGACAGTTCTCCCATTCTAGTCTTCCCACCAGGATTCTGCCTTGTGTCACTACACACAGATAGAACTTTATGTTCTATTCACACAATGGCAAAACAATGTATAATTGGCATGTAGTGTTACAATAAGTCCATGCCTCCACAGTGCTTAGATTCTGACATGTGTAACCTACAATCCTTCCATGGTAGACGGGGTGTGCGGGGGGTGGGTGTTGAATCCAGATCCGTTGTTCTGCCAGAGAAAGGAAACCGCTTTTGGAATGGGGCTTCTGTATCTTCTCCTCCCCACTGTAGCCGCCCCTCTGGAACTGATTTGGAGGTCATGTGGGAGGAGAGGATGTGGAAGTTGCACTCCGCAGGCAGTATCTTTCTGCTGGCAAAACAACGGATCTGGATCCAATTCTAGGTTACTCCAGAGGTATGGCTAGTGAGACACTTGTTGCTGTCCTACAACCTTTTGTTAATACTCAATTTTACAGATACATGAAGTGGGCTAAACACACACATATTTATTTATTTATTTATTTATTACGTTTCTATACCGCCCAATAGCCGGAGCTCTCTGGGCGGTTCACAAAAATTAAAAACATTCAAAGTATAAAACAACAGTATAAAACCATAATATAAAATACGATATAAAAGCTCAACCAGATAAAAACAGCAGCAATGCAAAATTACAAATTTAAAACGCCAAGTTAAAATTTATTTATAGACTGTTAAAATGCTGGGAGAATAAAAAGGTCTTCACCTGGCGTCTAAAAGCATATAATGTAGGTGCCAAGCGAACCTCCCTAGGGAGCTCATTCCACAGCCGGGGTGCCACAGCAAAGAAGGCCTTCCTCCTGGTAGCCACCTGCCTCACTTCCTTTGGCAGGGGCTCGCGGAGAAGGACCCCTGAGGATGACCTTAGGGTCCGGGCAGGTACATACGGGAGGAGGTGTTCCTTTAGATAACCTGGCCCCAAGCCATACACACACACACTTTCCCTTTTGTGTATTTTGACTCCTCCACCACTTATAAAATCCACATCTTTTTTGTCTTGCTCCCAACCTTACAGAAAACATTTGGGAGTTTTGTATGGAATCAGATGAACACACAGCACTAGCTTCTTACTCCCAGTGTTTCCAATTGCTTTTGCAGCGGCACGCACTTGCTCAAGGCTTCTGATGTTCTTAGCTATTTTGGTGCATTGTAGACTCTCTGTGTGAAATAGACATTTGGTTTGAATAGTCTATCTCCATTTGCTACAGTGAATGTTTACTGCAGTCATTACTTGCACTTCGATAGGCATTTGAAAAAGTGCCTTAATTTTGATTTCGAAACATTACCTTTTCCTCCAGAAAAAAAAAAAACCCTCCTTCCTACCCCAGGACCAGCCGCACAAAATTCCCTTCCATCTAGCCTGCAAAGCATTCAGACAACATTTAAGTAAACAGTTTGTCACTAAGAGTATTATATTGTGTCTTCCGTTCCTGCTATTTTTCTCACAAAAGCATCGTTTTAACATTTCTATGAGCAAAGCAAATGGGGGGTACGCAGGGTGTAGATATGCATACATATAAAACTAAAAAAAAATAAGGTAACAGATAACCTTAATTTTATTTATTTATTATTGCATTTCTATACTGCCCAATAGCCAAAGCTCTCCGGGCAGTTCACAAAAGTTAAAACCATCAAATACAATTCAAAGTATAAAACAAACAACAGTATAAAAACACAATATAAAAGTACAATATAAAAGCACAACCAGGATAAAATTGAGCAGCAATGCAGAGTTTTGTACAGATTTAAAATACAGATTTAAAACTAAGATGATTAACTGTTAAAATGCTGGGAAAATAAAAAGGTCTTCACCTGGAATTGAAAAGAGTATAACGTAGGTGCCAGGTGAACCTCTCTAGGGAGCTCATTCCATAGCCGGGGTGCTCCAACAGAGAAGGCCCTCCTCCTGGTAGCCACCTGGTATGTGTATATATACACACTCCAGGATCCTTGTATTAAAGTTAGAGGAATTTGCTCAGAAGTGAATAGACTTTGCATTGCAGCCTCTGGGTATCTCTTTTGCAACCCAGTGTGGTGTACTGGCTAAAGTGTTGAACTGGGAGTTGGGAGATCCAGGTTCTAGTCCCCACTCTGCCACAGAAACCCACTGGGTGACTTTGGGCCAGTTACAGACTCTCAGCCCGGCCTTCCTCACAGGGTTGTTGTTGTTGTGAGGATAAAATGGAGAGGAGGAGGATTATGTATGCTGCCTTGGGTTCCTCAGAGGAAAAAAATGGTGGTAAATAAATGCAACAACAACAATAATTATTATAATAATAACCCCATGTATATGGATGGTGTTTGTGTATGGGAATAATTCCTGAACCAATTGCTTCCTATAGCTTCAGATTTCTCCACGGTTGCTCACACTTTTAATTCCTATTGAGACCATTCATCATTGTTTTTTTATATTATTTTTAATTATTTTTAAAAACAACAAAGTACACTCACAAAGCTCACATCATAACGAAATTTAACATCATTAGTTCCAAGCCTTTGGCTCCCCTCTATGTTGACAAGGATGCCAAGGCAGGGAACTTACATGCATGTGTGATGGGGATGCCGCTATGTGTCAATCTTCTGGAGGATGCACATCCTTAATGGCATTGTTGAACGACCTCCCCATCCTCCAGCACTGAGAAGTCTTGGAGCATTGTGTCATGGTTTAATTTCTTTACGATGAGGGAAAGAGCTCCAAAGTTTTCTTGTCCATCCCTCAGCATAGGCTGTGATCTCTAGGGCACTCTCTCCACACACATACAATGATGCATTTGCTATTGTGCTGGGTTCTCACTAACGATGTTTGCCATCTGCTCACTCAGTTCAACCTTTATCCTGCCATTTGTGAGCTCCAATCAGTCTTTTAGTTTGTCTGCCGGGTTGGTTGGCCCAAGACCCATTGATGACAGTGCATCACATGACAAGCCACTTGCCCATTGCAGAGGCTGGTTTGCAGCTGATCTGCAATGCTGGCTACTTAGCTGTGGGATCAGGACCTCAACCATCTGTGCCTTAGTAGCATCTATCGGTTACTCTGATGCCAGCAGCCCAGTGACACCTACCCTGATTCTGCTGTTAAGCACTGGTGCTCCACAGCTTGCCTGTGGGTTGGCCGTTGAATTCCAACCCCACCCAACACATGCTTAGTTTGTTTTTACGCAAATCCTGTTGATGCCAATAAGAAATGACTTTCACTCATAAAAATATCAAAGAGGGGGCAGGAAATTGGAGGGTATCTATCTGAATCCTATGCCGCAAAGGCTGTCACCCCCATGATGAGCAGTAGAAGTAGATAAACAGCAGATATAGCTCAACGTTATAAATGTCCAACAGAAATATGAAATGCTAAATAAGGCATTCTTGCAGGGAACAAAAGTGTTAGGTTTCAGACTGGCTGTTTTCTAAGCCCCTGTTTAGAAAAGGGCAACTAAATGATCAAGGGGCTGGAGCAACTCCCCTGTGAGATAAGACTACAACATCTAGGATTTTTTAGTTTAGAAAGAAGGCAAGTAAGGGGAGACATGATGGAGGCGTTCAAAAATGCATTTTTCTTCCTTTCTCATCTATATAAGAATACGGTAGTGTAAGGCTTATTACTCGAGATCTTGCAAACCAATTTTGCTCATTTTTGTTTTAAACTGAATCTGGAGCAAGGTAGATGTAGAGAAAAAATTGTAAGTTTAAAAACGTTGAAAGCTTGAGCTTTAATAGCAATTAATTTTCTTTGCACCAAACAGGCAGCCCTGCTCCAGCCAATCAGTGTGGCATGAAGGCAGGCCCCGGCTGCAGCCACACAATTAGACTGTTTGCCGCCAATGGGGAGGGGACAAAGGCAGCCAATTGGGGTGCATAAGGGAGGGGGCAGGGCCATGCTGCATGCAAATTTCAGAGGGGCGGGATTCCCTGAGCATGAGGCACATTTGCATTATTCATGAGGGGCAAAAAATGCAGGAAAGGAGCAGTAGATCTATCACCCATGGCAACATGGACTTGACACTGATAATACTAGAACCCAGGATCACCCTGTGAAACTGATTGGTGGGAGATTCAGGACAGATAAAAGGAACCACTTCTTCACACAATGTATAGTTGAACTCTGGAATTCACTATAAAGAAGTATGTAATGATGGGCACCAATTTGGAAGGCCTTAAAAGGGGGTTAGATAAATTCATGGAGAAGGTTATCAATAGCTACTAGTACTGATGGCTATATGCTATCTCCAGTATTGGAGGCAGTACGCCTGTGAGCACCAGTTGCTGGGAAACAAGGGTAGGGAGGGTACTCTTGCAGATATGTCCTGCTTGTGGGTTTCACAGGAGCATCTAGTTAGCCGCTCAGTGAACAGAATGCTAGACTAGATGGACCATTGGTCTCATCCAGCACACCTCTTCTTATGTTGTCATGTTTCTGAACTGGCAGGCTACCATCTGACCAACTTAAACAAGCCCTCCAAGCTTCTGAGTCTTTCCTTTCCATCACCATTGCCCACCCACCCACACCACACCCACCCCTGCTGTTCATGGTAGTACAGCACCATGTACATTGATGGTGCTATATAAATAAATAATAATAATAATAATAATAATAATTAAAGGTTCCATGCTGCTCCAGGTTGCCTTAGTTCAGTATCATAAGGGCACATGGTAGACAGAACTGGGGCACCAGCATCTACTATAATCAGCTGGATCCATACAATTCATGATGTTCTCCAGGTCATGGAGCCCCACAATTTGATTAATAATGTTCTAGGGCTTTTTGAAACAATACTTTGCTGCTGTCTGAAGATGGGTAGTTCTCTTGTTGCTTCTTTGTTGCCAGGGCTGACTCAAACCATTTGTTGGTGGAGAGCTATAACCCTCTTCTGGATGTCTTCATAGGTTAAAACCAGCACTTTGAATTTGTCCCAGAAACTA
Source organism: Elgaria multicarinata webbii (assembly GCF_023053635.1). Lineage (NCBI taxonomy): Eukaryota > Metazoa > Chordata > Lepidosauria > Squamata > Anguidae > Elgaria > Elgaria multicarinata. The sequence continues at coordinate 34,407,565 of NC_086173.1, forward strand.
GTGCAGGTGAGCCGCAAGTGGATTTATATTTTCACTTTGTCTTGTCCCAGTCAGCAACCTGGCCACTAAATTCTGCCCTAGCTGCATTCTCCAAGCTGTCTTCAAATACAGCCCAATGTACAACACATCACAGTAATCTAGCCTAGAGATTTCTGAAGCATAGGTCATTTATGCTAGACAATCCCCATCTGGATAGGGTCACAGCTGGGCTACCAGCCAAAGCTGGTAGAAGGCTCCCATACAGTGATGTGGACTGCGGCGAGAAAGTGCATGATGTGATGACATCCGCATATAGGTAGGCATTCCTAAATATTATAGGGGAGAGTGGGCAAGAGCTCAACATAGACTGCTGGTTTTGGAGGCATTCCAGGTAGTTCAAATTAAGGCCTAATGTACACCAAGCAGGTTATTGCACTATGAAAGTGGTAAATGAAAGGCAGGAGCCACACCAAGCAGGATATATCCTGTTGATGGAAAGTGGTATGAAAGCTGTAATGGTATATGTCAATGGGCCCAACAGCTTTCAGTGCACTTCACTACTGCTCTAAAGCAGTAGTGTGGCTCCTGCCTTTTATATACCGCTTTCATAGTGCAATATCCTGCTTGGTGTGGATTAGGCCTAAGTGAAATGGGCCTGCATCTTATGGCAGGACTCAAAAGTGGGGAAATCAAAAGACACTCTGAGGGCCTTGCTAGACCTGCCGGCTTATGCCGGCAGGGAGGCGGGGCCAAGGCGCGCTACCGTTAGCGCGCCTCGCCCAGGCTTCCACACGTCGGACACGTAGGGACGTCGGGTCCCTGCGGCGTCCGCCATTTTTTTATTATTATTTTAAAGGGGCCGGGTGCGGCCCGAAGACGGCGGACAAGGTGAGTGGGTTTTTTTGGGGGGGTTGTACGGGGGGGGGGGCGAAGAATGGCAGGGTGGGTGGCACGGGGGGAGGGCGGGTGAGATCACGCTGTGCGCCGCCCGAGCATGGGGCAGCATTGCCCGGGCAAGCGCCGCTCGGCTGCTTGCTCGGGCGGCGCATGGCGCGATCTCACCCGCCCTCCCCCCGTGCCACCCACCCTGCCATCCTTCCCCCTCCCCTCTCTTCCCTCCCCCCCCCCCGGGCCGATGGGCACGTCCGCGGCTTTTCGCGGCTACTCGTGAGTAAGCAAGTAGCCGCGAAAAGCTGCGGAAGTCACTAGACGTACCCTAGCTCCGGCCTGAGGCCGGAGCTGGGGAAAAGGCATGCCATAAGCGAATTCGCTTATGGCGCGTTGGAGGAGGCCTCAGCGCGGTCTGCCGCCGGATTCCCCTGTGCGTCATCTGGACGCACAGCAGGGAAACCGGGTCAGAAGGCGCGCTAAGGCCTCGTCTAGCAAGGCCCTGATTGTAGCACTCATACCCTCGGGAAAGTTTCCATCATTCTGGCTGAAGAAATGAAGAGTCCACTTTACCAAATAATGGTGAAACTATTGTGAGACACTTCTTCAGACTCAGTGGTGAGAGATGCAATCTTTTCTAAATAGGTCCTTGAAATGAAAAAAGAAAATCAGATCTTTGTATCAGCAGTAACATAAATCTTTACATTTGACTGCTTCAGCAAAAGAGAATAAAGTTGGAAGCAAGTGAAAATGCATAGCTTCTCTTATTTTATGCCAATACAAAATCACCCCCACCATGTAGCGCCAAGCAAAATGGATGAGTGTAAGAAGAGAATCGGGACCGTTGTGCTCAGGAAATGTAGGTGGTATTGAATTTCTTACTTGGATTGAAAGGAATAATGTTATTTATAAAAGCCGCCTTCACCACCCACTGCAGCGCTTAAGGCACTGAACAGCATAATAGCAAGGGCAAACAATGTTCAGGCAGCGCAAACAAAATGCAGCACACAAATAACCCATGGAGGGAGCAGTAGAAAGAAACGGCCAGGCCCACTTTTGTTCAGACACCATACAGAGCACCATACAGAGCACTAAAACATGAGAATGTACAGATGGGAATACATTTCTTTCTCATCCATTCTCGAATAATAATATATAATAATAATAATAATATTCAGGCATCTGTTTCAACCTGGACATCCTTGCTGACAACTGGGGAAAGGGATAGATTCTAGAAATCCTTCCACTTTTTGTCGCCCTCTCATAGATTTTTTCACATGGCCTGGATGTGTTTTAACATCAACACGCCTTCAAAGACTTTGCAAGCCCTGGCCTGTGCTTGTGGAAAGCAAGACATGCAGCATCTACGGGGGTGGGAAAACCCATTGTTTTCAGGTGATGGAGGAACAGTGTCTTCAGCAACCAGCATGTGGGACTACTTGGGATAGGGGATCAGGTTACTGCACCTAGTTCTTGAAGTGCTCTAGAAATATCTGTTGTTGTTGCTGGGTTATGCTGCCTGCAGAAGATTCTGGGAGCCAACCACATGTATGTTCCTCATTTGTTCTAGTGTGAAGCAATATGAACATAAAGACAAGAGGAAACCTACATCTCTAGATCATAGAATCATAGAATAGCAGAGTTGGAAGGGGCCTACAAGGCCATCGAGTCCAACCCCCTGCTCAATGCAGGAATCCACCCTAAAGCATCCCTGACAGATGGTTGTCCAGCTGCCTCTTGAAGGCCTCTAGTGTGATGTAGGAAGGCTCCTTTCTTCACTGTACCAGAGAGAAAATGTGTCTGGAGCACCTTTAATATTGCATGGTGGGTCTCCGTCTGTTCAGTGATTCTGAGGAGTTCAGTGCCAACTCATGGCACACTTCCAACCTGACCCCCAGTGAGTTCTCAAGGGTACAGCGTGTCCCTGCCTGCCCCTTCATACATCAGAGATGTTCCTGGTCTGCTAGAAAGGTCAGATTATTTCCCGCTTTTCTTTTTTTAAAAATAACATCATGGATAATTTAAACCCATGACTTCTATTCACCTTGAATGTCTTGATTTTGTAGAGATGACCATGTAGAAACTACCTAATGAAATCAATAATATTTCGCACGTGAGAGAGCTTATTTAAAACTGGACTCCTCGACTACTAATTTATGTAAATAATTGTCAGCCTGTTGACAGTTCATTAGATACTCTGGCATTCAGACTGGCTTGCATGTGAGCATTTTGTAGAGAGATAGTGTTGCTATGATTAGTTAAGGGTGCAATCCTATGAATGTTTAGACAGGAAAAAAATCCTACATTCCCAGCATTCCCCAGCAAGCATGGCTGAGTAGTGAATGCTGGAACTTCTAGGCCTTTTTTCTGTCATGATTTGGTTACGGGGGAGGGGGCGGATTTAATTCAGAGCCCCTACTTTTTCCTCATGTTTTAAGAAAACTCTTTATCAAATGTTTAATACTTCTTGCTAAAACCTGCTTGGAACAACATTTCTGCTTCAGCTCATTTAAACAGACTAAAGGCACAATCCTATGCACGTTTAGACGGGGGAAAATCCTACAACTCCCAGAATTCCCCAGTTAGCTGTGCTGACTAGGGAACTGTGCCCTAAATTAGAAACATTTGATTTGTACTATCTTCCCACCCCTCCCTTTATGAGTGTACACACACACACACACACACACACACACAAATCAGGTCTTTACGAATATTGAGACATTTAGAGCATGCAGCTTACGCAATGACCTGGTTCGCACAACATAACAGCCCATTGTGGCTTAATTTACCATCAGGGACTGCTGCATCATGCCAGGGGCCCACAGACTCCCAGTTTGTCATGGCTTGTTATATCATGCAATCCCAGACAGCAGGAGTTATTTGGTGGTTATAACCCCTTTCTTGTTTTAGGGTTATTTGAGGGTTGTCTATCTCTCAAACAATCCCTGCTGCCTGAGTTCACACGACATGACAAACCACAACAGGCTGGGCATCCACAGGTGTCATGCAAAAATGCCATCTTTGGGCACCCAACAAACAGCCCCGTGGATAAAATAAGCCGCCATGTGCTGTCATGTTCTGCAAACTAGGTCAATGCCTGATATGCACAGTGAGGAAGAGTGCAAACACCCACTATCTCCACCACTTATTATTATTATTATTTATTATTATAATTTATTTATTTATTACCCGCCTCTTCGTCTGGATCGAGGTGGGGAACAACATAGAATATAAAACATTATAAAATACATAAACCTGATTAAAACACATAAAAACTAATACATTATTAAAATAACAGCCAGACATCTTAAAATTCAACTGGGTAGGCCTGCCTTTGGTGTTTATTTTAAATATTTCTATACTGCTTTTCTATTCAAAGGTAACATCCAAAATGGTTTACAAAATTCATAGTAAAACAGCAATAAAAATACTTTGAACCCATTCAACAGAAAACCAGCAGAAGAATAAAGGCAGCCTAAAACCATGAAAAACTAGAGAAGCCAAGGCACGAAAACCAGGAACCATTAATCCTCTATTCAAAGTCTTAATGGCCCCATTCAGAAGATACTTTAAGCCACGGCTTTAACCATGGTGGTTAAAGCCGTGGTTTAAGGTGTCTTCTGAACGGGCCAGAGTAGAATAAGGGGGGGGTTACCATTTGCCTAAATGATAAAACCATAGGCACCAGTTGTCCTGCCTGGGAAGGGCATTCCATAACCAGAGAGCACCCCCACTTAAAAGGCCCTCTGCCTGGTCACCCCCACCCACCCCACACATAAATAACCCCTAAAGGTGGGGGAATCTGGAAGATGGTATCCGGCAAAGGGCTTAAATTCCAGGCAGGGTCATATGGGAGAAGAAGACTGTTCTTTAAGACGCAATCCCCAGTGTGGTGGGCACGTGAGCCATCTCAGAGTAACAACCAGAATTTTCAAACCTATTTTGGAAAAACACTTAAGGTTCATGTCTGAAAGCTTAAACCAGCCCAATTCCAGCTTCTTTCTGGTGTCACCATCACATGCTGCACCCACAGCACTTGTTTCAATAGTTTATGGAAAGGTCGGTAGCAGTGCAAAAATAACACACTGCTCCTCGCTTTTTATGTTTGACAGCTGCTGTTTGGGGAGGTTGATGGGCTGAAATGAAACCTATTTGTCCCAGCTTTTGATAACTTTGTATAACGTATGCATGGGTTGTGTTGACAAGCAAGGAGGTTTTAGGTATCCACATACACACACGCCCCCAGTTAGTATTGGATATGCAGGCTTTGGAAAAGGGCATTCACTAAATAAGTGAAGGTTGCTGCTTTAAGCATTCATGTTCTGGTAGTCTGCTGCCCTTTAAACTATGTACTATCTCAGGCCAAAGAGCAATTTCTCAAAATAAGTTTTAGCATTATCTCCAAGCATTTCCGTGGATGAGTTCTCTTCCCAGGAGAGCCCAGAGGCGCTAGGACCTACATTCTGAAAAGGCTAGAGACCTCTAAGGAAGCAATCCTATGTCCCCTAGACAACATCTGTGGGATATAGGATTCTTCAGTTTTCTGGCTTCAAGCTCATAGACAACACTCATAACTGTCCCCCATCCCTAATTCCATCTTGCAGCCTATAGTGTAAGCATCCAAACTCTAGAATTGTAGATGGAAAGCCTTTACTTGCTGATGTGACAGAAGGGATACACAGGACATAAAGCTAAGGGTGTCTTGGTATTTCTGCACAAAACTAACTAATTCACCAAAGAGATAGAGCCATTAGCGCTAGGAAGGACACCCAGTTTCAGAAACAAGAAGAACCTTTCTGCACAGTCTCACTTTGGGGGTTTTGAAGAATATACCATGAAAGAATCTTCCTTTGATTCATAGGAGACACCTTTATTGGACCAGCACTCTGAGACCTTGGAAAGACAATGCTAGTGAGAGGAGAGGAGACATTACTGGGCTAAATGGACATACAGTCTGTCCTAGAAGTGTAAGACAGTTTCCTATGTTTGCAGAATCCAGGAAGGATTGGTGTCATAATATTTTGTCTCTATTTCAGCCCCATAACTACAGCAAAACACTGCTAGTTTATGCCTAATTCTAAATTTAGATGTCACCATTCGATTAACATTAAATGCTTTAAAAATATATTAAACCTACATTTAAACATCACATGCGTCAGTGAGCATTATAAAATGCCAATGATGGAGGTGGGTGGATAGTATAATAGGTGACAAGAGAAGTTATTCCGCTTATCTTTGTCGCCCGTTATACAGCAATCAAAAGGCTGAGGTGTTCCTCTTTCTGAAAATAAAAATCGGAGCATGAGAACATGAAGATAAGAATTACATCTCAGTTTCCCCAGTAACCACTTAACAATGCAGTCCTGTATATGTTTCCCAAGAAGTAACTCCCTCTAGTTCAATGGGACTTATTCCCAAGTAAGTGAATATCAGGATGGAGCCTCGTGATCATTCCAATGCCTCCTTTCATTTATATTTCGAAGTCTTATTTCTCAAGTAGTGATGGGGTGGGATGCCATTCCCTCTAGGTTATAAGCCTGGGTTAACTTTGCAGATGACGCCATTGGAAGAAGCATCCCCAGACTCCCAGATTATCTTTGCCAGGTTAAAAGAGTGCAGGCAGAGCGTGTAATTGAACATTGCAACCCCACTTCTGAAATACACAAGGTTGTTTTTTGTCTTCCCCGACTGCTTCCCCCATCTTTCTCCGGAAATTGGGTTACAGAGGCAGGCTTCCCCAACCTGGTGACTTCCAGATGCTTTGGACAATAACTCCCATCATCCTTCTGGCTGGTGCTGATAGGAGTTGTAGTGCAAAACACCTGGAAGGCACCAGGTTGGGGAAAGCTGCTGTGAGGCCACTGACTTGCACCATAGAAAATCCCCATCTTCTTTATCCTCTGCTAGGCCATTACCCAAAGTGTGGCTGGGAAGGGTGCTCCCAGTGGCAGGAATACTGTCATCATCTCACCCCTTCCCGGGGCTGGCAAGGAAAAGAGGCAGCATTTAGCTACAGTGATGTGCCTCTGTGTTGCTCAGTGAATACAATGGCTTTTGATACCACTACAGTGGCCAGAGCTGCCATTCTAGGAAGAAAAATACATCTAGCCACGGTGCTCACTCACCTCAAGGCCACTTGATTGGGGAGGAAGCAATAAACTCATAGCTTTTTCCCCCAATGGGCACTGTAGGTTCTCCTGGTGATAGAACTTGACTTGAATGAGTCCATCAGATTACAAAGAAGGGATGCAATAGAAGGGCTTTATTATATCTCCCATTCACTCTGGCCATTAGTTGCAATAGACATTCTGACAAAGGAGATGGAAGGTAATGGGTAGTGGAGCACGGAGATGCTGTAATTGGTGATTTATAAAATGAGAGATACCGGGGATCAAGTTTGCCTAGATGCAATGACCCTAGGGATGTCAGAGAAATCTGCAACCCTTTCAAATATATTTGGGTTTCTATGAATCCGACCTGTGGATTCCTCAGAGGACCGGCTTTTTCTGAGCCATGCAGACTTGCGGACCATTTTTTTAAACATTATTTATTATTATTTATTTACAATATTTATATATGCTTTATAGCTAAAATAGATTCTGGAGCAGTGCACATAGGAATAAGACAGTAAAAAGAAAGATTAAAATCAGCAAATTAAAATTGTTCAATTTAAAACAAAGGACCAATAAAAAAAGGTGGCTGGTGAGTTGAGAAAGGCTTCCTGGAAGAGAGTTGTTTTCAGGAGGCACCCAAAGCAGCCTAGTGTTGGTGCCTGCCTGGCCTCCAGGGGCAGGGAGTTCCACAGAAAGGGGGCCACCACGCTGAAGGCTCTTCTCCTGGTGCACTCCAATCAGGCTAAAGGTCCATGTGCAACCACCAGGAGCATGCCCTTCAGTGACCTCAGTGACTGGGCAGGTTGGTAAGGGAGAAGGTGCTCTCTCAGATCACAGAATCGTAGAATAGTAGAGTTGGAAGGGGCCTATAAGGCCATCGAGTCCAATCCCCAGCTCAGCCCTCAGATAGCCTGGTCCCAAATTGTTTAGAGCTTTGTACACATTTGGTGGTGTTGGGGATTCACACTAATAAGTATTAGCGCAAATGCACAGTAGTACAAGTACAAACTTGTGCTAATGTGCATTAGCGCTAATGCAGGCTTGCAGAAGTGGAACACAACTGTCATACAAGCATCCCTAAAAGAAAAACCAGTTCCAATCCAGACACCTGACAATCTGTGAAACACAGACCGAAGGGATGTAACGCCATCCATACATCCTGAATGTTTCCAGACATGTAAACCCTGCTTCTTAACCCCATTTGTGTGCGGGCTGGTTGCAGTTACTCGATGCAGAAAGGGGAATTTTCTACATGCTCAGGGAGACTCCATGTGTTCTAAGGCTGAGCCCTCACATTAAAAAAATAAGTTTTCTGGGGCTGAGCCCCAGTGGCTGAAGTTAAACTCTAGATACCGTATTTCTTCGATTCTAAGACGCACTTTTCCCCCAATATAAACATCTCTAAAAACGGGCTGCGCCTTAAAATCGATGGCGTCTTAGAATCGCCTGCAAAGTGCGCTGTTATCCCTCCACCCTGCTCTCAATGCCCAGGCGGCTCAAGGGCTTGTTGAGCACCTAAGCAGTTCTGCACTCACCATGTAGGGTGGGGAATGTGCTTGGCCTGATTGGGGGCCTCAGCGACGATCCACGGCTGCCCTGGGCCTATTTGTGCTCCCCAGAGCTAACCGGGCTCACACACACACCAACGGAGCTCCGAGCCCTAAGCGGGCCCCGCCCACCGCACCACGAGCACAGCCGGCCCGGTTGGGCCTAGTGGGCATGGCTATGCGGCTCCGTTCGGGTCGGGCCTGGTGCGCGCCTCGCCTTGCGCATGGGGCCGGGGCGGACAGGCGGGCGCTGCAGGGCTCGTGGAGGGTTGTGTGAGGCGGGCGGGCGCCGCCGGCTTCTTGTGGCTGCTGGTTCTGTGCAGCATAGGAGGAGCAGCAGCGCCGGCCGGGAAGACGGAGGCGACGCCTGGGAGGTGAGTTGCTGGACCGGGGTGTGGGCGGGACGTGCAGCTGCGCCTCGCGAACGACCCCCTCCCGCTCCCAGCAAGAAGTGGTGGCAGCTGGTAAAGCCTCCAGGCCCTTGCACGTGCTCCCCGGTTGCCCCCCACCCACATCTCTTCCCTTACCTGCCTGCAATCCGCTCCCCATGCATGGCAGAATATTTTCCCCCCATATAAACATTTCTAAAATGGGGTGCGCCTTAGAATCGATGGCGTCTTAGAATCAAAGAAATACGGTATTGCCCCTTCTTTCTTTATTTGGCATTTTTTCTTCTATCCAACAAAACAGAATGCAGAGGGTTCAACTAAGAACTTCAATCCCAGTTGAGTTATGAAGGTTAGACTTTGCCGCATTGCATTATGGGACAGTGGAAGTGGCCTCTGGACCCACCACCATTGTCACTGAGAGAGAGCAGTGAGAGAGCAGGGAGTGGGCCCAATACAAAAAATTGGGCCACCGAGAGAATACCACTGACTTAATTTGTATTCTGCTCTCTTCATATAAATGGGTTTACTCAGAATGCTTTATGACAAACATAGTTTTAAGTACATATTACAGGCTCTGTTGGTTTCGGCTGGTTGAGTACAGCAATTGCTCATGTTTGATTGCCAGCCGCGGAGCAGGCAAAGGTGTTGTATTGCTTTGTTCGGTGCAGTGTGCTCATTTCTTCCAGTATTAAACTCCTGCTTGGATTAAAAATTAGTCTCAGCTGGATTTTTCCCTACTGATTTTAATAACTGTCCAGATCCATGGAGGTTGCTCTGATTTTCAAATTGTGAAAGGCTTCTGTTTGACAGGGACATATCACTGTTATCCAGCAGTTTGAAGCAGAGGAAGATTTTCTAGGTTTTTTCTTTTCTTTTTATGTTTTTATTTATTTTTCTGGGTGGTAAGTGATAGAGGCAAGATTTATATACATTTTAAAATGCATTTATGACTTCTTCGCAGTCAAATTTTCCCCATTTGTAATGGGGGGAGTAATACTTTCATGGGTTAGAAGGATAATGCAAAAGGGATATGCAAGATATGTTTAAAGGAGGACTATTGCTCATATGTATTCATGCTATTTCTCTCTGGGTTCATATGGCTTTGAGATGCATGGAGCCCTAAACCATGGTTGAATGCAAGCTACTCCCTGCCCTTTAATTCCGTGCTAGCCCCAAGCGTAAGGCCTGTTGATGTGGTCACATCTTGCACCAACGGAGCGCATTTTGAAATCAGACATGGTTTACTTGATATCTCCATTTTGCTGTCTAAACCAGCAACGACAATAAACAAGAAGATCCGCTGCTTAAAATGGAATCTGCAGTGCAGACAGAAAGAATGGAATGTCCCTTTAGCAGAGCCTTATTAAGAAGGAAAACACATATTTATGAGGAGAAACAACCTAAGGAATGGAAAGGCACGCAAGCTGAAGGCATGCATTTTGTTTGTAATACTCACTTCTCAACATTTCTCTCATATCCTGGTGAGTAATTCTTAGACGTACCAGGAGTATTACGCAACTTGTGTGGATTAAGAAAAATCAGGGCCAATTCACGCAACCGTTTTTAATATGAGGTGAAAAACAATGCTTGAGCGTCAGTAGACGGGAAGATTTTTCATTTCCGTACCGTCGCTATGGCCTCCTGCTGCTGTCCCACAATAGCAGCAGTCTCTTTACATGGAGGAGAGAAAGAGGAAGTAAACAAAGACTATGTGGCCCATTCAGTTTTTACAGCACTGCTTTTCCTGCACACTGCAGGAAATGGTGGCAAGTTTTGTTTTTTAAAAATAAGCCGGATTTTCCGGGGGGTGGGGGGGTGTCATGACAGAAAAACGAGTGGAAGGAGCAGGAGGCAGACAGCCTCACCTAAAGGACGCTCGAAAAACTGTGAGTGGGCAGTAGCGAGTATGCGATAAAGCTCTCGTCTAATGAACCCCTAAGAGGACTGCAGTATACACTCTTTTCTGACCTAAGTGCTAGAGTCGAAGTCAATGTGCACCAGAAAAGCTTAGAGCTCAACACAATGAAAAGTAAAGCTTAGGGCTAGATGGGAGGTCAGCTGCTCATTTCATATGGCAGCATTGGGCTGGATCCTTAGCAGGAGGAGGGCTCCCTGCTCCCCACTGTGTGGTCTCCATAGAGGATCTTGTGTTGCTTCATGAAAAATGCATATGAAAAATGTGTACTTTTAAGAAATGTGCACCAACGTGCTTTAATCAATGGGAGATGATGACGTATATTTGAAAGACGTGCAGACCTGATGCATGCATTTGGGGCAGTATGCTTGAAGATACACCCACATGCCAAGAGAAATTACAAAGCTCATAATTTGATATGGACATGAGATGGAACGGGCGTCGAGGTGGAATTTGAAGAACTTGGGTGAGTTCAAGCGTTGCTTGTAGGCATATCCTTAGTGGTGGGCCAACAATTCCTGCCATTCCCATCAATGTTATTCCAGCATATGAACTGGGATGGTGGCATCAGGCTGCAATCAGGCTGCCCAGTCACTGTTTCCTTGCTCTATGCTGCACCAGAGATGAATGGTAATTTTGCTTATTTTATGTATTCATTCATTTCGTTTCTATACCGCCCAATAGCTGAAGCTCCCTGGGTGGTTCACAAAAGTTAAAACCACAAGTACAGCATAAAATATTACACGAAAGCTTAAAACCACAAGATAAAACCACAATACAAAAATTGCTTGGTTCACATTTCAATGGAAACATACCAGATTTGTATTTTCCCAACCTAAGCACAATGTAGAATGCAGTTGGCACCCAAATCCGTACATTCCCACAACTTGCAATGCAGGGAAAAAGCATACATTTCCTATACATCTCCCACTCCCCAAACGCAATCCAAAATGCATATGTTGTGCACATTTGGGGGAAATATGTACCAGAAAATGTGTACAAATTTTCATGTAGAGTAAAACAAAAATTCACAATCTGATGCAGAATTGTGACAGAAGCTTAGCACCAGAAATGTATGAATCAAGTTTGACAGATTCTCCCATCCCACAATATAACCAACAAAAAGTTGTAGCTATTGTTAACCCATCACACCCTATAAGCGGTTGTTGATCCTGCCCCACAGAGCTGGCTTAGGACTGAGTGGAGCAATCAGCTTGTGTTCTTCCTCTTCTTGATGCTGTCCATTGGGCCAAGATGTCTATGGATGCTCAAGAGGCTTCCCAGTTTCTAGAATCCTCCACAAGGGAATTAATTTATTAACTTCATCCATGTAGAAGGCTTTGCAGAGCAACATAAGGAAAAGAAAGGGAGAGTGGCCCGGAGGCATTAGAATCTAAATTTCGACAGCGGAAGAAAAGGGAAGGTAACAAAAAGGCATTGAGTGGAAGTGGAACAAGGGATGATGTAAGGAAATGAAGTTTGATCCACTTAGGCTTTTGCTTGCTTCATATGGAGATGAGAAAGAAGGAGGAGGTAAATCAAAGACCTCGTGGATCAAATGAGTTTGAGGAAGGAAGTAAAAGAGAGATGGCCCTGCACGGGTATCCCTGGAGGGAGTTCCAGGTATGGAAGCCAGAAGAGGAGAATGGGCAAAGCCATTTGAGAGTACTGAAGGTGCAGTTGATGGTGACTGAACTGGAGGGCTGAAGGCCGCCTTGTCTTTAAGCACTATCTGGGTCAACACAGGCAACAAGGAATTCCATGCAGGTGAATGGGCTGACAGCAGGAGGGATGGAGTGCTCCACCCCTCCTCTGCTGCAGCCAGCAGAGAAACCAGGTGGTCTGCCAGGCAAAGGACACTCCCTCTGCATAGCCTACATAGAAATATACTGGGCTACCAAAAGAGCAAATGAAATATTCTTGTCTGCTACAAGGTATCTCCATCCCTACTCTGTCAGCTCCCCAGCAGGATAATAAAGATGTTTGCAAGTTAGTCGCTTTTGTGGGCTTCTGTACAAGGCTAAGCAAATGTCATGGGCAGGGCAGAAAAGGTAGAGCTTAAGGTCATGGATGAGGCGGAAAAGGTAGAACAGCTCTTTGGAGAGTTTTAATGATGAAGAGGAGTGTGCTGTTGTCTGAGCAACAAGGATTCCTATGTTCTTGCTTTCACGCTTGCCTGCTAAGTGCCTGAAAAAAGAAGATATTTATTTATTACATTTTTATGCCGCCCAATAGCTGAAGCTCTCTGGGCAGTTTACAAAAAATACTTAGAAAGATAAGTCAGTTTTTCGCCTTTAGGCTCCTCCATCCCTAATCCCTGCTGTAGGAGTAACATGGGCTATGCCTAGGGTGGGCATGTGTCCTCTTTGACACAGAACAGCCCTCTATTTTTAGGGCTGCCAGAGAACTGTTCTCTCTTGTGAAGGTGACTTCTGTTTGAAGCATTGCACTGCCCTGTCCAGGTTCAGTTTAGAGTTAATCATAAGGAGGGAAGTTACCCATCAACAGCACCCGGACAGCAGACTGAGCAAGGCTCATAGGTCACAGTCTTCCACACCATTTATTTGTTTATTTATTTATTACATTTATATACCGCCCCACAGCCGAAGCTCTCTGGGCGGCTTACAACTAGTGAACTCTAGGGTGAGATGTACTGTATTTCTATTTAAATTATCATTCTTTCTGAATTTTCCTCTGCACATATAATTTAGCATATGCAAATTGCATGCAAATCGGTATCCTCTTTTGTCTTCTGTTTTGGTGGTTCATAAGCTACCCTAGCTATGCAGCCTGCCCAGAAAAATTGCACTATAAACCCCCACCCCACCCCACCCCACACAAGATACTCTGCTTTCTCCACATATACCCATCAGTGCTGCTATCTGCCATGGGTAGGTTGAAGGCCATCCAAAAGAAAAAAGGGGGTTACTTGTTTTCCTGAAATCAGTAAGGTTGGGCATCTGTCGCTCTTGCTCAGGAAGGATCCCAGAGTGCTGAGGTTACATCAGAAAAGACCCTGTTGCTTGTGTCCACCAAGGTCTCCATAGCCAAACTCATAAGAAGATTGCTGAAAAATTGCTCAAGCAGCAGTCATGAGAATCATTTTCTGAGTAAACAAAAAGCAATGCGAAGAGGCATCTGCAGAAACAGATCAATACCTTAGAGAAGGCTGTCTAAATTATTTGGTGAGAATCTCACAAACAGAACAGGTCAGAACGTTTTCTGTGAAACTGATAACGGCTACACCACTTGGCATCCCAGCACCTTCCAAACAGGGTTGTTGAAACCCTCAAAGATCTGTCTTTAATTGCTAGCAAGGTGACTTAAAAGAAGTTCCCTGAAGTTAAATAACCCAAGCTTTTCCGGGTACACACAAAGAACCACAACATCACTTTAAGCATGGTTAAACAAAACGATAGGCAAATCTTACAAGGAACGAAAACTGAGCATGTGGGGCCACAGCTAGACCTAAGGTTTATCCTGGGATCATCCAGGGTTCGCCCCTGCCTGAGCACTGGATCCCCTGTGTGTCACCTAGATGAACAGGTTTGACCCCTGGACGATCCAGGGATAAACCTTAGGTCTAGCTGTGGCCTGGGTGTCATAATGTCTGGTGTGGCAACCGCACAGGGTGGAATGTAGAGATGCTACATAAAGAGAACATAAATGGGGAACATAAATGTAGCTATAATGTTAAAACAAAGTGAGAGAAGCGAGTCTTTCACTGGTCTCAGAAAAGGCACTTCCTTGGTTTCAAATTCTGACCCACATTGTTAGAGAGAGGAACTGTCACTATTGCGTCTGCAAAGAGCCATCCAGCAGAACTGTTTCAAGTGGTCAGGGGGGCTCAAGAGGAGAATTCAGACCTTTCGATAGCCCACTGTGACCAATTTGCCCAGCACTTTGCAGACAAAATTGCTCGGATCTGCTCTGACTTAGATGCTGTAGTTGATACAGACCCAGTGGAGGTAACTCTGGCACCTGCTTGTCCAGCTTATTGGATACTTTTCAATTTGTACAGCCTGATGATGTGGACAGGATCCTTGGAGAGGTGAGAGCCACCACATGTATGCTAGATCCTTGCCCTTCCTGGCTTATAAAAGCAGCCAGAGGGGGACTGGCTGAGTGGGTAAGTGAAGTGGTCAATGCCTCCCTTCGCCAAGGCCGGGTGCCAGCCTGCTTGAAGGAGGCAAGCAAACATAGAGGCAAGTGAACGAAAATGTAGGATTCCATGTCTTCCAACTGGCTGTTGAGGAAGAAATGTATCCTAGAATAACGCAGCTGGAAAAATGGAACACCAGTACTGCTTCCTGGAGTGGAAAATGGGCATTGGACATGTGCACACACACACACTTCAGTGGAAGATGGTCCCATTAGACAAAGAGGAGTGAGTGATGGAGTGCCAAATGTCTACGGTTTTCTCTCTGCCCCTGGGCTTTCTGGATATTGCTGCAAGTCAGAGAGCAATACAGCCAAAGAGCTGGTACCCTTCACACTTCCATGGAGCGAGAAGAAGCCAAGAACCATCTGACCCCGTTGTTGCGCCAGCTGCTTCAGCTTTCTTGTGCTGCTGTCGTTTTCCATCAAGCTCAGTTCTTCAGCAGGAAGGGAACTGGACTTGCTTGTGTATAGATCGTTGGCATTTCTCCCTTTCCAGCTGCACTGCGGGGTGAAGAAGGGGTGGGGGGAGAAAGCGAGTTGTGCTGGAATAAAGATCTTGCGTACCATTGCAGAAGGGAGCGAGAGCATCGGTGTGCGCGTTACATGCAATGCCTTCCTGTGCCTACAAAGACATTGTCAGCTTGAGCTTCACCTCTAGGTGACTGCAAGGCTTCCCTTAATCCTGCGGTTTTCAGGGATTCTATCTTCAAGAAGCAGTTTCGTTTCAGTATCACTGAGCATCTGTCTGAACCAGCTGCCATTGCCCCGTATGCATGCAGAGCATTCCGGCGGGGGGTGGCACACAGTTCATACAGGACACTGATGAGGCTATTAGGCCTCCTCATTGCCCGGCATGAATTGAGCGTATGCCCCTTCATACCCTTCTTGACCACCGCTGCAAAATTGCAGGGGAAGATCAGTAGGAGGAAGTAAGCTGCCTTCCACAAGCCAGTGTGTTCTTTTTGATCTTCTCCTCTCTTAAGCTTCTGGGAACTGCAGTGTTTCTTGGAGAAGGAACACCCTTTGCAAGAGACAGTTCTTTGTGGCTGGAGGCTACTGCAGCTTTCCCCTAGTGAAACATTGGAGCACATGGAATCTCTCCATGGGGCGGGGGGTGGGGACTTTAATAGTCTGAAAATGTAACAATTACACAAGCAATTAAGTACCAGGGTTTTGGCCACAGGTTTGTAGCCCAAGTGTGCTTTATTATTGTTATTGTTACTACATTTTAGTGCTTTATTATTGTTATTGTTACTACCCATAGCCGAAGCTCTCTGGGAAGTTACTTACTTTTTAAAAAATTACGATTGCCTATCAATGCATGCTCTCTTGCTGTCTCACAAATACAATATTAAAATACAAGACAATGATTAAAAAACAGAAAAACTCTTAGAGTCCAAGGGGAGTATTGGTAGGTGAGGGTAGTTTAAGGGGGCTTGCCAGGCAAGCTTAATTTTGAGAAGTAAAGAGGGGCTTGAGTGTATAGTACAGAAATGTGCTGAATTTTGGGATCCAACCTGATGAGGTTCAGCGCTGAAAAGGTGAGAACCCTTTGAGCAGGAGTTAGCGGATAGTAAACATTTTGCTGCCTGAAGTGCAGCCTGTGCATGTATGAGAGCATTACCGTGCACATGCACACACACACATTCTAGGGCCAACACTTAAAGATGTCTTGCTTCCTTTTGAAGAGGACTATAAAAGACACTCCTGTTTCACTGTATATATATCCTTAACTTTTTGTTGAGTATTATATGGTTGTTTGTTAAGAATTTCACCTTTCCTTGCTCCTTCCATCAGCCCTAGCCAACATAGTCAATGGTAAAGGATGATGGGACTTGTGGTCCAACAATACCCAGAGGCTGACACATTCCCTATTGCTTACGCCCCCGTCTGCATCCCTCGATCTGTCACCACTGGTTTTGCTCGACCTTGGACGGGTCTGAGCAAAATGCCTGAATTGCCTCCATTGAGAAGTGTTGCATTTGAAGTGAAATGAGCAGTGTTTCACGTGAGAGAGCTCTTTCAGGTATGCGAGTCATGGCTTTGCAGCACAGCTGAATAAGTGTGATGACACACCCATTCAAACTGGACCAATGGGGAGCCAGAGCAGCATGAAAGTAATGTAGCCAGAGTAGAGCAAAGGGGCCGCCCTGTCCTGGGGGCAACTTTGAAAGGAGCGTAAAATAAGTATCCAAATAAGAACAGGGTGTATTAAGAGCAGTTAAAATAAACTTAAATAAACTCTTTGTTTGTTTAAGTATAGGATTGCTGACTTTTCATCTATTCTTTTCTTTTTACTGAAAAACAAGTCTAGTTCTCAGCTTGCTTAGAGGCTTCATAGGGGTAGTTGACTAGGCATATCAGGGCTGGTTGTTCAATTTCTCATTGGTTCCAGGCCCAACACAGTGATGATGTACTTTCACAGTGTGATCCTATGAATGTCTACTCAGAAATAAATTGAATTGTTCTCAGTGGAGCCTACTCCCAGTTCAGTGTGCACAGAATTGTGGCCTCAGCCGTTCATATAGGGTGACCATATTTTGGAAACCAAAAAGGAGGACATCATGATTGCCCCCAAGGGGGCGTGTCCAGTACCAAGGGGGCGTGCCCACCCAAACATAGCCTTGGTCACATGTCTGATTTTATAGCACACATTTAAGACAAATCTGTTCTACATAACATCTTAATGTTAAAATCACTGAAATAAAGAACAAGTGAGAGATTCAATGTATCTGAAATTAACTTCACTCACTCCTACTTTTGTAGGTTTTGCTGTACTTTGAAGCTTTTGCTATACTCTGTGTGTTACATTCTCCCCTTCCCTCAAATATCTTTTCTGACTATCTTCATTCATTGCAAGCTGCTGCTGTTGTTAACAGGGTTTGCTATTGGCCCCAGATTTGTTTCAAATTTTGTATGGCTAAAGCTCTACCTAAAAGCTATCATGGTGCCAACTTGCAGCTCTTTATCTTTAAAAATGACAATTTAAAAAATAATAATTTAAAACCTCATTTTTAAAAAAATTCCTAAAAAATCAATGGATGAACGGATCTGTTTCAAATTTGGTGTGGCTAAAGCTCTACCTAAATCCTATCATGGTACAAAGTTTCATCTCTTTATCTTTAAAAATGACGATTTAAAAAATAATAATTTTAAAACCTCAATTTTTAAAAAATTCCTAAAAAAATCAATGGATGAACGGATCTGTTTCAAATTTGGTGTGACTAAAGACCTTCCTAAGAGCTACCATTGTGCTAAGTTTCATGTCTTTATCTTTAAAAATGATGGAGTTATAAGCATTTTTGTTAATTCCCATTAGAGCTGCTCTTTGGGGAAAAAATCCAGATTTCCCCTCCCCCCTCCCGGATTTGCCATCAAAAACCCGGACAAATCTGGGCAAATCCGGTCATATGGTCGCCCTAGTTCATACCATCCCCCTTACTGTACCAATCAGTCCCACAGAAAGTGTAGTGCCAGGCCTTGTGGAAGTGGCATACAACTGGGCAACTGCCCCTGGCACAGAAGCGACTGTTACAGCACTTTTTGTAGAGACAGAACCTGATGGATCTAAGGTTTGCCTTCCTTCCGCTTGGCTTTTATCCTCCCTGCTGGGAGGTTGAGCCCTCCACTCTCTGGCTGTTGTTTAATCCCATCCGTGGGCATGTCGCTTGCACAAAGAGAGTGAAAACACACAGACATGATCACCCTTGTGTTACGTTCCAACCAGCTCTTTGCATCACTTTTTCAGTCTAAACTGACTTCCTTGAAAACAATTGCATTGCTCAGTGAAATCAAGCTCCTTTCTGCAGATGGGGTATTGAATCAAGGCTGGAATAAATTATGGCGGAATTTCTTTTGAAATTAGCACTGGGATGCAGACCTACAAATTAAGCTGTTCACTTGTAACTCTTCAGCTTTGTGTACTTCAGAAATAGTCTGCACAGCGCACACACAAAAAGCCCGCAGAGGCTCTCAGAGCCTGTTTCAGAGCGGAGGCTAAAAGCAAAGCGAAGGGGAGAGCATTGTTTTCCGTCAATAGGCTGCGTACAAGCTGCCAGCATTCTAGTCCGTAAGTGTCTCACTCTGCCGAATGAATAGCGAGCTCCTAAGAAGTCAAGGCCTGCATTTGTATACATCAAAGAGCAGCACGATGAACCATTTCGTGACTTCATAAGGAAATGCACCCTCCCCATGCAGGAGGAAATTGGATGCTCTCTGCGGGGCAAACCTTACAGAGACAATTCTGGCCTTGGCAGCAGGGCTGTTGCCAGGGGTTGGTATCATCGGGCATGGGCTGAGACCCACAGCCAAGCAGGGGGCCCTGCTGCCAAGCCCCTGAGCTGCCTTGCCCTGCTCCTCCTCTTCCTTGCTGTCACTGCCTGTTCACTTGCCTTCTCTGAGCGAGCGAGCAAGCAACAAGGTACGGCAGCAATCATCCCTGCTTGCTTTGCTCTTTCCTTCTGCCTGGGAGCCAGAGGAAGCAAGCAAGCAAACAGACAGTTGGATTCTTGCCCAGACCTGCACATTTTGGAAGTGCTGCAACTTTCAGAATCAGGTCTAAGAGCACATCCAAACTGTAAAGGTAAACAAATTCCAAGCATGTGCATGTAACTGTCATGTCTGCACACTTATATTTTATAGTAGAGCACAGAATCAAAAATAAATTTAACCAAGAGAGAGAGAGAGAGAGAGAGAGAACTGAGGGAGGTGACAGTAGAGGTCTATCAGATTGTGAGCAATATCAGGAGAGTGAATAGATGTTTCTTTTCTCCTCTGGAAACATTTGCGTTCCTGGAGTCTGAAAATGATTGGCAGTAGGTTCTGGACAAACAAAGAAACACAATACAAAATTCGCTCATGGAATTTGCAACCCCAGGATCGTTTAAACAACAAAAGTCTGCATTTATTGCCAACAATGTATGTTTTGAGGATGTTAGAAATGCACATAGAAATAGAAATACATATAAAAATGTAAAGCCCATTATATTTTGAACTTCACCTATCGTTCTGATACATTGTCTTCATCTTAGATATCATTGCAAACTACTGCTTGGCATTTATATAGCTCTTTCAGTGTTCAAAGCGTGTGATGTAGATGATACTGCTGCAATCCTTACCATGACTTTGTAAAGTACTTGGATATTATTATTGCCATATTGCAGGTAGGAAGGCTGAGAGACTGTGGTTTGCCTGGTTGAATTCATGGTAGAAGTGAGATTCAAAACAAAGATTAGCTGACTTTTGTGGCATGATGCTTAGGCCACACCAGAACCACTTATTAAGATATCTTTGAAATTAGCATTTATTGGAAAAACATTTCCTGATTTCTCACTCTTCTCCTATGCTGCTTTCCCTGGGCATTTCACCACTGTTTCCCTCAATTTATCCTTCTTTCCCCATAAACCTATTTCTGATATGTTTAGAAAGCAATCCTTTAATTCTTCAAGGGATGTCTAAAATATTACCCAAATAAGTCATTGCTTTCAGCAGGTGTCTGATTTGCAAATATTAGAGGGAAACCAGCAGTTTGCCATTCCTTTTATATGACCCTTCTGTATATGTCAACACCTGGCTGTTTAATAAACAGACATTTTTCTGAACTCACATGGAATATTGACAGCTGCTTGTATCAAATCAGGTACTTCATTGACAGAGCAATGCTTATAGCTGTTGAATGACAGTTTTGTAAAGCGTGAAAGTCAGGTTTATGGTGATTATGCAAATGTTGATCCATGACATGGTTGAAAAGTTTATTTTTTAAAAAAAGATTATTTATTTATGCATTTTTTAAAAAAACTGAAGTACAGAACTTCAATAAATGTGGGGGGTTTTTAAGGAAGTTCATTGTGTTTGGAGTACTGAAAGTGACTCATGGCATGTTTTCTTGGGTTTTATCCTCTCCTCTTCCTCCTACACTATCCACCTAGGTCTGCCTTATGGATGGGAAGAGGCCTATACAGCAGATGGGATCAAATACTTCATCAAGTGAGTACTGTTATCAACTGCTTGAAGGATGTTAATAGCACATATGAAAGACAATGGACAAAAATATTTATGTTGAGCAAAATAGAAAGTTTTGAAATCTTCTGGACAATGTAATAAAACAAAGAGATGGACATTTTCAGTGCACTTTGTAATGCGTGAGGCCACTGTGTTCTTTTCACCAGATAGCCACAGTGTCCTGCAGCCTACTCAGTCTCTGAAACATCACAACTATGCAAAGGTGTGGCAATGAAATTTAATCACTTTTTTTGAGGCATAACAGTCCTATGGATGGGATTTCCAGTAGTGAACTGTGGGGAATGTAGCTCCGGTATGTTGCTTTGAAACTCTAAGCTAAAGTCAATCAAGTAATATCTTGCCTTAGTTCTTTGATGAAAGTAAGTGTGTGTGTGTGTGTTTATTAAAGGTCAATTTAGTATAAAACAATGATCTCTTAACTGTCATTCCTGCACTCCAAGCTTTGCCCATTTATTGCTGGGGGACTGGAGATGAGAGCCAGATTCCCAGCCTTTAATAAAAAGGAGGGAAAGTTTGTGCATCAATCCCATGCCTGCAATGCTTCTGCCCCCAGCAACAGCAAGGAGCTCTTGCCAAAAACAAACGAACACCCCAAACCAATGTCCCAACCTACGTTAGCAAGGACTGTGTGGTGTTATCCCCCAGCTCACCATACCAGGTAGCACCAGTCCTGCACTGTGATGCACCAGGAGAAAGCCTGAGACAGAAAAATCCAAATGGTGCCCCCACCTTCACATTGGTAATAAATAAATCGCATTGAAATTGATAAATTTTCAAATCTGTATAGTTACATTTTCCTTTTCCTCTGTTTTGTTGAAATTGTACAATAAAATATTAATTATTTTAAAAGTTGGCAAAAATACAATAATAAACAAAATAACAGTTTGCTGCCCTTTCATAGTAACCCCCCTCCCCCCCCCAGCTGCCGTCTGTGGTAGGCTATCTCCGTGTGCCTAATACTAGACCCTGGTTTTAGGGAAGAAACTGTGGCTTCCTAATAGTGCAGAAGTTAACCTCAGGACCCCTGGTGAGTCCTTTTCTGAAATACAGTGCCAGCCCAAAACATTTTGTTGCCTAAAGTGAAGCCCGTGTATGTGTGAGAGAGTTCACATGCACATACACACACATTTAGGGGCCAACAGTTAAGACACCTCGCTGCCTTTTGGACAGGGCTATAAAAGATACTTCTGTTACGTAATTGAAAAATGTTTGGAAACCACTACTACTGCTATTACTCATCATCATCATCATCATCATCATCTTGCTCCTCCACTCAAGATTACAATTCCTGCCTTCATCTAGCACATGGATAGGGAATGTGTGGCCCTCCAGATATTGTTGGACTGCAGCTTCCATCAGCTCTAGCCATATCTGGTCAAGAGGGCAGGGGTCCTGCAGCTTTAACTGTTGTGATGAGGAGGCAATTTCACCAGGTGCTGCATGCATACAAAGGACACCTGCTGAAATTCCATTTTCTACACAACTGTTAAAGATTCAGGAGCCCTGTCCTCCTTTTCACATGGTCAGCCTAGTGAAGTGAGCTGACAGATATCAGGCAGCTTCTGAGCATTTCTCTTTGTCTTTTCCTAGTGCCATTTCCTGGTCCTGTCCTGTCCATCCTGTCCTTAGCGTGTATCACAATGTTGGTAGAAAAGGTACTTCCTGGAGGCTTGATGTAGGGAGGGAACTGACTCTGTAGTCTTATCACTTTGGTCTGAAGGGGTTATGTGCCTGTTCTGTATATTAATCAATAACGAATCATCCCTTCAAATGGTGCATGTACGAAATGTCATCTCCATTTCACAAAAAGCGAGACAATCTGTGCAAACAAATGACTTTTAAAGATCTCTCCTGAGACTTAAGGAGAAGATTGAGAAGGTACGATGTCAAATTTTACAGAAAACATGAAAAGGGATAATCCTCTGGAGATTTTTTAAAAAAAGATACAAAGAATTAAGATCAGTCCCATTGTCCCATTTGTTCTTTAGGCCTCCAGTAATTAAAGGATATTCTTAGTCATTTTCCTTTTGGACAGATTGATCCTCAAAGAATTTCATAGATGCAAGCCCTCTTGAAATGAACATCATGGGCTTGAAAGAGATTTGGTGGCTGTTGGAGGATCTTTAAAGTCAAGAAGTTCAAGCACACTTTTTAAAAAGACTTTGTGTATTATTTGTGTTGGATAGAATCTTGAAAATCGTGGCAAAGCGATGCTATCCAGAGCTCTGCGGTGGTCCAGTGCTTACACAGAACTCTGTAGGCCTGTTCAGACAACACGCTAAGCCATATGCCACTAACCCTTTTGCAGCAAATGGTTAGTGAGCATGTTTAAACCGTGGGGTAATTGCAGAGGCTGACTTGTAAGAAATTATTATTATTATTATTATTATTATTATTATTAGCAACCACCAAGCGAATCCTGCCTGCAGCCAGGAATGGTTCACAGAATTCTTCAGGGGTCCATATTGGTATTGGGGAATGTGTGTGTGTGTGCATCTGTGTGTGCATGATTTAAGAGCCAATGTTATGGTTCAAGCTGATGTTAACCCAGAAGAGGGACGAGAAGGTATTTTCAGATTCATGACAGCCCAACCTCTATGGAGGGTCTAGGGGTGAAATGTAATGTCTGGGGGCGGGGGGAATGAAAGAAAAACATGATCACAAATATCCAATGCCATTTGAAGGGTCCATATGAAGTCAGCTTCATATTTTGCCTTTAGTCTAAACAAGTGGAACCTGCAACAAAGTGTTGCAGCGTGGAGAGCTCTCATGCAAGGTTCCAGCCCGCCAGGTATGCCCTTTCCTAAGATACTCCAATCCCCCTGGTTTTGCACCCTCCTACAATGATTCAGCAAGTGCTCTTAGTCAGGCTGCTTTGGATTGTGTCCACTCACCCAAATCCTTTTAGATTTCCCCCCTAAGTATTTTCATACTTCTGTAAACGACACTTGATGATCTCTCTCTCTCTCTCTCTCTCTCTCTCTCTCTCTCTCTCTCTCTCTCTCTTATGTGTGGATGGTGCTGTTTTGGCTATGTAAAGATCTACACTTGGAGAATGAAGTAGTTGTTGTTGTCATCAATATTATCATAATCTTTTTGCTTCATTGTTACCAGTAAACAAATGCCACTTCTGAGAGTTATTTCACAGAATGCTAGTTGTGACAAGTATGCATAGGCAGATTCTTTCGAAACCTGCACTTTAAAGCTGCGTGATGTTAAGAAACGTGGTGACAAATATGATTTTTCACTTTAACAATTTCACTTTGATTTCTGGCAATTTGTAAAGGCAAATTTCCATCTCCAATCAAATAAATGCAATGGAACCAGGTTTTTCACAGTGACTAGCAATTTCTTAAGCAACATCCAAATCTCTCTCTCTCTCTCTCTCTCATCAATCATAGGCCTCAGGTGATTGACATATGTGATTCCATATGAATTAGGTATCTTTTGTGAACATAGTAGATTCCAAACTAGAGTTTCGAGTGTTACAGTTATATTGTAGAATAAAAGTAAAATAATAGGGTTGTTGCCTTTATTCTGTAGTCATGATTTTAGAAATGATTCTAAAAACTTAAGTCAGTCCCTGAAACAACTCCGTATATGGTATTATAAAACATAGGAGATGAAATACAGTGAGTTTGGGGTCGCTTCTTTGGGTTGTTTCACACATTGCATTAGATTATTCAATATTTTGTCACTCAATGAGTCTCATCCTGTACATGTGAACTGCCTCTGTTTAAAATATATCGTGTGTGATATCGTGAGGTGGCATCCAATTATCTCAAAGCTCTATTTGTGCTGATCGATCTGTGAAGGCTGCTTCATAGTACCATTTGAGGTCTGTGTCAGTGAATGATGGACTAGCCCTTACTTTGGTCCAATCCTTCAGGATAGGTTTGCCATCACTTTTTCAAATTTCTTTCAGCAATCATGAGAGCTGGAAACATACATTTTCAGTGGAAGGTGAAATTCTCAAGATTGCTATATGGCTTCAGTGCTACAGACTGCTGCTTCACAATATCTTATAATGCATGATATATATTTTTGCAGGATAAGTATTTATTTACCTAAAGCACTGATTCAGAGAACTGCAAAGTATGCTTGGTGAAAGCCACCATATTTTTTTTATGTGTAAAGTCATTGACTGGGTTCACACAATATGCTATCCCATACACTCAGTGGTTGAGTGTGGGTTGTTGAACCGCGGGTTGCTGTTATACCATGGATTATTGTGTTTGTCTGGATGCAGCGCGTTTTCCACAAGGTGGCTTGTTAACCATGCAGTGTGGCTCAAACAAGCCACCTTAAGAACCCATGGTTTGTTGTTGAGTTGTTCAAGGGGGTTAACAAGCCACAGTGCATGGTTAACAAGTCATCCTGTTTCATTAATATTCACAATTAAAAAAGCCAAAACAAATTGAAAAAACAAAACAGAAAACAAAACAAACAGAAACCACCAACAAGTCATCCTGTGTAAAATGCACTGCATTCAGACATGATAACCCACCCTGTGGAAAACGTGTTGCCTTAAGACAACACAGTAACCCATGGTTCAACAACAACCCATGGTTCTACAACAACCCACATTCAATGACTTAATGTGGGTTAGTGTGTGGTGTGAAGCCAGCCATTATGTGAATTTTAGAGAGGCTCTCTTGTGCATGGAAATGAGTGTTCATGTATAAAAGGGATACTTTAGAGCAGGGATGGGGAACATGTGGCCCTCTAGAAGTTGTTGGACTGCTGTTCCCTTCATCCCTCACAATTGGCTATCCTAGCTAAGCTGATGGGAGTTGCAGCAACATGCTCCCATCTCGGTTTTAGACTGCCCTTTCCACTATTAGCCCCCATGGCAACTATGGGCCGAACCAGACAAAGAGCCATTCGTGACATTAGCAATGGTGTGAATAGCTTTTAAAAAATAATTATTATAGGCTGTGGGGCCCAATCTGGGGTCCCAGTTGGAGTGATAGGGACTTTAATGTGTTGGCCCCTGCTGCAGTACTGTTCTAGATGAAGGGCACCCGCACCTGTCATTTGCATTGGAAGAGAAGCTTCCAATGGGAGCTTTCCTTCCAGTGCAAATAACAAACACCCCCCCACACACACAATTGGGACCACGATAGTAGAGGACAAAAGGATAAATGCCTTCCTATTCCTGCCAAGATCCCAGTCCTAATCACTCCTTCCCACCCATCCACACCATGTGTCTACTATTCACATAAAAAATAAAATAAAGCCATGCACGCAATTGCTATGTGGTTGGCATCGCATCTAGTTTGACACTACATTCATTCAAGAAACAATAAAAGAGTCTTGTAGTACCTTAAAGATAAACCCTTTTATTCATAAGCTTTTGTGGACCACAGTCTACTTCATCAGATGCATGAAGTTTTATACTGAGTTGGCATTTGTGTATGTATTGATTTGATTTGATTTGTTTTGATTTGTACCCTGGCTGCCTACCAAAAACAAATGGCACTCAAAGTAGATATGTGTATGTATATTTTTGTGAACTGCCCAGAGAGCTTCAGCTATGGGACAGTATAGAAATATAATAAATGAAATGAAAATGAAATGAAATGAAATATGCATGTGGCTGTGGTTGGGAGGGGATTGGTTAGAAGTGAGGTCAGAGGGAAATGAAATGCAAAAACTACAGGCTGTGATGGTTGCATTAAAAGCTCAAGTGTATATAAAATCGTTACAGTAACCATTCGCAAAGCAGTGTTGACAATAACATCCTAGCATTGACGAGCTAATTAAAAACCCGTTGTCTTGATTTAGGCTGCCAGTGATAGACTTCAACTTTTTGAGAAGTTGTATTTCAGCTATTTCATATGGGAGTCTCCCTTTGAAGTTCCTTTGTTCAAGCATAGGCACTTTAAGGTCAGTGACCAAGTGCCCTGGAAAGTGAAAATGTTCTCCCACTGGTTTCTGAACACTGCCCTTTCTGATGCCAGTTTTGTGTCCATACTTTCTTTTGCATGGACACTGACCTATGTAGAATGCAGAAGGGCAGTTGATAACATATCACACTGGAAGAGGAGCAAGTAAAGGGACCTTTGTTGTTGAGGCTGACATTCTTAGGTCCTGTAATAGTGTTGCCGGCATAGATATTGGTGGCATGCAGAGTTGGCATCTGGGTTTGTTTCAGGGTCTGATCCCTATGTTTGAGTTGCTGTTGATGAGTAGCTATTTTAGATTAGGGGGCAGTCTGTTTGCAATGACAGGCATACATACCAGGCCTCTGAGAAGGAAGTATCATTGCCTAAGATGGGCTGTAGATTACTGATATACTGAAGTGGTTTTACTGGAAGCTATGGTGCACACCATTCATGTTTATTTTCATCATTTTGCCATGGTGGTTTATCTCCCAGTTAGAGACCTATCTGCTAATGACACCAGGTGGTGGCAGTCCTCCCTTCAGTGCTGGGCAGCCACCATTTTAGATTTCCCACAATCCCCTGGAGTGCTCAATGTCACTCTGAGGCATTGTGGGAAATGAATTTTTAAATGGCGATGTGTAGGCTTCTACCTCCCAGCAGAAGGGTCTTAGAGCAGGCTTTAGTACAGGTGGGCCCTGCCAGGGCACTGGCAACTGTCTAAGATGCCAGGTGCTGACATCAGCCTTGTGGCATTATGGAGTGTATTTATTTATTTATTTATTTATTACATTTGTATCCTGCCCTATATCATTAAGATCTCAGGGCGGCATACAGAAGTGTAGTGGCTCCCTGAAAAGCATAAGCCCTGCACAATCGAACAGTGAAGAAATGAATGCAGGTGTGGAAGGAATAGGGTCGCACCTATTGGCTGCATCCCCAGACTCCACCCATTGATTTGAATGTGCACCCTGAAATGCACAATCTGTACCCTGCAAAAATAGAGGACACTGACGACATGTCCAGAGTCCATACATCGTGGGGGTGTGTGCACAGGAGACCCTGTGCACAGTGCATGTGTAGAGAACTCCATTACGTCCTTGGACACATTCCTTTCTATGCCAACAGGGCCAAACACTCCAAAGCAAGGCATAGGACGGGTTGGAACTCGGCAGTGATCCCTCCAGACTGGCCAGTTGTGACCCAGATTTTGAAAGAAACCTGCTGTCCAGTGACAAAGCTGTCTTTTCTCTGGAGGAGAACAGACTTGGAAGTGCTTCTAAATCAGATGATCCCATTCATATAACTGTTGTGTATTTAAATAGGGATTAGTGGGATGGTTGGTACTTAACAGCACTACTGCTAATACTGTAACCCTCTTGTATTGCTTGGCTATGACTTTCAATCCGTTCTTCTACTCTCTGGTATTTGGAACCGCGGCACCCTTGAGGGGCTCAGAATGATTTCGCTACTGGTCTCTTTCCGAGGGACAAAATTAGATCCAGGAACATGTCTTGGTTGTCATGACAATTATAATTCCCCAAATCTTGCGGCCGTTAATCTACTGCATCTGAAACCTGTAACCTTCTTTGGTTCTGTACTCTGCTCTGGATTGCAGAGGAACTAGAGATGACTGTGTTGATTCATTAGAAGTTGACAGTATGCAAGGGGGAAAAGAAGGAGTATTTTGTTTGTTGTTGGTAACAGGCTCTTTAAAATGCCAGGTGCATTCACTGAGCAGCCAATAGCTTGATTGAATCCATTAATTGGGATAACTGTTAACTGAATGCAACGAATACTCCAGGAATATGAATATCCCATAAGCCTGGGACAGAATGCTGTTAGTTTTCTATAAATACCTCTGAGGCAGAGTGGCATAGCAGAACAAAGCAGGCTGCCTGAGAAATCAGAGCTTAGAAGGAGCTATAGCAGAACACATTTCTGCAAATAACAGGCAGGAATAAAGCATTTATGCGGAGACATCCTGATGGGAAAAACATTTCTAGCTCACGTGAGCTGGAGCCGATGAGACAATAAAACATCAAACTGTTTTGTTTTTTAATCTTCTGGCATAATTTATGAGTTGCCTCATGAAGTCAGATTATATGCAGATTGGATCATCCAGTTTATTAAACACTCTGTGGACCACTTCACCTGAGGGGAGCCAGACAGTAGCTGCCGAAAAAGCTTAGTCGTGCCTATGGGGAGAGTGTTGTCCATAGAAAACAACCACACAGTTCAATCCAGCATCATTACTCCTCCACTTCCCCACATCTCCAAGCAGTTTTGAAGGGCAACAATAGAAGTATTAACCACCTGTTCTGAGGATACAAACTACTGGCAGGCCATGCAGTTGC
Source organism: Elgaria multicarinata webbii (assembly GCF_023053635.1). Classification (NCBI taxonomy): domain Eukaryota; kingdom Metazoa; phylum Chordata; class Lepidosauria; order Squamata; family Anguidae; genus Elgaria; species Elgaria multicarinata. Next base: position 34,436,820 of record NC_086173.1, read on the forward strand.
AAGCAACAAGGAGCTATCCTATGGGGCTCCTGGTTTGAATCCACCCATTATTAACAGCATAGACAGGCCTTCCCCAGGCTTGTTACATCCAGATTTTGTGGACTTCAACTCCCATCAGCTCTAGTCACTATGGCCAGTGGTCAAGAAACTGAGGAGATGCCAGTTAAAACATCTAGAGGCCATCAGGTTGTAGAAGGCTGGGATAGACAATCAACTCTGTATTGTATTCCAGGAGGGCTTCCACACACAGTCTTCGCCTTCTTCCACCGAGGTCTCCAACCCGGGTGGCTCTTTCGCCGGCAGCAGGAGGCTGGCTGGGAGTTGGGCTCGGTGGCAAGGAAGCCGCCGAGTCCTGGGAACTTTTCGCCGCCGCCGCCGCCGCCGCCTCTTCCTCCGTCTCTTCTGACCAGGTAGCTACACTAGGAGATTCAGGGCACCCTGAAGTGCTTTCGGGGTGCCCTGAAGACTGTGTGTGGAAGCCCCCCAGAGGTGGCTGTAGGATAGGAAGCTTATACTAGCTTATACTATGGAGGGAATGCATTCAGGTGGCTCACCTGACCTCTGCACCTCCAGAATCTCCACCCTGCACCCGTTTCTCTCTCAGCTCTTCCAGGGGTGCAATTGCAAGATTTGCATAGGCAAAATGGTTGGCATGGCTATACTCTCACTCTGGATGCATGGCTAGGTGGCACACAATTCATCCCTGCACAGATGCCACTGGGATGTGTGGCAGCCACATGCAGTACAGTAATGCTCTTGCACAGATCTCATTCATCTAAGTGAAATATGTGTAGAAGAACATTTTGGTGGATGCACCCATTGGTGTTTTGGGTTCTGCCAGTGGCAGTGCCAGACTCCATGTCAACATGGGCTAACATCCTGAAGCAGCAGTTTCAGCAACGCTAGCAAAGGATTTCCATGATAATAAATACTGCACTATTTACCAGACTAAGGTATGGTCTTAGGATATTCAGCTTGTGACTGAATGCGCCAGTGAAAAACTGTGATGATCCTGCCAAGGTGACTGTAATTTCCTCACTGAATAGCACAGAGTTTCAACTCTTGCTGTACTCCCTAGGTGGGTGAAGTCAGCAAAGGAAATATGGAACAAGTCAATTTTCATGCAAGCATATGCATTCTTGTATCTCTTTTAAGGTCATCTGCCATTTTTCTGGCACCTAACTTCCAATTTCATTGGAATCAGAGGATTCAACCAATAGAAATAGCCCCACTGAAAAGGAAGGCCAAAGAGTACTCATTCTTGGCAGAAAGCTTATTTTTCTGTCTCTTGTTTTTGTCAGAAAAATAAACCATTGCATCACAGTTACCAGTATGACTTAGGGTAGGAAGCTGTGCCATAGAATACTCAGTCTCCTGGAGAGGACAAAAAACAAATTACTAGATTCCAGAACAAGGTCATTGTACATTTTTTAAAAAGTTGGTTCTCCAAACTGTCATTTGGAAATGGTTCTGATCAATCTATGTTAGGGTGGTTGTTTCAGCCATGTGTATAATGGCGCTTCAGCTAGCGTGGTACACGATAATGACCATGATGCATCTAAGATTAAGCACTCTTAGGTGCTACTGATTTCAGTGGAGGAATAAGACATATGCTTAACTGACCCCCCCCCATTTGAAATCAATGCAAATATAACATGGATTGCATTGTGCCTGGTATGTGTAAACAGGACCTGGTGTATTCCATGATAACGATACCACCAAATTAAACATCCTGAAGTTTTCAGCTGTGTTGTTGTTGTTGTTATTGTTGTTGTACTCTCCCCACGCTGAGGCCCCATTCAGTCAACATGCTAAACCACGCTGCTTAGCCACAAAATGGTTAACGGAATGCATTCCATTAACCATTTTGTGGTTAAGCAGCGTGGTTTAGCATGTTGTCTGAACTAGACCAGATAGGCTTAAAATATGTTGTCATTGCTGGTGAAATTTCCAAAGTCAGAAAGAAGCTGAAAAGGGCATCTGGCAGTTATGGGCTGGGGGCGTTCAGTACCTTACAGAAGTCTCCCCCCCACCCATCACTGGTAGAATATATTATGCAAAATAAACAAAGATCACAGGATTTGGCTTTTCTCAGTGCAGAATTCTCTGCCATAGAGGAGATTTTGTTAAAAGCCACGGTATGCATAGTCTTGAATGGACTTCCCAGATGATTGCACAGACATAAGAACATAGAAAATTAACAGCCACATAAAGCAAGTTGGCTTTCCAGAAACAACCTGCCCCAGGCAATCTCTTCTGTCCTCCTACCACATTCAACTTTGCCACATTGCAGCACATCATGAGACTAATTCCCCCAAACTAGGTAAGGTTTCCTATCTTCCCACATCCACCCACTTGTTTTCATATGTGTGAAATTTCAAAGGATTTTGCCCCTTTCAAATTTACTTTGTTATCTGCCTTATCAAAAAAGCAAGTGTTGACTCTTTCAGATACATTGTGTACCATCAGAGATAGCGAGGGAGTAATGTTTTAGATTTAAGACTGGTCCTGGAAGGCACGGTTCAGATTTACAATTCAGATTTACAAACTCCTCCTAAATTGAGGCTCTCCTTCCACTTAAAAAATGGGAGTTGAGTCTCTAATTCATCCACTCCCCAGTATCTGAAGAGTTCTTCATTCCAATTTTCTCCATTGGAATTATGCTAGCCTTAGCACATGCGCACACACACAATTATACTTATTTATTTAAAATATTTCTATGTCACCTTTCTACCACGTGGTGGTATTCAAAGTGGCAATCCTATGCACACTAACCTGGGAGTAACTGACACTGAAACCTATGGGCCTTTCTTCTCAGTTCACATGAACAGGATTGGGCTGTAAAACAGCAAGCTCAGCGACATACAACACCCATTAAAAAAAGAGCCAACAAAAACGGCAGACAAAACAATCTCCGCATATAAAAAGACAGCAAGTAAAGTAGCTCAGAGCAATTCCAGTAGCCAATGAGCAGAACAAAAACAATATTGGTGTGTGTAAAAAACAATAACATGCAAAAGCAAAAATTAATAATCACCAAAACCTTTGGTAAACAGAACAGCCTGCTCCCTAAAACATAGCAATGAAGGTGTCAGGAGGATACAGTGACCATATGAAAAGGAGGACAGGGCTCCTGTCAGGGCCAGCGCTACCATTAGGCCAACCAGGCAGCCGCCTAGGGCGCAGACCTCAGAGAGGCGCAGTACTGACATTTAAGGGTCACAATTTTATACAACTTAGCTGTTTTAAGAAAAAAAAACATAATAAGTTCAAGTTTTGTGCTTTTTGTTTTTTCTACAAAACATCTGTTCTGAAAAATCGAGGTTGGTAATTATTTGGGTGTGTGTGCAAGTAGCTCGCCTTGCCTAGGGCACAAAATAGTCTGGCACCGGCCCTAGCTCCTGTATCTTTAACAGCTGCATAGAAAAGGGAATTTCAGCAGGTGTCATTTGTATATATGGGGAACCTGGTGGAATTCCCTCTTCATCACAACAGTTAAAGCTGCAGGTGCCCTGCTCTCTTTTAAATTTGGTCACTCTAGTATAGCTCCTGCAGCTTTAACTGTTATGATGAAGAGGGAATTTCACCAGGTGTGACATGCATACAAATGACACCTGCTGAAATTCCCTTTTCTATGCAACTGTTAAAGATACAGGAGCCCTGCCCTCCTTTTCATATAGTCAGCCTATCCTCAGGAGGATCTCCCTTAGGAAGCAGTTACAAACCAGCCGGCCCCTGTCAATAACCCAGCCACTGTATTTTGAACTAGCTGAGATTTCGAAATGATTTTCCGAGCCCTGTTGCAATTTCTTCCAACCTTGGAAGCGAATAAAGCATGGGTAACCATTGCAAGTCCAACTTGAGCTGTTCTGCCTCCATGTAGCAGAACTACGTCTTTCTTTCTTTTTTACCTTTCCCTATGCAATGCTCCTACTTTACAGAAGAAAGTCCTCCGTTTGAAGGTCTGTCCAGTACATGTCCAGTTTATGGATAAAGAACCTTCAGAAACTATAAGAAGAGAGCAGCAGGGGGCTTGAAGTTGCCCATCAACAGTTACATCTTTTACTTGAAACTGGGGCCTCATCTACACCAAGCAGGATATAGCACTATGAAAGAGGTATACGGTATGTGTCCATGGGCCCCAACAGTTGTCAGTGCACTTCAATACTGCTATAAAGCAGTAGTGAGGCTCCTGCCTCTTATATACTGCTTTCATAGTGCAATATCCTGCTTGCCTGGGCCTACTGCCCTGGAGATTCCTTGTCTATCGGTTGCCTCTTCCTACAGCATTCGGTTCTTCATTCCCTCACCCACCCCCATCCCAGAATAGCCCAGGTGCATGCACCAAAGTGGGCAGGCTAGTGATAAGGCAGGTCCCTGACAATCTTCTTCATCCCCAACAGGTGTGCTTTTTTGGCCTTTCTTTTCCTGTGACCTCAGGCCCTTTGGCTACTAAATAAACACAAGTTATTAAAAGAAATGTTGACGTTGAAGGTCAAACCATCTGGTCTGAATTGTAAAAATAAGTAACTTCCCAAGCTGTCGGCATGTTCTGGGTCCCTTCAGATGGTCTCTGCCAGCTGCTCCTAAGAAAGATTTACTGTACTACCTTCAAGTTTTTTGTTCTTCTGTTTTCTTTGGATCATAACTCTCCTGCAGAAGCATTACGATTAAGGCAAGAGTGATTTAATCCTGCGAAAGATCACAACATTGGAGCACTTTGTGCTTTTAAAAGGACAATGCTGTGTTTGTTTATTACTGTTGGATCTCACCCTGCCTCCGGGGAGCATTTGGAGTGGCATTTTACAAGTACACCATACAACAACAAACAAACCCATGAGATAAATTTGGGTGAGAGTGATTTGCCCAACGTCACTCAGTTATTTTCAGAGATGAGCAGGAAATTAAAACTTAGGCTACCCACACACAAACGCAGCACTCTTAGCTGTACTGGTTCTTCTTCGTGGTCTCTATGCATCACACATATGGGCTTTGCGCCTGCGCAGAGACCAGACCGGAACCTTCTCTAGCTGAGTGGAACGTTTTTGGCGGGAACCCCTCCCCCCACGCTACCGCGCATGTCCATGGGGTTCCCGCCCTTACCTCAGTTCTTCGTCGTCCGCCGTTGTGCCTAGACCGAAAAACTTTATCTCTAGCGTTTTCTCTGTTGATCTATTTAAAATACTTTTCTAGCTTACCTTTTCTTCAGCTTTCTTCTTTTTCGTCCTTTTTCTCTCTTTATCTATATATAAAAAAAAAAAAAAAAAAAGATTTTTGTAGTTAGATTTCTCCTCAGCGACTTCGGTCGTGTGAGGCCTTTATGGCAATCAAAGCACCATTTAGAAAGTGCGTCAAGTGCGGAGCTAAGCTCCCTCCGTCTGACGGCCATTCTTTGTGCATTATCTGTTTGGGAGAGGGACATGTGGTAGAGACCTGCCACCATTGTATGTCTTTTACCAAACAAACCAGAAAACACCGAGCAGACCGACTCCGCTCCGTACTTTGGGAGAAGGCTCTCAAGGCCACAGAGGCCCCTTCGATGGAAAGAACGGCGGTTCATAAGTCTGTTGCCCGTAAAACGGCAGTTACAAAGACTGTTGCGGAGAAACCGTCAGACCATAGCACTGAAGTGCAGACCAGAGCAAATAGGGCTGAGATACCCCTCACGCCTGGTCGGTCTTTATCGAGTTCTATGGCTAAGACAATCCCTAAAACAGCCAGAACTCTGATATCTTCTTCTGAGCCGGAGAAGAAAAAGAAGAAGAAGAAAAAGAGGGATGTGGAGAAATCCACCGTACCGTCACCTCGACATCGGGAATCGGCCAAGAGCCATTCCACGCCTCCTGCCGTACCGACCACTTCGATACCGAGGTCACCTTCGGTACCAAGATCTATGTCAGTACCGACGGCCACGGTACCGACATGTCCTCCAAGTTTATCAGAGGGTGAAATTCGGGATTCAGTGTCGGTAACGTCCGCTCGGCAACCTATGAGGCCGCAAGAACTCGTACAGCCTTCCCCAAGACGGACCTCAAGAACAGATTGGGACAGAGCATCGCAGTACTCTGATTCTCAGCCTAGATATTATGACTGGGAAAGATACCGTCCTCAACAATATTTTCAAGGGGATCAAGGTTCTTCTTCGTGGTCTCTATGCATCACACATATGGGCTTTGCGCCTGCGCAGAGACCAGACCGGAACCTTCTCTAGCTGAGTGGAACGTTTTTGGCGGGAACCCCTCCCCCCACGCTACCGCGCATGTCCATGGGGTTCCCGCCCTTACCTCAGTTCTTCGTCGTCCGCCGTTGTGCCTAGACCGAAAAACTTTATATCTAGCTTACCTTTTCTTCAGCTTTCTTCTTTTTCGTCCTTTTTCTCTCTTTATCTATATATAAAAAAAAAAAAAAAAAAGATTTTTGTAGTTAGATTTCTCCTCAGCGACTTCGGTCGTGTGAGGCCTTTATGGCAATCAAAGCACCATTTAGAAAGTGCGTCAAGTGCGGAGCTAAGCTCCCTCCGTCTGACGGCCATTCTTTGTGCATTATCTGTTTGGGAGAGGGACATGTGGTAGAGACCTGCCACCATTGTATGTCTTTTACCAAACAAACCAGAAAACACCGAGCAGACCGACTCCGCTCCGTACTTTGGGAGAAGGCTCTCAAGGCCACAGAGGCCCCTTCGATGGAAAGAACGGCGGTTCATAAGTCTGTTGCCCGTAAAACGGCAGTTACAAAGACTGTTGCGGAGAAACCGTCAGACCATAGCACTGAAGTGCAGACCAGAGCAAATAGGGCTGAGATACCCCTCACGCCTGGTCGGTCTTTATCGAGTTCTATGGCTAAGACAATCCCTAAAACAGCCAGAACTCTGATATCTTCTTCTGAGCCGGAGAAGAAAAAGAAGAAGAAGAAAAAGAGGGATGTGGAGAAATCCACCGTACCGTCACCTCGACATCGGGAATCGGCCAAGAGCCATTCCACGCCTCCTGCCGTACCGACCACTTCGATACCGAGGTCACCTTCGGTACCAAGATCTATGTCAGTACCGACGGCCACGGTACCGACATGTCCTCCAAGTTTATCAGAGGGTGAAATTCGGGATTCAGTGTCGGTAACGTCCGCTCGGCAACCTATGAGGCCGCAAGAACTCGTACAGCCTTCCCCAAGACGGACCTCAAGAACAGATTGGGACAGAGCATCGCAGTACTCTGATTCCCAGCCTAGATATTATGACTGGGAAAGATACCGTCCTCAACAATATTTTCAAGGGGATCAAGGTTACTACCAGCAGGAAGGTTATTATGCACAACCTCCTCCAACAACAAGAGTCTGCCAGTTGCCTCTGCCTTCTCCATCCGCTCAGTTAATGTCGACGGTATCGACGCCTCGACACCGTGCACAGCAAGCAATACCATCTGCTGCATCCGCTACTGTGCTACCGCAAGATGATCAACATGGTCTGCAAGTGGTGACGTTATCCTCACCAGAGGATAACTATCCTTCCGATTCTGAATCTGAACATTCAGTTGCTCCAGCTGCCCCTTCACCTGACGATGCAATCGATGATACAGACCCGTCCTCTCCTTCGGACGATATGGTTCGTTTTTCGGACCATATGCTTAGGATGTCCAGAGCATTGGGACTTGACATACAGGAAACAGATGAATCGGTAGTCGACCCAATTTATGATGTCTTTCAGTCGACAACGAACCAACGTTTGGCCATTCCTGTTCCTCAAGCCTTGAAACAAACGGCTCAACTGTCATGGAAAACCCCTGCAGTGACACAGGCAACATCAAAGAGATTGGAGACACTCTATAAAGTTAAGGAAGAGGATGCACAATTTTTGCTTCAACATCCTAAGCCGAATTCCATTGTAGTGGAATCGGCACAGGGACAGTCACAAAAGACTCATTCTGCACCTGTCGATAGAGAGGGGAGGAAATTGGACCAAACTGGCAGGAGAGTTTACTCGTCCTCATCTTTGGGCATCAGAGCATCGGTGTACGAGGCAACGATGGCGAGATATCAGATTTTCCTTTGGGAAAAGATGGGTTCTCTATGCGAACATCTTCCGGAGGATAAGAAGGAGCTCGCAAGAGTATTCCAAAATGAAGCGACAGCCATAGCAAGGCAGCAATTGTCTACCGCTCGACATCAGGTGGATTGCCACTCAAAGTCGATGATGGGGGCCATTTCTTTGAGGAGGCACGCTTGGCTCAGATCAGCCAATCTTACTCAAGAAACGAAAGGGAGGATAGAGAGCATGCCATTCGATGGCGAAGGTCTATTTAATACAAAGACCGACGAGACGCTGGACTCTATCTACAAGGCGAGAACAACAGCCAAAAAGATGGGGTTTACTGCTCCTCCTCCACAGACTCAATACCGACAGAAGAGATGGATAAGACCTCCTCCACAACAACGGCCCCAATACCAGCAACCAAGGCAGCAGCAGCAACAACTTCAAAGGAAGCGGCCTTATCAGAGCCGTTTCCAACAGGAAAAGCGTCAGCCCGACTTCTCTAAGAAGCAGCGGGTTTGACTCCTCGGCTCCAGATCCACCCCCTTTTGCGAACCGCCTAGCACCCCATTACCATCAATGGGAGTTAATAACAACAGACTCCTGGGTGCTCACTATCATCAACTCGGGCTATGCCATCGAGCTCGATGCCCTCCCTCCTTTTTCCGGCGTGAAAGTAACGACTCCATCCCCTCCTCTGCTACTCGAAGTACAGACTTTGCTATCGAAAGGAGCCATCTCTCCCGTGCCCGCAGAGGAACTCAATCAGGGATTTTTCTCTCGTTACTTCACGGTCCCGAAGAAAGATGGAGGTCTTCGACCGATCATGGACTTAAGACAGCTGAACAAGTTCATCACCCCGAGGAAGTTCCGTATGACAACGGTTACTTCAATTCTGCAGCTTCTACAGAAAGGAGTTTGGTTTGCAGTGGTGGATCTGAAGGATGCGTACTTCCACATTTCCATCAGGAAGTCGCATCAAGCTTACCTTCGGTTTTCGATCGGTGCATCCCAGTACCAGTTCACCGTTCTTCCGTTCGGATTGGCCACGGCGCCGAGGGTCTTCACGAAGGTCATGGCGGTGGTATGCGCCCACCTAAGGCAAAAAGGCATCTATGTTTATCCATACCTGGACGATTGGCTCCTCGTAGCGGACAGCAGCGAGGCGCTCCAGTCGGATATACTAACCACCCTCAACCTGTTGGACTCGTTGGGGCTGTGGGTCAACCACGAAAAGTCCATTTTGACTCCACAGCAGAGATTGGACTTCATAGGGGTAACCCTATCCTCTCGAGACGGGAGAGCATACTTACCTTTAACCAGGGCAAACACCTTGCAGCAGTTAGCCATCGACATCGAGAGCCGGCGGAAAGTATCGGCTTGGACAGTCCAGAGACTATTAGGCCTGATGGCAGCCACTACGGCAGTCATCAGGTTTGCAAGACTCAGAATGAGGGTATTGCAGGCCTGGTTTTTAAGAACTTTCGATCTCAGGCTCAATGCTCGACGAACTTACCTTTCGTTACCGAAGCAAGTCAGGGCATCGCTGAAATGGTGGTTCTCGATGTCGACTCTTCTCGAAGGCGTTCCATTCCAACAACAGGCGCCTTCGGTAACGATCACCACGGATGCATCCTTAGAAGGATGGGGAGCCCATTGCAGCTCCTTAACCTCTCAGGGTCGTTGGCCTCGATCACAGACGGAGCATCACATCAACCATCTCGAACTCCTGGCAGTAGAAAATGCAGTAAAAGCATTCGCACAGATGATCGAGGGCAAGAATGTCTTGATCGCGACAGACAATACTACTGTAGTGGCATACATCAACAGGCAGGGTGGAACAAGATCACACCCCCTGAACCGTTCTGCACTCAGGATATGGAACTGGTGCATAAACAGAAGGACTTACCTGACTGCGATCCATGTAGCCGGCAAGGAGAACGTCTTTGCGGACTCTCTCAGCAGATCCTTCCATGTCGACCACGAGTGGGAGCTCGACGTAGAAGTGCGGGAAAGCCTTTTTCGGTACTGGGGCCGTCCTGTTGTCGATGTCTTCGCTACCAAGGACAACGCAGTCTGCGCCAAGTTTTGCAGCAGGGCAGGAAAAGGAAAGCGCTCTCTAGGAGACGCTTTCACCAGGACTTGGAGAGGAAATCTCCTGTACATGTTTCCTCCCTTTCCACTTTTGACAAGAGTGATAGCCAAGATCCAGATGGACAACTCCGATTGCATCCTGATCACGCCGTGGTGGCCTCGACAGACGTGGTTCTCCCACGCTCTTCGGTTATCGAGAGGGGATTACATCAGGCTCCCGTCGACACCGAAGTTACTGTCTCGACACCAGGGCAGGGTTCGACACGCAGATCTGTCGACCCTCAAGATGACTGCATGGAGGATAACAGCAACTCCTCCTCTGCAACTAGAACTTTGACTGTGGATCACATTATATTGGCAGCGCTAAAGCCTTCCACTAGGAAAACTTATGCAGCAAAGTGGCAAAGATTTCGGAACTTTGCTTCAGTACAAGATCAAACACCAGAATCTTGCCACTTGCCCTTCATCCTTAATTATTTATTGACACTTTTCCAGCAGGGACTTAAGCTCGCATCCATCAGGGTTCACCTTGCTGCGATTACATCTTTTCACCGGGGTGTGGATGGTTTTACACCTTTTACCCATCCAACAACCAAGAAATTTCTGAAAGGTCTGAAGAACACGATACCGACTGTGAAGACTATTGTGCCGCCTTGGAGCCTGTCAGTTGTGCTGCAAGCATTGACACGCAAGCCCTTCGAGCCCATGGCTTCGACAGACCTTAGGCTGCTTACTTTAAAGACTGTCTTTTTAGTAGCCATCACATCAGCAAGACGTGCAAGTGAGCTTAAAGCTCTTAGGATAGATGTTCCATACACTATCTTTCATAAGGACAAGGTTGTGCTACGCACAGACCCAGCCTTCTTGCCAAAGGTAGTGTCTACTTTTCATCTGTCCCAGCATATTTCTTTACCTGCTTTCTTTCCTAATCCAACTACACCTCTTGAGTCTTCTTTGCATACTCTGGATGTAAGAAGGGCTCTTGCTTTTTACAAAGACAGGACAGAGACATTTAGAAAGACAAAGCAACTGTTTATTTGTTATGGTGAGCCTTCTAAGGGACTCCCTGTCTCCTGCCAACGACTGTCACGCTGGATAGTGGAGACAATAGAATTGGCCTACTCTATTGCTAAATTAGAGTTAGTGAAACCTGTAACAGCTCATTCCACCAGAGCTGTTTCAACGTCGGTGGCTTTCACCAGAGGTGTTCCACTGACTGAAGTCTGTAGAGCCGCAACGTGGTCCACTCCATCCACGTTTGTCAAGCACTACAGTTTGGACACCCGTGCGAGGCAGGACTGCTCATTTGGGAGGACAGTGCTTTCAGAGATCTTCAGATGATGCACCAACCCACCTCCAAAGGTATGTCAGCTCGTTATTCGCCCATATGTGTGATGCATAGAGACCACGAAGAAGAAATGCAGGTTGCTTACCTGTAACTGTAGTTCTTCGAGTGGTCATCTATGCATTCACACAACCCACCCACCATCCCCACTTGGTGGTGTGAGACTTACAAATGACACTGTTTTATTGTGGAATGTACTTTACTTTATTTACACTCATGTTTATGGGGGCACAACGTCGGACTCCTGTAAACTGAGGTAAGGGCGGGAACCCCATGGACATGCGCGGTAGCGTGGGGGGAGGGGTTCCCGCCAAAAACGTTCCACTCAGCTAGAGAAGGTTCCGGTCTGGTCTCTGCGCAGGCGCAAAGCCCATATGTGTGAATGCATAGATGACCACTCGAAGAACTACAGTTACAGGTAAGCAACCTGCATTTACTACCAGCAGGAAGGTTATTATGCACAACCTCATCCAACAACAAGAGTCTGCCAGTTGCCTCTGCCTTCTCCATCCGCTCAGTTAATGTCGACGGTATCGACGCCTCGACACCGTGCACAGCAAGCAATACCATCTGCTGCATCCGCTACTGTGCTACCGCAAGATGATCAACATGGTCTGCAAGTGGTGACGTTATCCTCACCAGAGGATAACTATCCTTCCGATTCTGAATCTGAACATTCAGTTGCTCCAGCTGCCCCTTCACCTGACGATGCAATCGATGATACAGACCCGTCCTCTCCTTCGGACGATATGGTTCGTTTTTCGGACCATATGCTTAGGATGTCCAGAGCATTGGGACTTGACATACAGGAAACAGATGAATCGGTAGTCGACCCAATTTATGATGTCTTTCAGTCGACAACGAACCAACGTTTGGCCATTCCTGTTCCTCAAGCCTTGAAACAAACGGCTCAACTGTCATGGAAAACCCCTGCAGTGACACAGGCAACATCAAAGAGATTGGAGACACTCTATAAAGTTAAGGAAGAGGATGCACAATTTTTGCTTCAACATCCTAAGCCGAATTCCATTGTAGTGGAATCGGCACAGGGACAGTCACAAAAGACTCATTCTGCACCTGTCGATAGAGAGGGGAGGAAATTGGACCAAACTGGCAGGAGAGTTTACTCGTCCTCATCTTTGGGCATCAGAGCATCGGTGTACGAGGCAACGATGGCGAGATATCAGATTTTCCTTTGGGAAAAGATGGGTTCTCTATGCGAACATCTTCCGGAGGATAAGAAGGAGCTCGCAAGAGTATTCCAAAATGAAGCGACAGCCATAGCAAGGCAGCAATTGTCTACCGCTCGACATCAGGTGGATTGCCACTCAAAGTCGATGATGGGGGCCATTTCTTTGAGGAGGCACGCTTGGCTCAGATCAGCCAATCTTACTCAAGAAACGAAAGGGAGGATAGAGAGCATGCCATTCGATGGCGAAGGTCTATTTAATACAAAGACCGACGAGACGCTGGACTCTATCTACAAGGCGAGAACAACAGCCAAAAAGATGGGGTTTACTGCTCCTCCTCCACAGACTCAATACCGACAGAAGAGATGGATAAGACCTCCTCCACAACAACGGCCCCAATACCAGCAACCAAGGCAGCAGCAGCAACAACTTCAAAGGAAGCGGCCTTATCAGAGCCGTTTCCAACAGGAAAAGCGTCAGCCCGACTTCTCTAAGAAGCAGCGGGTTTGACTCCTCGGCTCCAGATCCACCCCCTTTTGCGAACCGCCTAGCACCCCATTACCATCAATGGGAGTTAATAACAACAGACTCCTGGGTGCTCACTATCATCAACTCGGGCTATGCCATCGAGCTCGATGCCCTCCCTCCTTTTTCCGGCGTGAAAGTAACGACTCCATCCCCTCCTCTGCTACTCGAAGTACAGACTTTGCTATCGAAAGGAGCCATCTCTCCCGTGCCCGCAGAGGAACTCAATCAGGGATTTTTCTCTCGTTACTTCACGGTCCCGAAGAAAGATGGAGGTCTTCGACCGATCATGGACTTAAGACAGCTGAACAAGTTCATCACCCCGAGGAAGTTCCGTATGACAACGGTTACTTCAATTCTGCAGCTTCTACAGAAAGGAGTTTGGTTTGCAGTGGTGGATCTGAAGGATGCGTACTTCCACATTTCCATCAGGAAGTCGCATCAAGCTTACCTTCGGTTTTCGATCGGTGCATCCCAGTACCAGTTCACCGTTCTTCCGTTCGGATTGGCCACGGCGCCGAGGGTCTTCACGAAGGTCATGGCGGTGGTATGCGCCCACCTAAGGCAAAAAGGCATCTATGTTTATCCATACCTGGACGATTGGCTCCTCGTAGCGGACAGCAGCGAGGCGCTCCAGTCGGATATACTAACCACCCTCAACCTGTTGGACTCGTTGGGGCTGTGGGTCAACCACGAAAAGTCCATTTTGACTCCACAGCAGAGATTGGACTTCATAGGGGTAACCCTATCCTCTCGAGACGGGAGAGCATACTTACCTTTAACCAGGGCAAACACCTTGCAGCAGTTAGCCATCGACATCGAGAGCCGGCGGAAAGTATCGGCTTGGACAGTCCAGAGACTATTAGGCCTGATGGCAGCCACTACGGCAGTCATCAGGTTTGCAAGACTCAGAATGAGGGTATTGCAGGCCTGGTTTTTAAGAACTTTCGATCTCAGGCTCAATGCTCGACGAACTTACCTTTCGTTACCGAAGCAAGTCAGGGCATCGCTGAAATGGTGGTTCTCGATGTCGACTCTTCTCGAAGGCGTTCCATTCCAACAACAGGCGCCTTCGGTAACGATCACCACGGATGCATCCTTAGAAGGATGGGGAGCCCATTGCAGCTCCTTAACCTCTCAGGGTCGTTGGCCTCGATCACAGACGGAGCATCACATCAACCATCTCGAACTCCTGGCAGTAGAAAATGCAGTAAAAGCATTCGCACAGATGATCGAGGGCAAGAATGTCTTGATCGCGACAGACAATACTACTGTAGTGGCATACATCAACAGGCAGGGTGGAACAAGATCACACCCCCTGAACCGTTCTGCACTCAGGATATGGAACTGGTGCATAAACAGAAGGACTTACCTGACTGCGATCCATGTAGCCGGCAAGGAGAACGTCTTTGCGGACTCTCTCAGCAGATCCTTCCATGTCGACCACGAGTGGGAGCTCGACGTAGAAGTGCGGGAAAGCCTTTTTCGGTACTGGGGCCGTCCTGTTGTCGATGTCTTCGCTACCAAGGACAACGCAGTCTGCGCCAAGTTTTGCAGCAGGGCAGGAAAAGGAAAGCGCTCTCTAGGAGACGCTTTCACCAGGACTTGGAGAGGAAATCTCCTGTACATGTTTCCTCCCTTTCCACTTTTGACAAGAGTGATAGCCAAGATCCAGATGGACAACTCCGATTGCATCCTGATCACGCCGTGGTGGCCTCGACAGACGTGGTTCTCCCACGCTCTTCGGTTATCGAGAGGGGATTACATCAGGCTCCCGTCGACACCGAAGTTACTGTCTCGACACCAGGGCAGGGTTCGACACGCAGATCTGTCGACCCTCAAGATGACTGCATGGAGGATAACAGCAACTCCTCCTCTGCAACTAGAACTTTGACTGTGGATCACATTATATTGGCAGCGCTAAAGCCTTCCACTAGGAAAACTTATGCAGCAAAGTGGCAAAGATTTCGGAACTTTGCTTCAGTACAAGATCAAACACCAGAATCTTGCCACTTGCCCTTCATCCTTAATTATTTATTGACACTTTTCCAGCAGGGACTTAAGCTCGCATCCATCAGGGTTCACCTTGCTGCGATTACATCTTTTCACCGGGGTGTGGATGGTTTTACACCTTTTACCCATCCAACAACCAAGAAATTTCTGAAAGGTCTGAAGAACACGATACCGACTGTGAAGACTATTGTGCCGCCTTGGAGCCTGTCAGTTGTGCTGCAAGCATTGACACGCAAGCCCTTCGAGCCCATGGCTTCGACAGACCTTAGGCTGCTTACTTTAAAGACTGTCTTTTTAGTAGCCATCACATCAGCAAGACGTGCAAGTGAGCTTAAAGCTCTTAGGATAGATGTTCCATACACTATCTTTCATAAGGACAAGGTTGTGCTACGCACAGACCCAGCCTTCTTGCCAAAGGTAGTGTCTACTTTTCATCTGTCCCAGCATATTTCTTTACCTGCTTTCTTTCCTAATCCAACTACACCTCTTGAGTCTTCTTTGCATACTCTGGATGTAAGAAGGGCTCTTGCTTTTTACAAAGACAGGACAGAGACATTTAGAAAGACAAAGCAACTGTTTATTTGTTATGGTGAGCCTTCTAAGGGACTCCCTGTCTCCTGCCAACGACTGTCACGCTGGATAGTGGAGACAATAGAATTGGCCTACTCTATTGCTAAATTAGAGTTAGTGAAACCTGTAACAGCTCATTCCACCAGAGCTGTTTCAACGTCGGTGGCTTTCACCAGAGGTGTTCCACTGACTGAAGTCTGTAGAGCCGCAACGTGGTCCACTCCATCCACGTTTGTCAAGCACTACAGTTTGGACACCCGTGCGAGGCAGGACTGCTCATTTGGGAGGACAGTGCTTTCAGAGATCTTCAGATGATGCACCAACCCACCTCCAAAGGTATGTCAGCTCGCTATTCGCCCATATGTGTGATGCATAGAGACCACGAAGAAGAAATGCAGGTTGCTTACCTGTAACTGTAGTTCTTCGAGTGGTCATCTATGCATTCACACAACCCACCCACCATCCCCACTTGGTGGTGTGAGACTTACAAATGACACTGTTTTATTGTGGAATGTACTTTACTTTATTTACACTCATGTTTATGGGGGCACAACGTCGGACTCCTGTAAACTGAGGTAAGGGCGGGAACCCCATGGACATGCGCGGTAGCGTGGGGGGAGGGGTTCCCGCCAAAAACGTTCCACTCAGCTAGAGAAGGTTCCGGTCTGGTCTCTGCGCAGGCGCAAAGCCCATATGTGTGAATGCATAGATGACCACTCGAAGAACTACAGTTACAGGTAAGCAACCTGCATTTCTCTGTAATACTTTGGACAACTATGCTCCATAGGAACATCTAGTCCAGCATCCTGTTTCCCAGAGTGGTCAACTCAATGCTTATGGAAAGGCCACAAGCAGGACATGGGAGGGGGGCATAACTCAGTGTGACAGAGCATATGCTTTGTGTGCAGAAGGTCCCAGGTTTGATCACCAGCTTCTCCAGGTAGGGTAAGGAAAAGAATCCCACCTGAAAATCTGGAAAACTGCTAACAGTCAGGCTGACAATACTGGGCTAAATTAGAGTGACCATATGAAAAGGAGGACAAGGCTCTTGTATCTTTAACAGTTGTATTCCAAAGGGAATTTCAGCCGGTGTCATTTGTATGCATGCAGCACCTGGTGAAATTCCCTCTTCATCACAACAGTTCAAGCTGCAGGAGCTATACTAGAGGGACCAGATACAAAGGAGCCCAGGGCTCCTGCAGCTTGAACTGTCGTGATGAAGAGGGGATTTCACCAGGTGCTGCATGCATACAAATGACACCGGCTGAAATTCCCTTTTCTGTTCAACTGTTAAAGATACATGAGCCCTATCCTCCTTTTCATAGGGTCACCCTAGGCTAGATGGACCAATGGTCTGAAACAGTATGAGGCAGCTTCCTAAGGTAATCACACCCTCTCAGTCATGTTGTCCAGCATATACTTACTGCCCCTGATACTGGAGAAAATATATTGGAAATCTTAGTTACTGGCAGTAAGAACTTTAAACTAAAATATACTCGTGTTTTGGGCCCCACCCCATTTGCCCCACCTTTTACCTTCAATCTCGCCCACCAGTGTGTGCCCCAGAAAGCTCCTCTGAAATTGAATTTGACCCTCTAGATGAAAGAGGTCAACAGCTCTGCAATAACCCTTGGGAGAGACCCAGGTACAGCCTGACACCATCTCAGAATCAGAATCAGAACCCTTCCGCTTTCCATCTTAAGACTGTATCCAGAAACAGACTCCGTGATTTGAATGTCAGACACATTTTCCTCCCCCACCCCTTTGTTTAACATCTGGCCTGATGAAGAGTTTTGGAGAATGCAAAACATGCACAGTATTATTTGACCTTTGAGTTGGCCTAATAAAAGGTCTTAACCTTATAGCGATTTTGTAATTTAACTTCTTGTTTAGTTTGAGAACCTCTGGTGAGCCTCTCTCAGGTGAAGTGGACAATAGTGGGCTGGATGGACCAATGGTCTTGTCTCATGATGCATACATATGTTGATAAAACAGGTTCTCCCACTGAATACAATCATAAAGGGAGGATTTGAACTCCTCCTGCCCCACCCAGTTGATGTTCCGCCCATTTGAGTGAGAGAGGATGTATTTCCAATATGAGAATGTTCCACAAAACAGTAAATCTGGGATTATCTCATCGGACTGATTATGTCAAAGCTCTTTAGCCACAGCACTCTCAGAGAGCTATAAATAAGTGGCAAGTAGGCTGTAATTCTGTGCACAAATCGTCCATGTGTATTGTGTGCATGGGTGGATGACGATGTGCGGACTTACAGTGTTTATTTATAGGAATAGGGGGCAAGGACAAAGTTGATGAGACAAAGACCCCAGTCCAAAGCTCTGCAGACCTGTGACGCACATATGTCGCACCACAGGGACAAGGACTTCTGTTGCATTGGCCTGTGGCTATGCCATGCTCCTGGGTACAGAATTCCCACACACACACATTATATTCCAGAGCCATGGCTTTTAATCGTGAGGTTTGGGGCAGGGGGAACAAGGCAAATCATAGAATGTGGATAGGGAGACAGTTTTCTCCCTCTCCTATACTACTAGAAACCAGGGACATCCCATGAAGCTAATTGGTGGAAGAGTCAGGACAGATAAATGAAGTACTTCTTCACACAGCACATAATTAAACTATGGAATTCACTATCACAAGATGTAGTGATGACCACCAATTTGGATGGCTTTAAAAGGGGGTTGGATAAATTCCTGGAGGAGAAGGCTCTCAATGGTTACTGGTCCTGGTGGCTATGTGCTACCTCCAATATCAGAAGGAGAAAGCCTATGCACACCAGTTGCTGAGGAACATGGGGCGGGAGGGTGTTGTTGCACCCTGTCCGGCTTGTGGGTCCCTGGTCAACAGCTGGTTAGCCACTGTGTGAACAGAGTGCTGGACTAGATGGACCCTTAGTCTGATCCAGCAGGGCTCTTCTTATGTTCTTGTGAGTGTGCCATGTGGATGAGTCTTAGAGGTACCCAGGGCCGGTGCCAGACTATTTTGCACCCTAGGCAAGGTGAGCTACTTGCACACACACACACCCAAAACATTGACAACTGCAATTTTTAAGAACAGATGTTTTGTAGAAAAAATAAAAAGCACAAAACTTGAACTTATTATGTTTTTTCTTAAAACAACTAATGTGTATAAAACTGTGACCCTTAAAGGTCAGTAGTGCAGCTGCCTAGTTGGCCTAATGGTAGCACCGGCCCTGGAGGTACCTGCATTTCAGCTTTGAAACAAACATCCTGTTGCAGAAGTAAGTAGTGAATAGGGGCTTCATTCCCGCTCCCAGTAATAAAGGATACCTATTAGGGATGTCAGCAAAATCCACAACAGATTCAAATGAATTTGGATTTCTATGAATTTGACCTGCAGATTTCGCAGTGGACAAGTTTTTTCCGAGTCATGCAGATTGTGCGGACCTGCGGACTATTTTTTTTTTCTTTTGTGGGGGATTTGTTCAACTGTGCTAATGCACATTAGAACAAAACCTAATGCACACTTTCACAAGTGGAACAAAATTTGCGTATGTCCCTTTTAAAAACCCAGTTCCGTCAATGAGCAGGCGACTGACCGAAAGCTGCAGGACAATCCGCAAAACACAGCCGGACCGAATTTAACAGGTTCCCTTCAGCCTTAATGCTTGTGTCTGGAGGTGGTGGCAGTAGAGGTGGGCGAACAAGCCCTCCAGAATTCAGACAGTCAGTGTAGTGCAAGCAAGGCTTCAGGGGCAAGTTGATGTTGACGTTGACGTTGATGTTGGTATGGGGGGGCGGGGGCAGCAGCAGTGGCTCCTGCTCTTTTCTCCACTTCTCCTCATCTCATTCTTTTCTCTTGGAGAGGAGGAGAAAGGAGAAGGAACTGCTGCCCTAGGTAAATAACCCATCCTCCACCACCATTGTAGTTACAGCTCTGGTTTGAAAGTAGGAGTTCCTTGTTTGCTCAGACTGATCTTCTCCGACTAGGTAAACACAGTGTCTGCTTAAATCAATGAGTCCCTCCATATTTCAACTGACACCTGTAGCTGATGTGGAGGATAGTTTGGAGTTGTGGGACTACTAGCTCCAACCTCCCTCTCCCTCCCTCCCTCTCTCTCTCTCTCTCTCTCTCTCTTTGAGAGCAGAGATGAGGGAGAAGCCAGCCAGCCAGCCAGCACCCCCCAGAGGCCGCTCTTTCACCAACTCCAAATGCTGGTGGATGGGGCCCCTTCTTCAGAAATCCAAGAAGCAGAGGAGGCGGAGGATCCTGTCTATGTCTTTAAGGAGGGATGTCTGAATTAAGCCTCAGGTTTAGTGCTGTAATACAGGTACGACATGGAACATAGACAGCACAGATCAAAGGCTTTAGAACTATTACGGCTAACCTTGAAGCCCACTGCGTGCCCTGATCCTTATGATGACATGACTTGATATTGCAACTTTTAATAATGTGGCAGTGCTGCTAGCTGAATTATTTTGTTGTTGACTGTTAGAGCGTTGTAAGTTGTTATTCATGTTTCTAATCATTTTGACTCAAGTCAGTTGATGGGACAGTTCCTATGATGATCGATAGATAGATGGATGGATGGATAGATCAGCTTTGATTTTTTAAAAAAATACAAAAGTGAGATAAAAGAGTTTTGAAATGTTTTGTTTGTTTTAAGCAATCTGCATATATTTTATTCACAATTTTTGCAATTGTGGTCGAAATTTGTACAGATTTCTTTTTATGCAAAAATACCCCCCCTCCAACCAAAGAATAAATTCCCTGATTTTGGGAATCAAGCCCCAGATCAGCTCCCAAACACAAGTTGAGTTGAGGGTGCAGGGGGAACCTGCCGGGCCTGAAAAGAGCCAGATTTCCCAGTGGTGGAAATCCCAACTCGCCCCCAACCCCCAGTTTCTTTCAGAAGGACCCTAAACTGTTTTTCAATTCCACCTGAGTTAAAAACAACAACAACAACATGAGAGCTTTTCAAAAGTGAAATGTGCCAAAGCTTTTCCCTTTGACAACTTTCATGCCTGTGAGCGACAGCATAGATGAGCCTTCCCCAACCTGGTGCCCTCCACAGGTGTTGGTCTACAACTTCTGGCATGCTGAGAATTGTAGTCCAATACCTCTAAAAGGCACCACGCTGAAAAGCTGGCATAGATTGAGATCCAGTGAGGTTGCTTTGCTGTTCTGGTATTATCTGCCCATGTGCTGAGATTGGCTAGGCACAGAGCAAGGGCTTTCTCCGTGGTGCCCCCACTCTCCTCCACATACATCCACAAAAGTTTCCAGCCTACAAAAACTTGTACTCATCTGCTTTGCGATGGATAGGTTACTTATGGCTTTTGAAATGTCATGAAAACAGTCGCCTCCTTTCCAGTTTACAAAAGCTCCCCTGAGAGTCTTACTTTTTATTTATTTAAATTTATTTATTTATTTATTTATTTATTGCATTTGTATGCTGCCCCATAGCCGAAGCTCTCTGGGCGGTTTACATAAGATTGAGACACTTAAAAGCAATATACAACAATTAAAAACCACAAAAACATACAATATGCACCTACATTTAAAACTACTATAACAGCTTTAAAAAAAACTATGAACCTAAAAAAAAAAAAAACAGACCCAGGATCATCACATATTGCTAAATGCCTGGGAGAAAAGTCTTGACCTGGCACTGAAAAGATAACAATGTTGGCGCCAGGTGGGCCTCATCATGGTGATCGGTCCACAGTTGGGGGGCCACCACAGACAAGGCCCTTTATCTTGTTGACATCCTCTGAGCTTCCCTCAGAGTAGGTACCCAGAGGAAGACCTTAGAAGTTGAACGTAGTGTTTGGGTAGGTTCGGATTTCCATTAGCAACCAGATAAATGGCCTTTTACAAGACTGGGTCCACTTGATCTCAATGCTGTGTGCTTTCAGAAAGCAGGTAAAGCCCTTCATTAGCTTATCAAACGTGTGCTACTCGTGCATTTCAGCTTTCTAAAGTTCTCATTCCATGGTGAGTAGACAGTTTGTCACAAAGGAGAAATGCTTCAAAGACATGATTGTTTGCATTGTATAAAATGAATCATTAGGGACAGATTAATTAGATTTTTATTCTAGTTCCTGACAGTTGACACTTTATGTTAGTATGCTTTAATGATAATGTCGTAGTTGATGTTTTATTGGTTACATTGAATTTATTGTATGAATGGGATATGCTTTGAGTTCTCATCCGGGAGAAAAGTGGAACAGAAATGGAAAATTAGTAGTAGTAAGAAAAGATGTTAGCAAATAAATTAAGGTTGCTTAATTATGTTTACTGTGTGTTTATCATAGCCTTCAGCTAGTACATACAATTCATTCTGAGCTCTCCTGTGGAACCTGCAGGCATTAAAGGCTGCAGAAAGGTGGAAGGAAGGACCTCAGCCAGCCAAATTCTAATAGTCTTGTCCAGTCTTCATTGCAATAGCAGTCCTAGCAAAAGTATCAACTCTGATTTTAGTAGTAAGATATATTTGTGGATGATCTGCTCAAGAGATGGGTTAATCTAATTAAGGCAGATCAGGTTTTAATTTTAAACGAGTTCCCTATTCCAGATTTATACACTGTGCTCAGTTATGGTAATGTAATCCCCCACCCACCTTGCTGCCCGCCACGGTCAATTAAACTTGAGCTTGGTACAACCAAGCAAAGGGCAGGAATAGATGGACAATGAGAACAGGATGATCTCTCCACACTGGTAAGTCAAGGCTACAGTTCAATGATGCAAAAGCTAGCCTTCAACCATTAAAAAGAGGAGCACAACTCACTGTTTGCTTTGGAAAAGGCGAAATAGTCTCTCCATCGGTTTTGATGGACTTCAAGGCACTTGGCCTGTGTTCCCCCCGCAATTACCACTCCCTGGCTTTGCCCTCCCTCTGTCTTCCTGCAATTCCCATGTGGACTGTTTGCTAGGCAGACAGAGCCTCTGCAGAGAGGCCTGTGGACTCTTGCTGTGCTTATGCAGCGCTTATTTAGTACACTGCATTTCCAGTCCACACGACAAACATAAGTGATCCTAGGCAGATGATTTTGCCTTGAGGGGAGGGATGCGGCTCTCCAGATGTTGTTGATCATTAGCCATACTGGCTGGAGCTGATGAGAGTTGAAGGCTAAGAACGTCTGGAGGGCCATAGGGTTCCCCACCCCGGCCTGCACCATCTTGCCATAAGCATGCTTGCACATTCTTTTCTGTGGGACCTCCTCCTTGCACTTCTGGCTGTACTCTCACTAAAAAAAACCTACAACCAAATCAAGGGCATGGGAAGATGTCATGCAGGTCTTCTTCTTCTTCTTCTTCTTCTTCTTCTTCTTCTTCTTCTTCTTCTTCTTCTTCTTCTTATTATTATTATTATTATTATTATTATTATTATTATTATTATTATTATATTTCTAATCTGCCCAATAACTGCTGTATACCCTATTCACACGTCATGCAAGAAGTCCTGTACCTCACAACTAGTCACCAGGGGCTTTGCTAGACCTGCCAGTATAAGCTGGCAGGGAGGCGGGGCGGCAGCGCGCTGACGTTAGCGCGCGCCGCCCAGGGTTCCACACGCAGGACGCGCAGGGACGACGGAAGCCCTGCAGCGTCCGCCATTTTTTCTTTTTGTTTGTTTAAAGGGGCCGCGTGCAGCCCGAAGACTCTGGAGAAGGTAAGGGGCTTTTTTAAAAACGGGGGGGGGGGGGGGAAGGATGGCAAGGGGGGATGGCAAGGGGGGATGGCAAGGGGGGAGGGCGGGTGAGAGAGCGCCGTGCGCCGCCGCCTGAGCAAGCAGGCAAGCGGCGCTTGCCCGGGCAAGGCCTGGCATGGGGCGGCATTACCTGGGCAAGCGCCGCTCGCCTGCTTGCTCAGGTGGCGGCGCGCGGCGCTCTCTCCCCCACCCTCCCCCCTTGCCCTCCCCCCTTGCCATCCTTCCCCCTGCCCCTCTCTTTCCCCCCCCCTGGGCCGATGGGCACAGCGCTCGTATGAGCGCTGTGCCAGGTCCGCGGCTTTCTGCGGCTACTCGCGAGTAAGCGAGTAGCCGCAAAAAGCCATGGAAGTAGCTAGACGTTTCGTAGCTCCGGCCTGAGGCCGGGGCTGCGAAAAAAGCGCGCCATAAGTGACTTTGCTTATGGCGCGTTAGAGGAGGCCTCAGCGCGGCCTGCCGCCGGATTCCCCTGTGTGTCATCTGGACGCACAGCAGGGAAACCGGGTCTCAAGGCGCGCTAAGGCCTCGTCTAGCAAGGCCCCAGATGCATTTCCTATTTCAGTCGTTCTTCGATGTTTTAATCTATTGCAGGGATGGCCCTTCGGATTGGCAGAATGAGGCAGATACTGGGGGTTGGTGATGAGGGGTGGTGAGGTGTTGGAGGGCCACGCTAGATGTGCCAGGTGGCCGGCCCTTTGTATCCTAACCTAGCCTGCTTCCCTCAGGCACAGTAGAGGAAATTGTCCTGTCACCATTGTAGAAGAAGACTTTGGTCAGTTTCTGTGAATGGAATACTGGGAGGAACGCCATCTCTTATTTTGCCTCAGGCAGCAAAATGTCTTGGGCAGACCCTTGGGCAGAGTGCCTTTGGAGTGGGGCTTTCAGAATGTATGTTTCTGACTAATTTGTGTATTGAGTGTTATTATCTCCTTGGGTTTTTTTTTTAAAAGAAACATTTGTTCAGTAGGAATTTATTGGCTTAAATGCTTATGAGATTTGTATTGTTTATTCATTGCATTGTTAATTAACCACCCAGCCAACCGCCTATGTGTGCACATGATATTGGATTGAAATGTGATGGCCTACCATAGCATGTGTGTATATATATATATATATATATATATATATATATATATATATATTGTTTTGCTGGTTTGGTATTATTGTACTTGTTGCGGTATGTTATTGCTAACTTTTTGGGCTTCCTTTTTGGAAAGAAAAGTAGGACACAAACATTGAAATGGAATGAAATTCAAACAAAAGTCCTTAGGGAGGTATGCACGGCTGTTCAGAGGAGATGGAGGCTTCTCCTTGGCCTTTTTCCCAGAATGTCTCTTTGCAAACTCTTGTGGTGATCCACAGGAGAATGGTCTATGTTTTACCCAGCTTTTACTATGATGCTATGCATTCACGTTTCCCTAGCTTGTTCACTCACTCATTCACTCTCCACTTTTATTTAGATAGGCAAAAGGGAACATGACAAAAGAATGTCTGTGGGGTTACTAGCTCCTCCCAGCCCCCATACATAGTGTGGAAATGGAGGCCTGCTTATAGGAACTCAAGCCCAGGACTAAGAACTGTCAGCACAGGTCTTATCATTATCAACTCGTTTTCCCCTGAAAGTGCAGAGAGCTGTTCTCTGCCCCCGTGCAGGAATGAACGCAACTAATGATTTGGTTCATTCTTCATCGTAAGCCATGTATATGAACAGAGGTCCTTCCAGACAGACCAGCTCCTAGAGCTACCAATAAGAAGACATTGTGCAGCTATTACTTTTATGTATTTATTTATTTATTTACAACATTTATATACCGTTCCATATCTAAAATAGATTTCTTTTCTTTCTAATAAATTATCCGTGATAAGAAAAAAAAGTCAAAAGAGGTGATAGGAAATCACAAGAGGGTTACGAGTGGAAGAGATTATCTGGATCCCCAGGGAAATTTCATGCAACGACAGGATCCTGACCTCCTTTGGAAGCACCCAAAGTGTATTATTAATCTTGAATCCTCAGTAACCATATCTGTACTGGACCAATATCTGATGAGTGAGTGTAGCTACAGTTGTATGCTCAGTTCAATATGGGATTGACTTCCAAGTAACTCTGGTTACCATTGGGTTGTGTCTCTTTAAATTAAAATTAGTTTATGTTACTGATCTACAAATTGTTAAGCAGTTCATAATTAGATTAGTAAATCAAATCAAGAGAAACCTCTTTGGGCTGGGTTTCCCCCCTTGCCCCACCCATTTTATTCAAATTGTGAGCTCATATACTCACTGCAGGATTAGTTGCATCTATGTAGCAGTTGTGGAGCCAATAAATTCTCATTTTAACAATCATATAAGTGTTGAGCACATGTATGCTTTATGGCCCTTGTTTTGTAAGCCTAGAGCCTTGTGTGGCGCAAAGCGGTAAAGCAGCAGTTTCTGCAGCTGAAACTCTCCCCACGGCCTGAGTTCGATCCCAGTGGAAGCTGGTTTCAGGCAGCCGGCTCAGGTCGACTCAGCCTTCCATCCTCCCGAGGTCGGTAAAATGAGTACCCAGTTAGTTGGGGGAAAGGTAATAACGGCCGGGGAAGGCAACGGCAAACCACCCCGCTATAAGGCCTGCCAAGAAAACGTCAGTGAAAGCTGGTGTCCCTCCAAGAGTCAGTAATGACTCAGTGCTTGCACGAGAGGTTCCTTTCCTTTTTCCTTTGTAAGCCTAGTCAGCAAGGCTGCACACTTACTTGGGTGTAAGCTTTATTTAACTTGGCGAGTGGAACATGCATAGGATTGTGCTGTGAATGTATTGTAGAATTAGTCGTCAAACTGAGAACTTCCCAGATTGCTTACTTAAATTTGATTTCATAGGGGATATAAAGAAAGTTTCATTTTAGAATGGTACAAATGTTTACAGTTGGAAAACAAGGATTAAAATTGCTCACACAAAAGAACCAAATTGGCTAAAATCCCACACTACCGTGGAGTCATTTAGGAGGTAGCACAACTTTATACGTGTGAGACAAAAGCCCTAGTTGGATGGTCTGTAGCTCTGATTTTCCAGCCTCCTCAATCGTGTGGAGAACCTCCGCAGATATAGAAATAGAGGGCTACAGAAATGGGCAAGGAGGGAGGCGGGGTTTGAGCGTTCCCTCTCCTCATATGTTTACTGTACATAGCTACAGGATGTCTGAATAGGGCTAAAGGCAGGTATCTACCATCTCCTTTCTCTCACATGAACTGCTTTCTCCCCAACTGACAAGTCTTAACTGTCATTGAAGCACATCCCCTCCCTGATTCTATCATGGAGGAGAGGCCTCCTTCTTGACAGACTGCTCTTAAGGCTAACTACCCTGCCTGCCA
Source organism: Elgaria multicarinata webbii (assembly GCF_023053635.1). Classification (NCBI taxonomy): domain Eukaryota; kingdom Metazoa; phylum Chordata; class Lepidosauria; order Squamata; family Anguidae; genus Elgaria; species Elgaria multicarinata. The sequence goes on from NC_086173.1 coordinate 34,463,619, forward strand.
GAACACTTTGTGACAAAAATGTGTGATTTGTTTTCGTTGTTGGGAGCAGTCTTGAGTTGTCCACTCAGTTCAATCATGTGTTGTTCTTCTCCAGCCATGTGACACAGACAACATCCTGGGTCCATCCTGTCACCAACGTCCTTGCCTTGTCATACTCTGAAGAGAACGAGGACGATGGCTTCAGAGAGCTGCCGGATCCCAAAAGCTGAGAGCATCTTCAACGGGTGGAAAACAGTTCCAGTTAAAACAGAAGCTGCTGCTTATGGGGTGCTGGGTTCAAAAACAAAATAACCTCCCTCGTACAGTACCCATCTGTATCCATAGCTTTTCTCTGGCAGGTGAATGAACCCAGCTTCATAGACCAAGTACTTAAGTTGACGTGCATTATGCCACCAGTACTGCAAGTTCACCTGCTTTAGAAAACAGGAACACTCATACCTGCTTCTGCTCCTAGTGCCTATTGCTCATTTGTATATCTACAGACTGTATGTATAAAAGCCAATTTCCAGTATCTCATCATGCTCTACAGCAGAAGTGGGAAACTTATGACCCTCCAGATGTCGTGGCCCTCTTCGTCATTGGCTATGCTGGCTATGGCTGGTGGTAGTTGTAGGCCTAAAATCTGGAGGGCCCCTAACTGCCCACCCTTGCTTTAGAGCAGCCTTGCCCAAACGGGGTTCCTCTGGACATTAGGGACAACTCCCATCCTCTCTGACTATTGGTGATTCTGGCTCAGGCTGAAGGGAACTACAGTCTATAACCTCTGAAGGGACCCAGGTTGGGGAATACTGCTCTAGAGTGACCAGAAAACACAGCCCAAGGTAGTGGTGTGAAGACAGGAGCAAGCTTCCTTCTCCCTCACCAGGAGGAGGAAGCAGCTCATTTTCTCCAGCTGCCCAGTACATTTAATCCTGCCTCTTTACTTTCTCCCATGTAAATGAATGGTTGTTGTTATGCCAATGGTCAGGTATGGGGAACCTGTGGACCTCGAGGTATTGTTGGGAGTCCAATACCCACCTGAACATGGGCCATGCTTGCTGAGGCTGATGGGAGTTGGAGTCCAACAGCATCTGGAGGGCCACTGATTCCCCACTCCTGCATTATGGTGAAAAAATAAAGCACTGCAATTGTGGGCAATGTTGTGATATGAGTCAAACCTGCCCTCCGCATGAGATACCATGAGGCCCAGCCCTCAGTGACAGGAATCCAGTAGGCAGGTCTATTCCACAGGGATAGACCTTTCCTTTGCACATACTCTCCCTGTCATAATGATGGTCATTTTGCTAGGGAAGAGACCAAGTCAGTGGACTTGAAATAGCCATGGGTTGTTTTTTGATCAACATAGGCCTAAGGGCCTGTCTACACTGCAAATCTAAGTGACACTATTTATCATGGGCATTATTTGTCATGGCTTCCCCACCTCCAGGGATCCAGGAGAACTGTCATTCTGTGAGAGATTAGAGAACTTTTAATAGTGAATTCTCAACCATCTCAAACAACACCAGCTCCCAGAGCCCTTGACAGAAATGATGATAGCCAAACTGGGTTAAATGTGTAGTGTAGATGCAGACCAAATGCAGCTGGCATTGCCCTTGGAAAGACAGACTTCACCAGCGTCGTGGTTATGGCTGTAATTTGAAACTGATCTTCTGTTAAAGGAGTCAGTAGCAATAAAGATGCTGCTTACTCCCGACAAGGGATTGATGTATTTTCCCCAGCCCAAATCTTCAGTTTCATAGGCTTTCCAACCAATGCAGAAACTGAAGAACTAGGTCAACACTTTTATCCTACTGATAGCCATAGTTACAATCTTGGCCTCCATCTAATAGCATTTCAGAAAGCTGGAGTTGTTTCTCTTTCTTTGCCTACTAATTAATGGCATTTCAGAAGTAGGTCGCTATGTCCACTGTGCTGTTTTTTTTTTAATATCCTAGCATCAATTAGCTGGTCAGATAAGCCACTGTTGATTCACATTTTTTTACTTGCCGTGTTGTGATACCTGGTGTGTGTGTGTGTGTGTGTCTATACACACATACACACAGAAAGAGAAAGAAGGAGAGACAAATTAAACACATGATGTTCAAATCCTGGTTTGCTTTCCTTTCATATGCAGTAAATTGTAAATAGAGAATGTAGATTGAGGATGAAATGCCTCTGCAGTTTGTAACAAGTATAAGACAATAATGTTCTTAGAAATTTTTATAATAAATACATTGTTCTAACCTTTAACTTGTGCTCTTGAGACTTCTCTGAGGTTTATTTTACTTCTTTTCCCACTTGTCCTCGCTCTCTTTCTCTCTCTCTGCTCTCAGCACATGATAGGCTGGAGAAACAATGTGTTATCCTTGCATTCAGCAATATTGTGTGAATAAATGAAGTCTCCAGGTTTTGGAAATTTGCGGCAAACTTTTCATGTGTTTTCAAGTTGCAATTGGCATTAATTTTATTTATTTAATTAATATTGCATTTATATCGTGCCTTTTTTCTTCCAAGGAACCCAAGGAAGCATACATAATCTTCCTCCCCACCCATGTTATCCTCACGACAACAACCCTGTGAGGTAGGTTGGGCTGAGAGTCTGTGACTGGCCCAAAATCACCCAGTGGGTTTCCATCTCCGACTGAGGACTAGAACCTGGATCTCCTGACTCCCAGTCCAACACTTGGGCCACTACACCACACTACACCCATGAGGGAAGCCTGTATCTCAAAATGGTTGTTTATTGTGGCTTAAAGATCATGCTTCTGCTCTAGAACACATGTCAAGTTCTTGCATGAACAGCTTCTCCGTACACTTCATGGGGTGGGTTGTCTCACTGCACCTCCCTTTGCATGTTCATAAATGTCCCTCTATTCAAATCAGTAGGGAATTCATTTGGGAAAGGAGAGTTCCATGTGCACATCAAAGCTCTTGGGTCTTCAAAAAATTGCTTGATGGCATCTCTGATTCTACACATACCTGAGCCGCCTAACATGTAATTAACAAGCCAGAGCCAACAGAAAGCTATAAAAAGAAAGCAGTTTCTGTGAACCCCAAACACACTTGCTCCTGGTGAAATTCCCTCTTCATCGCAACAGTTAAAGCTTCAGGAGCCCTGCCTAGTGTGACCAGATACAAAAGAGGGCAGGGCTCCTGCAGCTTTAACTGTTGTGACAAAGAGGGCATTTCACTAGGTGCTCCATGCATATGAATGACACCTGCTGAAATTCCTTTTTCTATGCAACTGTTAAAGATACAGGAGCCCTGTCCTCCTTTCCATATGGTCACCCTACTACCCATCAGCTCCTGCATGCATCTAGTTAAGACTGAATCTGTTTACAGGATGCACGTTATCCACCCATTTAGAATGTCAGCAACCAAGGTTTTAGCCCAGGGAGAGTGCTCCCCTGCCATCTAGATTCCTTTCATAGTTTGGGCAGGTTGATAATTTAAAAACATTGCCATATTAACAAAATATTAACAGACTGTAGGCCCAACCACTGAGAAGGTCTCCTTTAACTGGTAAACTTTTCAGGAAAAATCTGTAGACTGCTCCAGTGTGGTAATATGAAAGCCATGGGTCCTATGCCAAGACCTTGTTCGCCTGTTCAAGAAAATAGCCTGCTCAAAGTGGCCTGGATCACTCTCATCCAGAGGTGGGTGGGGGAGTGCAAAGCTGAGGGAAGATATTTTCACTGTTCCATAACCTCTTTGTGGACCACCTGAATGAAGCTGGCAGACCATGAAGTTTCCCCCCAACCTAGTGCCAACTCCCATCAGACCCAGCCAGCATGGTCAATGGACACAAAATGGAGAATTGGAGTCCCAAACATCTGGAGGACACCAGAGTGGGGAAGGCTGGTCTAATGTTAGTCAAAATTCGTTTCCACCAATTGGTTCTAGCCCTACCCCCTGCACCAATAGAGATGTTCTTCTCTGTATCTGCCCTTGATTCTTTTTCTTGGTCATGAGTGACATGCCAGAGTGTGAGAGAATATTGGGAAAGGGCTTTTATATACTTCGATGATTCAGGTGTAACATCATATTCCCAAGAGCTTACAAGACAGACATCCTGGTGGTGGTGTTTTTTTCTTCAGTTCTGAGATGCTATCTGTGGTGTGGCACTTGGGAGATTTATGTGACACTTCAGTTACTAGCTGGGGTAGGGACACTGAAGAATTTCTTACAAGGAGAATAATGAAAAAATTGAGATGTGATTGGTGAATGAGAAGGAACTTCAGGATGCTCCTAAAATCAGTATTTCTCCCAGCATTTGCCTAGTAATTGTGCAGCCGTTCTGCCTCCGAAAGCTTCCTGTCAGTTCTAAGGAGAAAAGATGAAACAGGCAATGGAGTTAAGCTCTTTCAAGTATTTTATGTTAAATCCCTTGTTCATTTTTCCTGCTTAGAATTCACAATGGTTTTTTGGTGATGCTTTAGAAGAGTGAAGGCAGATTTTAAAACAGGCTACAATCCTATGCAGGAGTCTTCTCCAACTTGGTGCCCTCCAGTTGGGTTGGACTACAACTCTCATCATCCCTAGCTAGCATTGGTTTGGGTTTATGGGAGTTGTAGTCCAACACCTCTGGAGGGTGTCAGGCTAGGGAAGGCTGCTATACACACTTACATGGATGGAACTGAGTGCCATTGGACCAAACAGGACCTACTTCTGAGTAGATATGCATAGGATTTCAATGTTTGGCTGCAATCCTATGTGCAGTTTTGTGGGAGTAAGCTCCATTGAAGTAAACGAGACTTACTTTGTCTCATTGTAAATCACCATATAGGATCTCTGGAGCATGCTGGGAAATTGCATGTATGTTCACCAGGGTAGAGGGCAAGGAGTACACACACACCCATTTTCTGAATTGAATGAAATATTTTATTTTATGAAAGGAAATTAGGAAGTCATATCATCACTATTAATCATCAGGGAAATTAACAAACGATTTCTGAGGGCCTAACTATATGTTACGTTACAAGATGATGTGATTAGCAATCACATCTTGGGTTTTTAAATATTTCAGTACCAGGCACTGCAGATGCAGGGACAGGAGGTTTCAGCCACAATTTCAGTAAAAATTCTCTCTCTCTCTCTCTCTCTCTCTCTCTCTCTCTCTCTCTCTCTCACACACACACACACACACACACACCTAGTTCCATTAGCATCAGGAAAAGCTCCTATCCCCCCCCCCCGAATGTTGTTGTGCAGTTCTCGGCATCTTTGACCGAGATTAGAACTTGGGAGGGAAATGTTAAAACCCTGCACCTTGTTTTACTAATCACAACCGGTCTCCCCACTACCCACACGCCTGGTATTTCATTTAGCAAAACCGCAAGGTAACTGATAATCACACTGCTGACATAATGTGTAGTCAATGCCTAACTACATGTTACGTTACTGGCTTTGAAACCACTCCTAGCAAAAGAATAGCAGCAGGTGGGAAGAGGCGAGACATGAGGTTGTGAGTCCTGAGAGCTCATCACACATTTAACCTCACTCAGGGCTGGCTCCAGGATTTGAGGGGCTCTAGCCAAGAGATTTAAAGTGTGTGTGCCTGCATACATGCGCACACACTGTGAATGCACACACACAGGTCAACATGGCTGGGGGGCGTACCCCAGGAGGGGCCCACGGACAAGACTCCTCTTCTCCATGACAACCGGCCTGGCCACTTGCCTCTTGCTCTGGCCCAGACAATGGAGGTGTTGAGAAGGAGGAGCAGGAGAAGCCATGGCCTACTGGTTCACTGGTTCTCTTCCTGGCAAGCAAGCAGGTGGTAATGATGATGAGGGGCAGCAGGAGGCACCAATGTTGGGGAGAAGTTAGACTCACTAAGGGACCATTGTGGTTGGTGTTTGCCTGAGGGCCCTCCAAACCTGGAGCCAGCTGCATCCACTATCCGCTACCTTTCTTTCCTTTGCCCCCTGCTTTCTTCACAAACGCACAGATGTCTCCTATCAGCAGGGAGAAACTAATACTATGTCTTCTGTCAGTTCTCACACATAGGGGTGAGAGGGACTCTTTTCCACGCAAAAAGTTGCACGTCCCCCAAAACGTAGTCTATTACAGGTGTTGTCAAACTTTTCTCTGTCAAGGGTTGCATTCCCTGTCCAGAGCTGCATTCTGTCAGGGAATGCATGCCAGCAGAGCCAAGAGCCAAAAGTGGGTGGGTCTTTCACTTTCAGCCAACAACAACTTCTTTCTTTCATTATTATTATTATTATTATTATTATTATTATTATTATTATTATTATTATTTACATTTATATCTCCCCTTTCCCCTCCTTAAGGAACCCAAGGCAGCATACATAATCCTCCTCCTCTCCACTTCATCCTCACAACAACAACAACCCTGTGAGGTAGGTTGGGCTGAGAGTCTGTGACTGGCCCAAAGTCCCCTAGTGAGCTTCATGGCCAAGTGGTGACTAGAACCTGGTTCTCCTGGCTCCCAGTCCAACATTTTAGCCACTGCACTACACTGGCTTTCTGCCACCTCTGTTTCGCTCTCACCCTGTTCCTTCCCACCCAGTGGTCTGCCAGGAAAGGGCCAACTCGCTCTGAACTGATCACATGCTGAGAATTTTTGAAATTGGGCCAAAGGACATGCGAAATTAGGCCAAGCCCCCATGCAGCTATCGGGCCACAGTGAGTACCCTAGGTCTACTACCGTCCCTTCCCCTCCCATACTTTTCTCAACTGTGTGAACAGCAGTTCACAAAGAAAATCTTGATAGGCAGGCATTCACAGAAGTGCAGAGTGGAACACCATTACTGAAGTTGCTCCCATCTTCTAATCTAAATTGATGTCATTTTTCAATTCAGTCCTAGTATTTCAGACCTAACTGTTCCTCCTTTCTTCTCCTGCATCTCTCGGTGATTTCTTCCTTTACCATCGTTTTATGGCACCCACACCAGGAAGAGGAAGGAGGGAGCAGAATTACAAAACTCGATAGATAAGTGCAATGGGATAACCTGTTGAGAGGTCAAAAGCACAACCCTGTTCCAAGGCTGTAATTGCTGTGATTAGGAAAGGACATACAGAGACGAGTCATGTGAGCCATCAGCATGCATGTGTCACTCCGCATGAGTCCAGCTAAGCGCCACCTGATGTTTGTTTCCCTGTTCAGTGTCTGTGTTAGCCAGACACGACCAGGCTTCCATGCCCCGTCACCTGAGCTGGTCATCAACCACACAACGGTCCAATGTCAGACAGGAGGGGCAAATCCAGGTGATTTTCTTGCATGAGACAAGGCCATGGGTGCCTCCAGAATCTCCACCAGTTCCTCTTGATCAAACCCATGATAATGGTTATGATAAAAAAGGAGAAGAACAGATGCACTCTCCAGACTCTCCAGATGAAATGAAGTGGCTACACCACCATCTTGAATGTCATTCCAATTCATCAGTCAAGCAGCTCAGGTGGTTCTGGATTGTTTTGAAATTCCTATTGTTGAATGCAATATAGGGTATCAGGATCTAGAGGTTACTTTGGAGGAGAGAAATATAGCATGATTATTTTGCCATATAAGAAGCTGCCTTATAAGAAGCCCTATGAAGAGAGACTGAAAGAACTGGGCATGTTTAGCCTGGAGAAGAGAAGATGGAGGGGAGACATGATAGCACTCTTCAAATACTTAAAAGGTTGTCACACAGAGGAGGGCCAGGATCTCTTCTCGATCCTCCCAGAGTGCAGGACACGGAATAACGGGCTCAAGTTACAGGAAGTCAGATTCCAGCTGGACATCAGGAATGATCACATGCTGAGCAATACGACAATGGAATCAGTTACCTAGGGAGGTTGTGGGCTCTCCCACACTAGAGGCATTCAAGAGGCAGCTGGACAACCATCTGTCAGGGATGCTTTAGGGTGGATTCCTGCATTGAGCAGGGGGTTGGACTTGATGGCCTTGTAGGCCCCTTCCAACTCTGCTATTCTATGATTCTATGGTTCTATACCAGTAGATGGATTATTTCTGTCCAACAAGCCCAGGATTGTCTACTTCAACTGGTCTCAGGCAGAAGCCCTTCTCATCACCTGCTACCTGTTTTTTTTTTAACTGGAGATGCTGCAGGGAATTTGAATTTATTTATTTACAGTCACAAGACCAGCAAAACAACACAACAATATGAGCACATATAATATTCCCAAACCAACGGAATAAAATGGGACTATAAATAAAACAGTTTTGTTGTTTATTCGTTCAGTCGTTTCCGACTCTTCGTGACTTCATGGACCAGCCCACGCCAGAGCTTTCTGTTGGCTGTCGCCACCCCCAGCAAACCCAAGGTCAAGTCTGTCACCTCCAGAATATCATCCATCCATCCTGCCCTTGGTCGGCCCCTCTTCCTTTTGCCTTCCACTTTCCCTAGCATCAGCCTCTTCTCCAGGGTATCCTGTCTTCTCATTATGTGGCCAAAGTACTTCAGTTTTGCCTTTAATACCATTCCCTCAAGTGAGCAGTCTGGCTTTATTTCCTGGAGTACAAATACAAATACAAATTTTATTCATGGCTACCCTGAATGGGTTTTAGCTGAATTTCCTGGAGTATGGACTGGTTTGATCTTCTTGCAGTCCAAGGCACTCTCAGAATTTTCCTCCAACAGCACAGTTCAAAAGCATCTATCTTCCTTCGCTCAGCTTTCCTTATGGTCCAGCTCTCGCAGCCATAGGTTACTACGGGGAATACCATTGCTTTAACTATGCGGACCTTTGTTGTCAGTGTGGTGTCTCTGCTCTTAACTATTTTATCGAGATTTGTCATTGCTCTCCTCCCAAGAAGTAAACGTCTTCTGATTTCCTGGCTGCAGTCAGCGTCTGCAGTAATCTTTGCGCCCAGAAATACAAAGTCTGTCATTGCCTCCACGTTTTCTCCCTCTATTTGCCAGTTATCAATCAAGCTGGTTGCCATAATCTTGGTTATGATAACAATTAATTAGTACATGTCCCGCATATTTTAAGAGATTAAAACATTATCACAATCAGATGATATCATCCCACGCCGACAAGCAATTGCAGCAGCACAAAATTTAGCCACCTTGGAGGTTATCTGAGAGATCTGATCAGCCAAAAGATAGTCTGTATAGAACACATCAGATCTCCCAGGTATTCCTTGTAAAATAGGAGTGATGAAAGTATGCCGAAAATCATAATAAAAGGAGCAGTACAGCAATAGATGGTCCAAAGTTTCTATCATGTCAGCTTTACAGGGGCATAGGCGCTTAGAATATGGGATATTATTATATTTACCCTCCAAAAATGCGGAGGGAATCACATTAAATTTAGCCTGTGTGAATGCTTTCCTGTATTTTGGAATAGTTAAAGAAGTTAAATATGTTGCAGGAAGGAGAGCCTGCCCCCTATCTCTAAATTCAGGATATCGGGTTGCTGCTCCTATATGATCTTGTAACTCAGTGTCACTAATACGCTGGTATATATCCTCCTTGGCTTTTGAAAGGCCTAATGCCAAAATGGCATTTCGCGAGAAACTCAAAGTACACAATTTTTTGTTCACAGCCCTTTTCCATTTAGACTGAAATGTATCAGTCAGAGTCAAAGGGGCCAAGCCTTGAGGAGAGAATGTCATTTTTAGCCAGAAGTTTAACTTGTACCTCTAGGCATGGGATTCAACCGAGATTTGACCTGTCTCTAGACGTAGAAGTACATTGGGCAAACAGCTTGGAAGACCAAGAACATTTCTCAGAAATTTTGTTTGGGTGGATTCCATAGCAGTAAAATTGCTGTAGGTACACAATTGTGCACCATAAAGCAATTGTGTTAACACCTTGGCGGAAAACACTTGTAAGGCTGATGGAATGTACTGTCCTCCTTTGGCATAAAAAAAAAGAAAATAGTGATTTGGCACTCCTCTGTGCATTTGCAATGGCATTAGAGATTTGACTCCTCCATGAGCCAAACGATTGAAAGATTACTCCCAAATATTTATAAGTTTTAACCTGTTCAATTGAATGTCCATTTATCTGCCAATGATGTTTAATCCGCTTTCTGGTAAAAACCAAGACTTTAGATTTAGTGTAATTAATTACCAACTTTTCAGTTTTACAATAGATGTCTAAAGCTCTTAATAACCGCCTCAAGCCAATGCATGTCAAAGAAAGAAGTACCACGTCATCTGCATATAGTAAAATAGGCAAAGGTCTATGTGCCAACTTGGTAGGGTGAGAGTTTATCTCAGAGAGCCCCTTGACCAAAAAGTCGATATAAATGTTAAACAAGGTGGGGGCAAGAACACAGCCCTGTCTAACACCAATGTGAGTTGGAATCACTCTGGTCAGATGGCCTACACGGTTGCATCTCACCTGCACCCACATTTTATCATAGAGGCTACGAATAAGAAACAACAATCACCTATCAATGTTGGTATCCTCAAGCCTTTGCCACAACCTGTCCCTCGGGATTAGATCGAAAACAGACTTAAAGTCGATGAAGGCTGTGTAAAGTGCCCCTCTGGAAACAGAGGAGTATTTCTCAGCCAGATGTTGTAGTACAAGTCCTTGATCCACTGTGGAACGCCCAGGTCTGAAGCCTGCCTGCTCATCTTCCAGAAGATTTTCCTCCTCCATCCAGCTTGAAAGTTTCTCAAGGAGGTGACTAGCATACAATTTACTCACAATGCTCAGCAGACTGATTGGCCTATAATTAGCGGGGTCCTCTCTTTTCCCTTTTTTATATATCGGAACAATTGTAGCAAGGCCCCAGTCCTCTGGTATACATGCTGTCCGATTGATACAAGTAAATAAGACTGCTAGAACAGGGGCTCACCACTCCATATTGGCCTTAAGCATCTCAGGAAGAATATTGTCACTCCCGGGTGCTTTTACATTTTTTAAGTTTAGAAATAAGGCTGTTAATTTCAGAAATAGAAACGGGAGGCCAATCGGGGACATTCGCCAATTCAGTTTGCGATGGTGAGATTCCAGTTTGTCTTTCTGCATACAGTTCACTAAAGTATAGTTCCCAGGGGGGAATCCGCACGTCATACCGAGACCGCTTCTAAGCAACCCCAGTGCGACGTGAAAGCGATCGTGTAACTTGCCTTTGGAAGAGCTGAAGAGCCGGCGTCCTTGCCGCCGCCGCCAAAGCCACCCACAGACCTCCTCGCCGGCTGGCGAGCAGAGCTCGGTTGAAGAAGGTGGGGTGGAAAGCAGAAGAAGCTCTCCACCCCGCCTTCTTCCCCCTAGCTCTCCGTCCCAGCCGGCGAGGAGGTCTGTGGGTGGCGGCGGCGGCAAGGACGCCGGCTCTTCAGCTCTTCCAAAGGCAAGTTACACGATCGCTTTCACGTCGCACTGGGGTCGCTTAGAAGCGGTCTCGGTACGATGTGCAGATTCCCCCCAGGTCTTAACAGGAATATGAAAGTCCATTCTGCCTGATTTACTTTGCCAACCAGTGGAGACAATTCTCCAGAAGATGGCAGCGTCCTGAGCCCTTGAAGCGACAATTAGATTCTGCCAATCCGCTCCCCGCGCCTGGTTCTTTTTCTCCTTCATCAAGTTTTTATATCTCTTCTTTAAAGACAACCATTCAGAGGGTAGAGTCGGCAAATCTAGTTTCCTGTAGGTCCTGTATTTATCTATTAAAGATTTCTTCATATCCACACATTCTTGGTCAAACCAAGGTTTGGATCTACAGGGAGGGACATATGCGGGGGGGGGGAGTTCGAGTCAAACAGTTTTGAAAGAATAAAATCATCTCTTGATATGACTCTAAGACAGTTTGCAAGAACCCCGCAGTTAGCAAAGTGTCTCGCAATCTAAGACAATTTTCTGAGTGTAACAATAGCCGTAGGTCGTTATCTAACCTGCCAGACCATCTTACACGTGAGGCTCTAATTTCAGGCTCTGGGAAGATCCAAGGTCCATGATCTGCATGGACTTCCTGATCCCTAAGGTTCAGGAGTACCATTAAAGGAAGGTGGTCACTCTCCGTACGCGTACCCACCCTGCAACTAATCACCAAATTTAACAGATTATACGATACAATGAAATAATCAATTGTTGATGCTCCAGAGCCTGATAAAAATGTGTATTCACCTTTTCTGTCTCCCTCTGTGCCCCCATTTAACAACGCTAAATCTAAATCATTTATCATATGTAGGAGGCACAATCCATAGTAATTGCAACCCTTGTCTTTAGACTGCCTTTCAGGTAATAAATGTGCCACCTCTGTTTCAGGAGGATGTTCACCATAATGGCGGTAAAGAGCTTCATCATTCGGACCAATTCTGGCATTAAAATCTCCTGCCAGTATCAGAGATACTCCTGGATGCTCAGATGTCTTTCTTTCAATGAACTCTTGCAGTCTGAACCACCTATCCTTATTTAGATGTTTTTGACTCAGAGGGGGTAGATAAACATTTATTAATAACAAGGAGAAAATGTGAAATTCAATCACTAGAGAAATTACAATACCAGGTAAACAGTCTGAACTAGTGAAGATGGCTCTGAGTTTAGTTGAAACCAGAATCCCAAGGCCTCCCTTAGAGCGCCCTCCCCTAGTACTTGGCTCTGCTTTTAATGAGTAGGTTGCAAAGCCATTCAATTCCAATTCCTCCCTTATCCAAGTCTCCTGTAGCAGTAGGCTGCAGGGAATTGAACCTGGGAAGTCCTAGATACAAAACTTGCGCTCGGTCACTGAGCTGCCGTTCCTCCCCTAGATCAATAAGATGGAACAACTAGGTAGAACATCATTGGCCCAGTGTTCAGTTTCTAACAGTAGCCAGCTGGCTGCCCCAACTTTAATAATTCCCACAAATGAAGAAATTCAGACTAAGCCCAGTTAAGAAACACCTCTCCCCTCTTGCTTTTATGAGAAAAGACAGGAGCTGGAGAAGGAAAAGTCCTCTCTTCTATCCCAGGGGTTGGCAACATGCAGCCCTCAAACTATTTCCATGTCGCTGCTGGCCTAATTTCAAAAGCTCTCTGTAAGTGATCCATTTAGACCTTGGGCAAGAGCAATCTGTCCCTCCCATGGCAGCCTACTGGGTGGGGAGGAAGAAGGAAGGGTGGAATAGAGGAAGGCAGGAGGGAGAGAGAGAGGGAGGGAGGGAGAGAGAGGGAGGGTGTGGCAGACACACAGAGAAAGAAAAAGAAGTGGGTGGGAGAGAGAGAGAGAGAGAGAAGGTGTGGCAGACACACAGAGAAAGAAGTGGGTGGCAGAGAGAGGGGGGGTCACAGAGAAGGATAAAGGGGTGACCCAAAGACACAGAAGGGGTGACAGAGAGAGAAAGAAAATGGAATGAGAGTAAGGCCTTAGCTAGACCTAAGGTTTACCCCGGGATCATCCTGGAGTCGGCCTTTCTGCTCCCGGGATCCCCTGTGTGTCATTTACATGAACAGGGATGACCCTGGGACGATCCTGGGATAAACCTTAGGTCTAGCTAAGGCCTAAGACTGAAATAGGGTGACTCTGTCCCACTAATTGCTGGCATGTTGCCTCCAACCAATTACCCCTGAAGGTGTGCACCCCTTTTCCCTACCCCATCCTTTTCTACAAGGTTCCCTGCTTTCTATGCCCTGCTTTCTATGCTCCTTGGGGTTTCCCCATGTTTCGCCTTTGTCATACTCCCAACACTGACTCTTATTGCCGTGTCTCATGATTTCTCACATTCCAGCTTCACAACAGTTGTGTACCATCCATGATTTTAGTCCTTTTTTATTGTCCTGGTTTGCTTCTACGAGGTCAGGATCCAGCCCTGCGAAAGTGGCATTTCTTAAAGGAAGTTAGAAGAAATCCATTAGACCGCTTCTAGAATACACCCAAAGGGTTCTTGGACTATTCTGGGCATCATAATGCAGTCTTTGGAGAACTTCCAACAGATCACAAGACTACAGCAAAACCAAAGAACAAAGCAGCCACATTCAGTTATTATTCAGGAAAGGCCAAATATCGTTTCATGTGATGATGCTCAGATTTCGGAGAGCATCAAGAACTCAATGTTTCATCCTGTCTGCTGCTGAGCATCCTTCGCCCTGCCCCAGAAATCTCAGGGACATGCTGTCATGTCCCTTGTCAAGATCAGCAGCAGTCAGGATCAGATCTGTAAAGTTGCCTTATGGAACACGGACAAGGTAACTATTGTTAATACCCAAACATCTCCACAAATCTCAAAAGGCAGAATTTCCATGCAAGGCAATCTTTTAAGTACTCTGCTGGCAAGGAAAGGTCATGCAACTGGACTGGGCTTGAGCCAGGAGAGCTGTTTGAGGACTGAACTTCAGCCGAAGGCATCTTGAGCATCTCATTATGTAAGGAGGATTTAAATTAAAACTCCTGCAGAGCTGTTTACAAATGCATCTTTGGCTGCCTCAGTGTAGCTCCAGAAGTGTGCTGTCATCAGTAGGATAACTTAAAAGCCACAAGGGTGTACGGTGTTTCATTTATGTATGTCATTTTAGATGCAACACATTAGCTAGAATTAATTAATTTTACCACTCAGAATTCAATCTGCAATTCTGATGTTTACATACACACACCGGCCTTAGCTAGACCTAAGGTTTATCCCGGGATCATCCTGGGGTCATCCCTGTTCATGTAAATGACACACAGGGGATCCCGGGAGCAGGCAGGGATGACCCCGGGACGATCCCGGGATAAACCTTAGGTCTAGCTAAGACCACCCTCTCATTCTCCCTCCTGGAGATACAAGAAACACCAACACAGAGGAGGAAACCCAGCAATTCCTAACTTTCAGAGTTGGGCCATCCATTGATGAATGGGACATGCAAGGAGAATATTTGTATAAGGAACCCGCAGAGTCTTTCCTAGGGGCATGGCAGCAGCAACAGCGGCAGCAGCACAAAGATTGATCATCTGGCTGATTGCACAGCTGGGCCAACAGGAGGCCAGAAACACCGTGCTGTGCTCAGTGGAACCTGAAACGATGGTCTGGGGAACTGCAGGAAGATGCAAGAAAGACTGGACCAGTCAAATTCTCAGGTTCAAGTTAGCCTAAGAGGTACCAATCTGATAAGAGCAGCCAAAATTGAAACAGAGAAGTCAAATCTTTACTATTAGGAACTTCTGGGGCTAGAACCAGGAACCAGGCACCGCTCCTGGCATGTTGTCTGCACAATTTCAAGGATTGGTTCCCTGGTTGTAGTGGCTCCCTCCATCCAGGCTGCTCACTGGCGCTCCTAAACAGAAAGGGCTATAAAGTCTTTCTGTTCTTGCTGAGTTGCCTGGGTAGTGGTAGTCTTTACCGGGCCCTGCTCAATGGCTTATCTCTTACATAAGCATTGGGCCTGTTCCGACAACACGCTAACAACATAAAGTGGTGCTAACCAGCATACAAACGGCAATACTGAATGATTAACGGAAATGGGGTAAATGATTTAAAGAAATGTTTTATATAATGTAATAGTACCAATATATTTACAACATAACAGAAGATTGTTAACAATATCAGGTACTTGGTATTTAGTGCTCTGACCACACAAAAGAACTTTAAAATTGTGAGACGCTTGATAAACAATGAAACATAAAGTTGTCCACAGTTAAACAAAAATAGTTTATAGTTGCAAGACGCTTGATAGAAAACTTGTTTTACTCGATCAAACACACGTTATTTATAGTTGCAAAATGCTTCGTAGGAAACTTGTTTAGTTTATAGTTGCGAGACGCTTGATAAGAGACTTGATCGAACAAAAGTTGTTTTTAGTTGCAAGATGCTTAGTAAGAAACTTGTTTAACAGGCTGCCAGCTTAATAAACCCGTTTCGCTTTAAGCTTCTTCAGACTTGATTCTCAACCAAAGCACGCCAAATGCTCCCGAGCGGTATATTCTTGACCAGCTAAGCCATGGTTAGGCTGCTAACTCTTTTGCAGCAAATGGTTAGGGAGCATATTTAAACTGTGGTTAGGTAGCCGCCACACTAAGTCATGGTTCACACTACACACTAAACCATAAAGTTTAATTCAAAATGCTTAACCACCATGGCTTAGCATGTTGTCTGAATAGGGTCACTGTAGTTAAAGAATTAAGTCAACTAAGGAATGGCAACTTATATGAGAGGAATTTCTGCATCCCCAACCCGTTTGGCTCACAGAAACTGCCACACGGGCGTACAAAAGTGTCTTTATGTGCTGAGTTAACATTTTGTGTTGTGGCTGCACTACTACTGCTTTCCTGCTGTAAAGGTGCACAGTGATGTCCACTTTGCATGGGGAAAGCACTGGGGAGCAGGGACTAGTTTTATGATTACACATGCATACACACCAACACACACAAGTTTTCTTCTTCAACAACACCCCTTCCCCTAGAGTCACTTGGTAATTTTCCCTCTGGATGGGGCTCCCAGATTTGAAACAGCAAGTAAAGAAGAACTGTTGTAGAGTTGCAGAGGAAAAAGAGCAGGTGGACCAGTTAAGCACTTCCCTTAACTCACAACACACACACACACACACACACTTACAGAACTTTGCAGCCGAAAAGCAGTAGCCAGAGTCCCCAGACTCTTTGCTACCAGATACACAGATCTGCTTTTATGTAGATTTTTAGACATCACTTTACAGGAAAGGATGGGTAGGCTATTATCCCGGAGGGAACAAAAAGCATGCCGGAAAGGATAAACTAGCCTTCCCCAATTCAGCACCTTCCAGATGTGTTGGACTACAAGTCCCAGCATCCCAGCCAGCCATTCTGGGACTTGTAGTCCAACACATCTGGAAGTTGTTGTGTTGGGGAAGGTTCAGTTAAACACTGAGAACTAATCAAGTCCGTTTCAGAGTGGAATGGGGAGGGACGTAAGCTTGCCTGGGCCTGCGAATCTTCTTCAGACCACTTCTTTATACCCAGATAAATATCTCAATTTTACTTAAAAAAAAAAAGCTCAGGCTTATAGGCCATGTAATTAATAGATAACACAATTAACAATGGAATTTGCAGCTAATTTGTTGCTATTGTAAAGCTATAGTGCTTTTACATGTAGTTATGTGTCCTCCAGATGTGTTGACTGCAACTCCCATCTTTCCCAGCCCACATAGCCAAAGGTAAAAAAATAAAATATGCTGGGAGTGGTAGTCCCAAACATTTGTATGTGCCTGGGGTAAAGCTGAATGAGAAAGGAACTCTGAATAAAAATACAGCATATGGGTAACTAGGTGACCATATGGAAAGGAGGACGGGGTTCCTGTATCTTTAACAGTTGGATAGAAAAGGGAATTTGAGCAGGTGTCATTTGTATGCATGCAGCAGCACCTGGTGAAATTCCCTCTTCATCATAACAGCAGGATCCCTGTCCTCTTTTGTATCTGGTCAAGAGGGCAGAGCTTCTGCAGCTTTAACTGTCACTGGAGGCCCAAGTAGCTGTGGCAGCTCAGAGTGCCTTTTACCAGCTTCAGCCTCTTCTGGACAGCTTGGCCATAGTGGTACAAGCATTAGTAGACTGGATTATTGCAATGCGCTCTATGTGGAACTGTCCTTAAAACTGCTCCAGTTCTTTTCATTCTTTTCAACATGAAACTCCTTTCCTGAGGGAACAGCACTGGCTGCCTATTGGCTACCAGGCCAGGTTTAAAGGTTTGGTACTAGTGTACAAAGTCCTAAACAACTTGGGACCAGGATACCTGAGAGAGCACCTACTCTCTTGCCAATCTGTCCAGTCACTGAGATCATTAGAGGACACACTACTGATGACTCCACATGGACTTATGGCCCAATTGGAGTCCACCAGGAGAAGAGCCTTTAGTGTGGTGGCCCTTTCTCCTTGGAACTCCCTGCCCCTGGAGATCAGGCAGGCACCAACTCTGCTGCTTCCAGTGCCTCCCGAAAACATCTCTTTTCAAGGAAACATTCCTCAGCTGACCTGCCATCATTTTTATTGATACCTCCTTTTAAACTGATCAATTTTAATTTGCTGTTTTAATCTTCTTCTTTTTTTACATTTTACTGTTTTTTTCCTATATTCACCACTCCAGAATCTATTTTAGATATAGAGTGGTAGATAAATATTGTAAATAAATAAACAAACTCGTAGATTCCAACATGTTCCATTCATAACTCTCTGTGATGGTCTGCAGTGTTATACATGCAGCTAGCTTGTTTTTGATTTAAAAAGTACAGTAGAACCTGTTTCAAGCCGTACCATAAACCCGGAGACACCGACACTCAAAACAGGAACGTCTGGAATGAATTACCAAAATTCCATTCTCTCGCTATCCTTGAGAAAGAAAAGGGGGAGGGGATGAACAAAATATTCTAATACAAGTCAGCCAAATCAATATCCAGAGAGAATGCACGTTATCCTGGTGGAGTCTGCCCTGTGGTTTGTTTCTTCTTACAAGCCCAGCAGATACAGTTATTTACACATTTGAAGAAATCTGCACACCAGAATATGGAAGTTTAAATACAAGCACCCAGGACACTTGAGCAACTACCAGGGACCTGGTGCCTGCTAACACCATGATTTCCACCACCCCACAGGGTTGCAGTTAGGAAATGTGGAATTGCATTGGGCAGAAAAACCAGTCATCGCAGATACTGTAGCCTTCCAGAAACTCTCAATCTGAGGGCCCAAAAAGCCATGAATTCATTCACACAATGAGCAACTGGATATTAAAGGTTTTTATATATTGCTTATAGATTGACCTCACAAAGCAGTTTACATGACATTTTTAAAGCAATGAAATCAATAAAATTGTGCAATAAAAAACCACAAAAGACGAACAACTCTTTGTCTTGGAGAAGCTGATTCTATTTCTTCTCCTCTCAGGGCAAGATGGGAGTCTGCATGCCAGTGGTGCCACCCTCCACTGGGTCTTGGGTACTGGTGCTCTACAGTGCCCATAAGGTGCCTCATCAGGACACCATCCCTGTGACTCATTGAGGCTGCAATGGGGCAGAGAGAGGTCTTAACCCCACATAAGTCCTGGGCACAACGTGCACCAGAAAAGTGAAAAAGGCTACGTACCATCAAACTGGAAGGCCTGAGTCTTATTTTAATGGGAGAAATGGTTAACTTCACCCCTGCTGCAAGTCCCATCCCATCCCTGGAAGTCACACTTCCAGAGTCCTGCCCTGGAAGGAGGGATCACTGGATGGGGGTCATATGACTCCTAGATGAAGTCATCATACCTCCATGGACCAATAGGTTGGGGGTGGAGATCCCTGCTGTACATGTGGGGAACTGGAAGTGACCCCATAGGGGTCATTTTCAACTCCAAACTCAGAAGTCCTAACCTGGAGGAAGGGATCATCTGATGAGTTCATGTGACCTGCCTACAAACTCATCCTGCCATCTTGTCCTCTTCAGCCACCATAGTATAAGGACTTCGTAGAGGGGTCACACAATCCCATCTAGTAAACCAGGCCAAGACTTTTGAAATTGGGAATTCTTGGGATGGGGTCGCAAATGATCCCATGTCTGTTACTTTGCCTCCCGGACTTTGTCCTGTGATGGATGCTCTGTTCTACTGACCCTTGGACTCCTCTGCGACTCTGCTTCTGGACTGTGTAACACATGTGAGTGCCTCACTGTGTTTTGTCCTCTGGCTGCTATGTCGACCCCTCCTGCCTAAGCCTGAACCCCAGTTAGGGATGTCGGGGAATCCATGTTGGGGGTGGAGCTTCACAAGCTTTTGTCAGCTCAGCCCCACGGACTCCGTTGTGTCTTCCACCAACTGACCCCACTCAGTATACAATGAGTCAGGCCAGCTGGCGGAATTCTCCATTAATTCCCCCCCCCAAAATTTGGCTGCAAATTATGCAAATCTGCATAATTTACAGGCGAAATGTAAATCCCTATTTGCACAAATTAAGCCAAAACCAAAAATAAATAAATTAAAAAAATAATAATAATCTGCAAACCAGAGTCTGGGGTGCCATGGAATTCCAGCAAGCCGAAAAGGGCCAGATTTCTCAGCGACGGACATCCCTAACCCCTGTATCTAACTGCTTCCAGTGCCCCACATGTATGGCAGGGGCTTAATGGACAAATTCATAGAGGAGTCACATGATCCCATCAGGTGATGCCTCAATCTGGGACGTCTGTGGATGGGGTGGGGCTTCTGGCAGATGTGGGGCTAAACCCCCCTTTGAATAAGAGGGAGGGCTTAGAGTTTGATGTGAGTTAGCCTTTCCAAGAGTCCCTTGACCTCTTCACTCTGTCTCCCATTGCAGGCTCTCCCAATGCCAAGTCCAAGCACCTTTCCTTGTGCCACATGAAGACAGAGACGAGGGAGGAAGATGGAGATGTTCCCTTGAACTGGATGAATGGAAGGGCATTGGCTGCGAATGCTTCCTCCCCTGAAGCTCTAGGAATGGCTGTCCTCACTCAGTGTCAAGCCCAGGGGAAGCAGTGCACACACAACGTTCACTGTCTGTTCTGGATTACTCTGAGCAAGACAGGATCCATGTCAGAGAAGGCCAGAAGTAAGGCTGGAGGCAGGGATAGGCCTTTGGAGAGCATTGTGGATGAGGTGGTAGCTAGAGATTTCTCCCAGAAGGAGCTGTTCTTATGGTGAAGGATTGCAGTCAACTGATGTGTTGAGATGGTTGGCAGAGCCTCTTCTGTTTCAGCTTGCCTCTCGCTTCCACAGCTACCTTTCTGGACAATATACCTCGTTCCAATCCAGGAAGAGAGGCCCAGGCAGTCTGAGCCATCCCACTTGCTGCTTTCCTGCTGTGAATGCTTCCCTCCCCTGAAGCTCTAGGGATGGGTTTCCTCACTCGGTGTCTGAACCAGGGGAAGTGGTGTTCGCATCGTAGCCACATCAGGGAAGGCTGGAGGCAGGGCAGGACCTTGGAGAGCACAGTGCATGAAGAGCTGACCAGACGTTTCTCCCATCAGGAGCTGTTATTCAGGTGAAGCTGCTGTGCCTGGTCTTTCAGTGGCTCCCCCACCCCAATGTTGCCTACTAACTGGAGTTCTTCAAGGGCCACTGTCAGGTTCTGTAGTCCTGTGCTCTTGGTGGCTGAGGAACAAGGAGAGATGGAGGTATAGAAGGGGGTGCTAAGGACGCCTGCTGAGGTGTCTGAGTCATTTGCAGGGTCCTCTGGAGCCTCAGATCTAGGGGACAAGATGCCTTCCCCAACTCTAGGCACACTCCATCTCACCTGACATGGTCCAGACTTTGATTGAAGTCATTTGTAAAATTTTATAGAATCATAGAACAGTAGAACTGGAAAGGGCCTATAAGGCCATCGAGACCAATCCCTTGCTCAATGCAGGAATCCACCTTAAAGCATCCCTGACTGGTGGCCATCCAGCTGCCTCTTGAATGCCTCTAGTGTGGGAGAGCCCATGACCTGCCTAGGTAATCAGTTCCATTGTCGTACTGCTCTAACAGGAAGTTTTTCCTGATGTCCAGCTGGAATCTGGCTTGTTGTAACTTGAGCCCATTATTCCATGTCCTGCACTCTGAGATGATTGAGAAGAGATCCTGACACCCCTCTGTGTGACAACTTTTCAAAAATTTGAAGAGTGCAGTCTGAAATAGCATATGCTTTTTTTTGCAGTCACATTACACCACTGGCTCATATTCAGCTTGTGATTTACAACAATTCCAAGAACCTTCTCGCTTTTATTATTGCTGAGCCAAGTATCCCCCATCTTGTAACTGTGCCTTTAGTTTCTTTTTCCTAGGTGTAGAACTTGGCATTTATCCCTATTAAATCTCATTCTGTTGTTTTCAGCGCAGTGCTCCAGCCTATCAAGATCACTTTGAAGTTTGTTTCTGTCTTCCAGGGTATTAGCTATCCCATCCAATTTTGTGTCCTCTGCAAATTTCTAGATGAGTTGATGTGCCTGGACATGCATGGAGGCTCCCACGTGCACTCTTCTAGACCATAACCTTTCCAAAAGTTCAGTAGTTGTTGCACAACTGAAATTCTCCACTTGTCTTTTGACGAATCAAACAGGTAACTTGGCAGGTGAGGTGGACGGGATAGGAAACTGTGCTTTAGATTTTTAGCCCAATTCCACAAGGGGTGCCAGTTCAACTTGCTCTGATAGGGAATGCAGCTGACCCACAGGGATGCAAAGTCCCGGGACAAGGTCAATGGGGGCAGACAGAGGGGTGATGAGGGGCAGGTTTTCTTCTTCCACCAGTCTGAATATGTCTTAATGGTGAGCATACTTGTTGGGAAGTTGTGGTTCTAACTCAGGGGAGACAGTTGCTGCTGACTGGATCACGTGACCCTGGAAGCAAGTATTTCAACAGTAGGCTGAACTGAATCTGATGGACTGACCCTATTCTAATGGATAAAAGGATTGTGTTGAACAAGCCAGGCAGTCCCCAATACAATTGGGAAATGGCACTAAAGGACAGCCATTGCCCCTGGCTCTGGATTTCAGTCCCAATATCCTGAGTTCCATGTTGGATGGGCCCAGGTGTCAATGGGCGTCCATCAGTGGCTTCAAGAAGGACAGGAGGGGCTTTCGGAACAGCAAAATACACCCTTGCTGGAGAGGCAAACTGACTGGTTAGCAAAGATGGGGCTTTTGTTGGCAGGTTGGTGCCTCTGTGATATAGGGCAAATTGCTGTGGGGCGCATCACAGTGGATCCCATGGATTTCCCCACCGTCCAGTTACCCAAGATTTCCCCTGGACATACTACAGCAGAGTGTCCCAATTGGCCACAATACAAACACAAGTGGAGCTGGCAGCGGTGGCCCTTCTCCTGGGCTGAGAGATGAGCTGGTGCCCCACAAAGCTGCATGGGTTTAGGCTCCCATAAACAATTTCTTGGGTGGTGCAGGCACTTGGCACTTCAGTACCGTAGTCCAGAGAACCGCCAAATGGGGGACAAGCCCTTTTCTGGAGACAACAATTAATCAGGTCTGGCAACTTTGTAGGTATGTCCAGCTGAGCTAATTCATCTTAAAGAGGATCTTCCAGACCCACCTGGAATTGATCAAGGAGGGTAGCCTCATTCCAATCTTAGACACAGAGCCAGAAAGCCCTGGCATACTCTAAGGTGGAACCCATCCCTCGGTGAAGACAGCAGATGCAGGAATTGTCTGTTTCCACCTTCTGAGGCTCCCTCAAACATCTATATCATCTCAGCAAGGAAGGCCATATAGCTTCTGAAGAGAGAGCTCTGGCTCAGGAAATAGGGTTGTTGCCTGGACATCCACCACCATTCTCTGGGGAACTAAAGGGTCAGGGGCAACATTTGCAGCACTGTTAGCCTTCCGTTGGTTTTGAATGTTCAGTTTTTCAGCTCTGAAAAACTTGTGAGCCCACTTGAGCTCACAAAGCCTGGTTTGGAGCCAATAAAACCTGGTGCTCAGCTGTGAGAGCCCTCACCGTCTGGGCTGGAACAAGCTGTCCTGGCTCAGCAGGAGGCCCAGGAAAAGTGGTCTGCAGGGATGGGGAGAGCAAGACACAGGAGGCAGCGGGGATGATGAGCAGGCGGCAGTCTCCTTCTACCCAAGCTCCCATGAGCAGGGTTCTTATCTTCTTATGGCCCTGGCTTCTGGGTCCCTGGAACAGTGAAACAGCTTTGAGGAATCCTCCTTGAAAGGGAAGAAATCCTAGGATCCTTCTTCTTTGTCCCGCCATCTTCCATGAGGGGAGATGTATTGGAATTGTAGGAGATCTCTTGACAGATGTGTAGAGCAAGGAACCCAAAGACAAGCCTGGGGATGAGTTTGAGAATGCTGTCCCCAGCCTTTCTTGGAGGGAGATGTGGGGTGTTGCTTCCCTTCCATGAAGAGTCAAGACAGACATCCCATGGGTGAGTTCTAGGATTCAGCTGCCATGCTCGTGCCAGCCTGGGATATCGGGAAGGGTAAGTCAAGGGTCGGCGGCGTCCACTCACTGAGGCTGCTCTTTGTTTGGGAAGCCTCTGCCTGGTCTGCTTGGCACATGCTCACTCTCCTCTTCCTCCCTCACTCCTTCCTAACCTTCCCACCCTGCCCCACCTCTTTCTAAAACAAGCCACAATTAATCTAGGGTGACCATATGGAAAGGAGGACAGGGCTCCTGTATCTTTAACAGTTATACAGAAAAGGGAATTTCAGCAGATATCATTTTAATGCACACAGCACCTGGTGAAATTGCTTCCTCATCACAACAGTTGAAGCTGCAGGTGACCTGCCTTCTTTTGTATCTGGTCAAGAAGGCAGGGCTCCTGCAACTTTAACTGTCATGATGAGGAGGCAATTTCACCAGGTGCTGTGTGCATTAAAATGACACCTGCTGAAATTCCCTTTTCTGTATAACTGTTAAAGATACAGGAGCCCTGTCCTTTCCATATGGTCACCCTAATTAATCTCCATGACAATGAGGACTCGAAGCCCCCACAACTGGCTCAGAAGCAGATCAACCCCTCGTCCCCACTGCCACTGATTTCTTGGCTGTCCCAGAATGCAAGCCCTTATAACAGGAGTCCAGCAACTGGGGTGGCAAGCTCCTTGTTTGGGGGTGGGCACTTTGCCCCCCTCCACCCTCCTGGCACCGCCACTGGGGCCCAGTGGGATTGACACCTTCTGAATGACTAGGTCTGGGAAGCTCCCATGTAAAATTTCCCAAATGCCCCAGAGTCATGATGCCCTTTGACGAGTGTTTTATGGCACACTTGCTACTGCCCACTTATGGATGTTCGTGTGCCCTTTAGATGACTACGTGTGCCTCCCACGTGCCTCCAGCTCCTTCTGCTCTTTCTTCCGTAGCAAAATAGACCCCCTGTTAATCCATCTTTTTTTAAAAAAAAAAAAAACCCAAACCAAACGTGTCGCCATTTCCTGCTGTGTGCAGGATAAGCGATGTGATGTAAATGGCCCCTGGATGGGCCTCGTGGTCATTTCTGCTTCCTCTTTCTCTCCTCGTGTAAAGAGATAGTCGCTATTGTGGGACAGCAGCAGGAAGCCATAGCAGTGGTAGGGAAATGCAAAAATCCACCCATCTGATGATGCTCTTAGTCAAAGGCATTGTGGGAAATTTCTCATACCCAGCCACTAGGTAAACCGGCAGCTGGGGAAGTTCAGTAACTTTGGAGGGTGGGGATATCAAACTGCATTTTGTCAGGGGCCTCCTCAACACTGAAGCCAGCCTGTCTAAATGGGTTTACATCTCCATTAGCTCAAAACTTGGGGCTGTTTGACTGACTCATTTGCTGGATACATCTGGTCTTAATAGAGAAGATAGCTGCCCAGACATGTCCCATGCATGTTAGAAGCAAGAAATAGGGTACAGTCCATCCAGACCTAAGTACATTTAATTCCCATTTATTTCAGTGGGAGAGTTAATCACATGCTTAAATATCTTCCACTGAAGTCAATAGGACTTCAATCCTCTTACCTTTGCCTGAATCACACTTTAATGAACAGAAAAGCATTATATTGCTGGCACTAAATAAATGTGGAGTCATAGAGGAGACTTTTTCTCTTTTACTGAACAAACCTGACAGTGAAAATTAAAACAACAGCAGCCTTGCAGCGATCCACCGAGCGTACCTCTCAACAGAGTTTAATGGGAGTATGAAAAGTTTATCAATAGCCTACATCAGTGGAATGGCTGCAGCTCAGTGATAGAGCATATGCTCTTTTGCATGCAAAAGGTCCCAGGTTCATCTTTAGGTATGGTTGCGGGGGAGGGGGCTACCTGAAACCCTGGAGAGCCACTGCCAGTCAATGTAGACCAATGGTCTTCAACTGACCCAGATTCGAGACCCACCTCAGACTCCCAACCTGCAACCTGGGACCCACTTCTACCATTTTCTCCATGCCCAACATGGCGTTAACAACTTTGCCACAACCCATCTGGACTCATCTCGTGACCCAATTTTGGGTCGTAACACACCAGTTGAAGATCACTGGTGCAGACAATACTAAGATAGATGGACCAATGGTCTGAGCCAGTATAAGGCAGTCTAATACGTTCTTATTAAACCACTGACAATATTAAGGATCACAAAGGTTTTCATCCCCAAAGTCTATGGATAGTTGCCAATATTCCCCTCCCCCAAATGTATGCACACACAGTCCTTTGCCTGCCTCAATGTGTACAATGACTGCAAGCTTACTCATTACCACCATGTGCCAAACCTTCCCACGCCATTCCGCAATGGAGGTTTGTTGTGAGAAGAGCATGGGGGGTGGGGAGAGATCGAGCGTACAAAAGCCTGCTTTTAAAAACACACACAACCAAAACACTTCCCCACCAACAAATAGTGCTAACAAAATATCACCTCAGCCTACTCTGTGTCTTTCATTGTGTGGATCCAACACAACGTCAACACCCTGGGTTATCTTGCAAGAACATGATAAGAAGAGGGAGGAAAGAGAGAGAGAGAGAGAGAGAGAGAGAGAGAGAGAGAGAGAGAGAGAGAGAGAGAGAGAGAGATCTGCTTTCCCACTCACTTGCATAAGAAAGATCACCTTTTCGCATACAAGCTTGCCTGGGTTTTAAGGTCTTTAGAGGAGGCCCTTCTCACTATCTCCAGAGGTGTGTCAAGTGATGATGTGAGAGCAGGCCTTCTCGGTGGCTGTTCCCAGGTTCTGGAACTCCCTCCGAGGGATTTGGTCTCCTCTCTGTTGTCTCTCCACTGGCAAGCTATGATTTTTTTATTCGGGCAGGCCTTGCTCATGTACGCTGGTCTGTTGCTGAAGGGTTTTTTTATTGGTTGTCAATCCCCCGGCCTTGAGCAGTGACTGGGACTGCCACTTGGAAGAGGAGGCAGCACAGAGCTTGTGTGTTTGGGGGCACAGGGGACAGTAGGAATAGTATTTCAGGGTTCGGGTCAGCACTCATCAAACAAGGGCAGCAGTAGAGTAGGCCTGGGTGAAGAGTTCCAGCAGTGGGAACCACCATCTATGGATCATTCCAGCTCAGCTCCCAATGCAGAACATGCGTGGATTGCTCATGCCTAGCTGGAAAGAGAGTCATGACTGTTTTTTCCACTCAGGGCATCTATTTTCTTCCAACAACCCATGGTAAAAGGACCTGGTTTTATCATACCTACATATGTATCGTAACTATAGCTGTAATTCCTGATCTGTTTGTTGGGAACACACACAATTCAACAATGAAGATTGCCTCCAATTTCATTGCAGAGAGGGAACAAATGTCCTTCTGCAATAAGAAATTCAGGAAATAATGAAAAACGGCATGTGTTCCGTTACGTGGAGCGCACTGTACAGATATAACTATAACAACAACAGTAACAACAGATCCATATTGCTAGAAGCATGTGCTCGTTCATTACAGCATATCTAGCAAGACATCTGAAAAAAAATTAAAGTCAGCATATCGAGTTTCTATGTGACATTTCCTGTAGGAAAGAGATATGCATGTAAATTCTATAGCATTAGAAGAAAATGTAATCATTTTTCTTGATGGCCAAGTATGTTTGCTTTGTATGTGGTTAATTGGACTTAAATTAGGCTCCAATTTTTTGGGGAAAGAACCCCTAATTAAACTCTTGATTAGTAATGTTGGCAAGCAGCCACCCAAAAAGTCTTCTGTTCTCCCTTTTCATAAGGTTTTGGAGCAG
The DNA here is from genome assembly GCF_023053635.1 of Elgaria multicarinata webbii. Taxonomy (NCBI): domain Eukaryota; kingdom Metazoa; phylum Chordata; class Lepidosauria; order Squamata; family Anguidae; genus Elgaria; species Elgaria multicarinata. The sequence goes on from NC_086173.1 coordinate 34,491,051, forward strand.
CAAGCATAAATGACAGCAATGAGAGGTGGTGGTGGGAGAGTTACAGCTTGATCTCCTGTGCTTACCAAAACAATGTACTCAATAGCTCAATGCTGTTGTGATTTTTTGTGTTTCTTGCAGTACTGATACCACTGTCCTAAGTACGAGTAATGATTGGAATGAGGCAATCTCAGAGCAGTAGGCAGCCTCCTGGAGGAAAAGAGCATTCTGGTACGTCCTTGTATCAGGAGTGGTTGAATTATCTAGTTGCACCTGCTGAGGTGATGCACCAGGACAACCCACCACCTGTGGATGCTAGAGCAGTGCTTCTTGCAGAGATGCCCTGGCAGCCTCCTTTAAGGGCAGGACAGATACATGAATGCAGCAGAATGGCCATGAATGAGCCAAGTGCACCTGATACAGCATGCCTATGTGCAAGAGGCATTTTTCAAGGGGGATTACAGCTGGGGAGAAAAGGGGTAACTCTGCCCTCTCCACATGCTCCAACACTCCCCACCCACCCAAGTCTTCCCCTGCATGGCAATTAAGATTACAGGGGGAAATGTTTTCCATTGACTTGGGATGATCTGAGGTAGGGTGCAAATTAACTGAAGAATTTACTTTATTCGAGATAATTTGGATGAGAAATTAATTAAATTGGCTGGTTTTCCTTCTGTGAAAGTTCAACAAATCTTTGTAATTCTTTCTAAATTTGCATATAAATATAAATGAGCATATGCAGATTTGTGTCCAACGGGCCTGGGCCCCAAATCTTTTAAGCGCCTGGCAACGTCCGTGCCCCTCACCCACTGGTTCCAGCCAGGATTCACACATTGGGTGGATGGTCAGAAGGGGGGACTTACATATGCCCAACTGAATGCTCATATGCTGAACTGAATACTCGTTGGATTCCCCATCAGATCTTCCACTCAAGATGCAAATAGCCCCACTTCCCCCTCCATGTCTTCCAAGGACATGTGGAGGGTAACTTCAGAAGAGGGTTTAAATGGAGCTGGGAAATATCCCTTCTGAAAAACTTGGAGAGCCACTGCCTGTCAGTACAGAAAACCAGCCTTTCTTAGCTTGGTGTCCTCCAGATGTTGTTGGACAACAATTCCCATCATTCCTGACCATTGGCCATTTGGGCTGGGGCTGACGGAAGCTGAAGTCCCAGATATCTGGATGGCATCAGATAGGGGAAAGCTGGTATAGACACTGCTGAGCTAGATGGATCAATGGGCTTAATCAATATAAGTCAGCTTCCTATGTTCATGGATGCCTCAGGATTCCTGTCCCCCAGAAGAGGTAATTTACTATGAATGGGTATTTGGGGCTCACAAGGTCAAGAAACAGGGACACATGGTCAGACAGTGTTTTGACATGGCCACAGAAACAAAAGTGCCCTTCAACACTGAGACATTCCAAAAGACAATTCTTTTGGGACCCGATTTTCTATGGACAGGACAGCCCTCACCGAGCTGGTGCCCTCTAGGTGTTTTGGATTACAGGTCCCATCACCCTAGGTCAGCATTGCCAATACCCAGGGATGATGGGAGTTGTAGTCAAAAATCAGTTTGGGAAAAGCTAGGATAGGGTTTGATAGGAAGTAATGGAAAAGTAGAGATGCTAAGTGGTATATAAGTATTACCAATACGTAATAAATAAAAATAATTAAAATGCATGGAAAATTACTATTAAATTATAGTAATAATGATCACTGCTTGAATTACAGGGAACGCAAAGCCCACCTACCCACCCACCCCCACACACTTCTGAGGGCCCTCTTAGCTACTGTTTTTAGAATGCTAATAGAATTTTAGCATGATTGGCTAAAATTGGAATTAGTCATGAAACTGTCCCAGTGGATTCCATTAAGGTCCCCCCTTTCCCACTACCTTTTCCGCTCTGGAAAGCACTTGTGTTGGTATTGGACTTGCTATTTTCCCTAGTGACTGCTCCCAGAGGCCTTGTTTACTCAAAATGACTTCAGTTCACCCAACCTTTGACATGATTGAGCTCCTGTTCCACTCTCAAAGAGGCCCAATGCACTTCTGGCACTTCTTGACGTCGTAGAGGCACCACAAGGGGATTTTGCCATTTCATTTCCATGTGGCAAATATTTCTCTCTCCATACATCAGGGGGAACAGGAAGTGCGGAGCATGAATTGGCTAAGGAGAATGGGAAGAGCGCCTGCTTACTGGCTTGTGCAATCTGTTTTATTATATCCAGCTCCATTGCAAAGACTCTGAACAGCCTCCACAAATATTTAAGGATTATGAATGAAACCTTGGGTTTCTTGGAGGAAAAAAAGGCGGGATGTAAATGTAATAAATAAATAAATAAATAAGTGATAGAGAGCAGCACTTTCGCCCCAAAGGGTATGCTTTACCTGCTATGACTCCAACCCACCTCTAGCTACGCTTCCCCAAGTGAAGGTGGGCATCTCCACATGCATCAGGTGCATCCATCGTGGCAAGTAGGCACCTTCAGATCCTCCTTGCTGGAGCTCTGGCTCCTCCAGTTTTGGATACCAGACACTAGCTCTAGATACCAGCTTTCTTGTCTAGCCATACTTACCCAATTCCTCCTTGGTGAGGACTCTGAGGATTAATCATTGTCCTCACACTACTTTACTTTCACCCCTCTCCATTAGCTTTGGGCACCCTGCCCTCCACGGGCCACCTCTAAAGAGCTCCTCTAAAAACCGAGTTACATCTGTGTAATGACTCTCGCTCAGTTCAAACAAGGTCAGTCACCCATGAAAGTGCATGTACACATTTCACTGTTGTCTCAAGCCTGACTGTAAACCTTGGCAAGAGGGAGGAGAGAGGGAAAAAAGCTATTAATCTTTCAGCCCGTAGGCCTTTAAGTGATGACTAACAATACCTATTTTCTGAGAACTAGAATGCAGCTTGGAACCAGCCCAGGGTTTGGTTTTTGTTGAGAGCTGCTCTTGCCAGCAACCCAAAAGCAGTTCCAAACCTGCCTCTCCTAGATTCAATTACTCCTAAAGACAGGCGGGGCAATGCATGGCGGGGGTTGGGGAGGGGACACAGTTCATTCAACATTTCTTTTCTCCTCTTGTGAGAGTTCATGTTTGTTTCTCCTGCCAAAAGCCAAGCGGAAAATACACAGATACAATTCGAAAGCAATTCAAGGCCACTGATAACAGTATTTACTACCAAAGTCAGCCTATGTCTACTACTGCTAGGGATGGGGAAGAAATTAATTGGATTTGATTTGTAGCGCAAACTTACCTAAGTCCACTCCTTTAAGTCAGTATGCAAACTAAACTCAGCTATCTTTTGAAATTCACAGTTCTCCAAATTTGCGACAGAGTTCTCCAATCCAGAAATGTGTTCAAAAATGTGTGTTAGCTAGTACCGAGCCATGTACAAAGTTTTGTTATTATCTTATAAAGCCCTAAACAGCTTGGGACCAGGATACCTAGCAGAACACCATCTCTTATATACACCCAGAGGCATAGGTGTGCACAAGGGGTGTGCCGGGTGTGCCCAGGCACACCCTAATTTCTCAAACAATTAGCACCGAATCAGGGGACCATTGAGTAGGAATCCAGAGGGGGATCCAGATGCAGCAGGAATGGTCCTCCGGCTGCCCTCTAGCTGCTCTGCTGTCCCCAACAGCACGCCGTTGCCCCTGGCAGCAGGAGTGAAAAGGAATCTCTCTGTTGGGAGCCTTTCTGCCAGGAGACATGCTTCAAAGAAGTCAGGAGGAAGGCCCCTGAAGGCTAACCCCTCCTCTGGCCAGTGTCACTACAAAGCCACCCCAATGCTGTGGCTTGAGGAGTATCTCCTCATTCCCCCCCCCTCACCTGCAACGGCCCTCCCGTGGTCAGGCAAGCCAAACGCAGAGTAGGGCATCAGTCTCTACAGTGTTTTAAAAATAAATGAATAAAAATAATGCCCTTTATGACTGAGTATTCAATAAATGTTCACCTTTAAAAAATAATTCCCTGGGTGCACACCCTAATGAAATGTGCTGTGCACACCTTTGCCCAAAGGACACTTAAAATCTTCAGAGGAGGTCTTGCTGACCATTCTGAAATGAGCAGAACGTCACCATGAAGAACCTTGACAGTGGGCCTTCTCTCTAGTGGCACCACCCACCCTTTGAAAAACCCTCCGTCGTGCGGTTTGGGAGGCAGAAAATGTAACATCCTTTAAGTGCCTCCTGAAAACACATCTTTTCACACAGGCTTTTCTTGGGCTGTAACTACTGCTGGGTTTATTTTGCTTTTATGTGATATTTACACTTTTAAACTTTTATATGTTTTATCTGTGTATATTAGACAAAATTGCATACAAAATACAAAAGATTGAAAAAATGAGAAACTGAAAATGACAAGTTCATCCATCCTAGCTACTGCAACAGGAAGGCTGGCTTACATGCCCACCTGTATGAAAGGCTTGGCACAGCTAAGCTTTCCATATGACCCCATACTATTTCTTGCAGATGGCAAGTCTTTACAGAACTTTCCAGTGCTTACACACACACATACACACACAGAGAGAGGGAGAGAGAGAGAGGCTGCATTCAGACAACACAATAGTCAATGGCGGGGTAATAATCAACTTCACAGTTGTTTATATAGGAGGTACTCCCCACACAACATGATAATAATCAACCTTGGTGTGGATTAGATCAGTGTTGAGTTGATTATTAGTCCACGCTGAGTTGACTCACTCATCCCCTCATTCCCCCCGTCAGTCTCGCCACAAGTATCCCATTAGCCACTGCTGCCAAAAATCTTTCCTGTCAGCTGAATTAGAGTAGCAGCCGCTGCTTTGACCGCTCTTGCCTTGTGACTGTTTTGCTGACGAAATAACCAATGGTGGCCAAGGAAATAACCAAGTGCCCTCCACATGACACGCTAACCAACAATGGTTCAAATAGCCAACTCTGCACAGCATTGGCTATTTGTGTTGGTTATTTGGCCAAATAACCAACCATTGGTTAAAAAACTCCCGCCACACAACACAATAACCCACGGTGGGTTAAATAACCAACCATCGACTATTTAAGCCACTGTTGGTTATCATATTGTTTGAACCCAGTCAGAGTGCCTTGTGGCACCTTAAAGATTCCAATGAAGTATTAGTGCAATTCCAAACACGTTACATCTAGCATGGATGTTAACATCTTTACCAGAACCCCAAATCTGAAGATGAACAATCAGAGCAGTTCAAACAATTGTGGTACCAATGAAGCAGTTGTTTATTTATTTTTCTCAAGAGAAAGAAAAAGCCGAGGACTTTTCTATTATTATTATTATTATTATTATTATTATTATTATTATTATTATTTTACATTACAGTAGCTCGCATCTTTCTTCAGCTCCTGAGGAAGGATTATTATCCGAAATGTTGAGCCTATCGAAGAAATTATTAAAGATAAGAATTTTTCCAGCACCAGAGCTTGCCTCTATTTTTGCAGTTTATGTAAGCCCTAGCCTTAAGCTTGTTCTATTGTCCAAACCTGGGGGGTAGCTATCATTTAAGGGCTAAACAACTCTCAAATAAATGGTCTATTATAGGGCTGTTTAACCTTAAAAAAAAACCCTCTGCCTCCCAGGTTTGGATGATGAAACAAGCCATGGCAACCCACAGCTGGGGGGTGAATTTTCAAAATGGCTGCCCACCCACACCACAACCCACCATGGCTGAAATAAGTCACGGTGGGCTCCAGTGATTGCACAAACCAGCCCATTGCATACAAATCCCTATTTGCTATTTTTAACAATAAAAAAAATGTTAAGCAAAATTGCAGTATTGTGTGCAGTACTTGTCCCTGGAAACATTATTAGGATATTAACACTTTCAGAAAAACATAGGCCACCTTCTCTGCCTAATGGCACTTGAAATGCCATTAGGTATATAAAACAGCATAAAAGCATTAATGGATACATACAATTCTGAAACAAAACAAAAATGCCTTTAAAAGTCTGTTGCATTACAAAAAATTCTATAAATTCTTCAGCAATAGGGCTAAAAAGAGTCTGAGAAAAATACTTTCAGGCTTCAATCCTAGACTTACTTTCCTTTCCTCAATAAATCCCATTAAGCTGGACAAAAGTCTCATCCGAGTAGACATGTATAAGATTACACCATAAGAAAGAGAGATGTTCTCTCACCTCGTACTGAGATGACAAGGTGAGAGCCAGGTGGTTTTCATGGAGAAGTTTATTCCATAAAATGGATGTCAACACTGGGAAAGCCCTGGCATGCACCCTCACTGATGTCACCTGGTTGACGAACATGACCTACAGCTTCTGTGGCTGACCTAAGGTATGGTAATCTCTAACACTTCTCTAACATTTTCTGAACAAAAATGATTTTGTGCAATCATGTGCACACAGTTTTTTGTGATGCTATTCGCAATAAAGGGTTAAATAAAGAATCAGAAATAAGCAAATGTCAATAAAATGCCACCTTTGCTGTACATTGATACCTCTACTGTTTTATTTTAAGGATACAATGGAAACTTGGTTCCCACGTTTCTTACATCGAAATCTCACTTGCTTAATGCAGACCCAAGAACACTGCAAATTGGAGCCAAAGATATCGCAATATTGCGAAAGTTTCTTCGTTCCCTGGATGAATTAAATTTCATATAAAAATATAAAACGATAATCCACCCCACCCCAAACTCAGTAGGAGTTGCCAACTTCACAGCAGGTGATCGCTTTATGGGAAAACTTTCCGAAGAAGTTCTGCTTGTTATTCTCTTTACTGGCTCCCGCTTTAATCTTACATGAGATTAAATTTTTGGTTTTCAGTCTCAAATCTCATGAACAGTTTGCCTTCTCCTTATCTTTCCAGTTCATTGCAAAATAGGAGACTTCAGACTTTCATCATCTTGTTCACTCCCAAATATAATGGTTTATTTTAAGATATTTATATGCTGCCCTATAACAAAAAGTTCTCACACACTAAAGCAGGTTGAAAACAATGATAATAAATCATACAAAAAAATTTAAGGCCTCGGAAAACGAAGTCACACTAATAAAAACTTACATCTAAAATTCCTAAAAGAGAGATAACAGTGTTGGTACCAGGCAAGCTTCCTTGAGCACAGTATGCCCCAACTGAGAAGACCCTCTCCCTTGTAGCCACCTGCCCAATGGGTCCGAGAAGGCACATACGGGAGGAGATGTTCCTTTGGATAATCTGGTCCCAAGCTGTTTAGAGCTTTAGAGAGCAATGCTTTCTGAGGTTGCAAAAGCCACCTGGAATGACCAGTGTTCAAGCTTCGTCATCTTCCATTTGTAGCCCTCCCATGTTTGCCCAGCACTGGTTGTCTTTTTTCTTTACACACACACACACACACACACACACACACACACACACGTTACAAAGGAAAAAGCAGAATAGCTGCACAGTGGGTACTTCCAGACAAAGCTTTTAACTTATAGTGTGCAAGTGAAGGAGGCAAAGAGGGAAAAGATGCATGGTTGTTAGCGCCAGGAGGAGCCCTCCATCTGGAAGCATCCCAATGCATTTACTGAAAAAGGTATGGGATGATATGTGGACAAAAACCTAGACACTTTCTCCAGGTTTTATATATAGTGTGCAGTTGGACACAAAATGTGCAGTTGGGGAAAATGTGCAGTTGAAAAAAGTGGTGAAAAAAAGAAGACATGTGTTATGTGTCCCTCTGTCTTGTGTTCTGTTGCTGGTAAGCATCTGCTTCAGGTTGGGAGGTGGTCTGTAGGCCAGGACTGGCCTGCCTCCCAAGGCTTGTGTGAGAGAAGTGTCTGTGCTGCTGATTGGTTAGAGTTCACTGATGATCTGTTGCAGTGGTTTCAATTGGGGGCAGTAGGTGACAACCAGGGGTGTACACCTCTTGGTCTGTCATCTTTCCTGGGTATCCGTATGGCCCTGTCAATCTGTCTTTAAGTTTAAAGTGCTACTGGTGTTGTTGATCATCTGTCCAATCGTGAAAGAGAAATAATGTGTTTGGCATGGGCGTGGGGTGTCTCACAGGGCATTTGTGCAGTTGGAAAATTTGCTTTTAACCCCCCCCCCCCGGACTTTCTCTGAAGCAAGACAAATAACCACTCGATTCCCCCTGAGGCATCGCTTCCATTTGGTATGCTGCCTGATGGCTATTTTCAAATCCCGCCTGTTCCTTTTTTCTTTTTCTTAATAGAAAAGAAGGACAAGACAAGCTTTTGGAGCCACTATCCTATGCGTGTTTACTTGGAAGTAAGCCATACTTAAATCAATGGGATTTGCTCTAAAGTAACTGCAGTTAGGATCAGAGTGTTCATCCAACAAATGGTTATCTTGGAACTAGGCTCCAAGGTAGCCAAACCCGTCAAAACATCATCTTTCCGAATTGCGCCCGCCCCAGGGAATTCCTCCCTCCACGCCTGCCAAACATGCCTCTTTCTTTCCATTCTATCCTCCAATGCACATCTCTGCTCTAGTCTATTCCTCCGCTCCGTTTGCCCCGCCCTCCTCCCGTGCCACCCAATCCCCTCCGCGCGTTCATGGTGAAACCCCTCCCTCATAGTGCCAATCCTCCTTCGTCGGCCCCGCCTCCCGTTCTAACCCCAGAGGCCTGCGATCCCGCTAGTGGGGCAGCGGCGGATGCTCGGAGGAGAACTCGCGCTGATAGTCTCTCTGCGGGGCCACTTGCTATTGGCTCAAAGTAGGTCACCCCCCCCAACTACCGCCTCACTCTCTCACGTGACCCCGACTGTCAGAGCCTCCGCCTGAGTACGGACCGGGGGCCCTTCAACGTGGGAGCACAGCTGAGCGGGTGGGGCTAGCAAAGGCGGAGCGCGATTCTCAGGTTCGCCCTCTGTTGAGGGAATGAAATGCGATGCGGACGGGCAGGAGAGACGGGGTGTAGGCAGGTCGGATTTCTGGTTTTTCGGCCGAGGCGCATCGTTTTCCATTCATTTGCCTCCCGTGCTGCTGGACTCGCTGTGGGATAGTAGATGCTGGAGCACGTGCAGCCAAGAGGACCTTTTTGCCATTTATTTATTTATTTATTTATTTATTACATTTTTATACCGCCCAATAGCCGAAGCTCTCTGGGCGGTTCACAAAAATTAAAACCATTAAGAACATAATATATGGTGACCATATGAAAAGGAGGACAGGTCTCCTGTATCTTTAACAGTTGTATTGAAAAGGGAATTTCAGCAGGTGTCACTTGTATATATGGGCAACCTGGAGAAATTCCCTCTTCATCACACCAGTTAAAGCTGCAAGTGCCCTGCCCTCTTAAGTCTGGTCACTCTAGTATAGCTTCTGCAGCTTGAACTGTTGTGATGAAGAGGGAATTTCACCAGGTTCTCCATATACACAAACAACACCTGCTGAAATTCCCTTTTCTATGCAACTGTTGAAGATACAGAAGCCCTGTCCTCCTTTTCATATGGTCACCCTACATAATAAAACATCCAACAATCTAAAAACCCAAATACAAAATACAATGTAAAAAGTACAACCAGGATAAAACCACACAGTAGAAATTGATATAGTATTAAAATACAGAATTAACTTAACTTCATTTACTTAATTCCCTCCCCACAAAGTTAAGATTTTTAAGGTGTAATCCTAGCCATGTTTAGACACACAAAAAGCCTACAACTGTGTGTGTTTTAATGTTCTCTTCCTGAAAAAAATAAGAGGGAGGAAAAAATATATATTATTTTTTTGGTCTCTCATCTTGCCATCAGTTTCTACCATGAAATTTAAGGAGGTGAGGTCTATCCATGCGTAACAAACCTGTTAGATAAATGGAACCTCTCTATTCAACAGCAGTATACCTTCAATTTCCATATTCTACAGGGGAGGGAAGTAAGAAAAAAACAGCTAACTAGCTTCATCCTGTTCTGCTTGTCAACTTCCATGGAGCATCTGATTGGCAGGGTGCTTCCAAATAATGCATTTATCCAGCAATCAGCCTGTCTCGTTCACAGAATTTTGCAGGATTTCCCTTTCCGTTTGTAATCCTCCTGCATTTCCCCACCTGTGTTTCTGTCTTTTCTTTTCTTCCCAGTAAAAATCCGCTATGGAGGAAAAATTGGAAATGCTGCTCAAGGTCTTTTGTTTGATGGTGCTAGGTGCTGTCTGCTGGGAGCAACCCTGCACTCTAGATAAGCTGTCTGATCCACAACAATTAGTTCTTATGAATTCTACGTGTCTCAGATCTTCCTCATTGTGAGGGATGCTTGATTTTGAGTTTCAAAGGGACTGTGAAGAGCTCCAAAAGGATCTCTCCAAGCTGGGAGAGTGGGCAGATGCAGTTCAATGGAAGCAAGTGTAAGATGATGCATGTTGGGGCAAAAAAACCCAACTTTAATATAACCTAATGGGACCTGAGCTGGCAGTGATTGAACAAGAAAGATCTTGTGGTGGACAGCTCGATGAAAATGTCAACTCAGTTGTAAAGAAGGCAAACTCCATGTTAGGCATTATAAGAAAAGGAATTGAGAATAAAACTGCTAGTATCATCCTGCCTTTATACAAATTGATGATGCAACCACACTTAGAATACTGTGTACAGTTCTGGTCACCACACTTAAAAAAGATATTATAGAGCTGAAAAAGTTGCAGAAAAGGGCAACTAAAATGGTCAAGGGGCTGGGGCATCTCCCCTATGAGGGAAGGTTACATCAACTGGGATTGTTTAGCTTGGGGAAAAAGGAGGCTAAGGGGAGACATGATAGAGGTGTACAAAATGATGCAGGGTATGGAGAATGTGGAGAGGGAGACATTTTTCTCCCTCTCTCAAAATACTAGAACCTGGGGTCATCCCATGAAGCTGATTGGTGGGAGATCCAGGACAAATAAAAGGAAGTACTCCACACAGCGCATAGTTAAATTATGGAATTCACTACCACAAGTTGTAGTGATGACTACCAATTTGGATGGCTTTAAAAAGGGGTTGGATAAATTCCTGGAGAAGTTGGCTACTAGCCCTGATGGTTATGTGCTACCTCCAGTATCCGAGGCAGTAAGCCTGTGTGCATCAGTTGCTGGGGTACATGGGTGGGAGGGTGCTGTTGCACCATGCCCTGCTTTGTTGGGTCCCTGGCCACTGTGTGAACAGAGTACTGGACTAGATGGACCTTCGGTCTGATCCAGCATGGCACTTCTTATGTTCTTATGTCCATATTGTTGTTTTTAACAGGTGGTTTGTATTTGTTTTTACAATGCCTGTCTGGAAAAGAATGTTTGGCCAGCACATTGTTATAAGAGAACATGGCTAATAGTTTGGGTTTGTTTGGGCTTCTTGAAACAAGTGATTTATAGCACACTTCTGGCTGGTCACTCACAGCCTCCTGCGCATTTCCTGATCCTTTCCCCATTTTTTTCCCATAAAATAAACTTCAGAAACTCAGATTCTTCTGAAATACGTCAGGATTTGTTGGGATTTCCTGCCATGTGAAGTCGAAGTTATTATTATTATTATTATTATTTATTTATATAGCACCATCAATGTACATGGTGCTGTACAGAGTAAAACAGTAAATAGCAAGACTCTGCCGCATAGGCTTACAATCTAATAAAATCATAGTAAAACAATAAGGAGGGGAAGAGAATGCCAACAGGTACAGGGAAGGGTAAGCAGGCACAGGGTAGGGAAAAACTAACAGTAGAAAGTAACAGTAGAAGTCTGCGCTATAAAATACCCACTAGAAGATGCTGTCTCATTAAACTGTGTGGGCTGGAAGGTTTTACATTACAGGCCACGTGGTTGCTTCTCTCTTCCCATGTAATTCAGCTAGTTTTAACCGTGGAAGAGAAGCAGGAAGTATAGTGACAGTAAGGAAATGTGATTCTCCTCCTGTGTGAAAGCCCTCTTTATTTGTAGGGGTGCACTTAATCCTCCCCATCCCCACTGGTGAAACTTGGCATATGCTACATCGCAGTTATTTTTTGTAAAAAAATGTTTCCTCTAACCACAAATCTTCACACAAGGAAAGCACTTCTCTACACAAGGCTGTTAATCCACTGAATCTACTTTTGGTTTCGTTGCAGAATTGAGATACGAGCATTACACAAAGAGCTTTTCCTTTCCTGCTTTTCCAATACATAACCTCTAGGTGGCACTGTGCTATAGTGGAATATCACATTTACACAAGTAGGAGAATATCTTTCCTTTTGCTTTCAGAAATAATGCTCCATTTTCCTGGCTTAAAAACAAACAAACAGGAAAGTGCTCCTAAAAAACAGAAGCGAAACTGGAGGATCACAACGTCATCTAAAGAACTGTAACCAACCATGAGTAAGGATTGGGATCCCACAAAAATGAGTCCTGTACTGTTAATAGCTGCATGAAACAAGTGGGAATTCAACAAGTCCAACTCCACCCCCCCCCCCCCCCGTGAAGCTGTGTCTTCAGAAATTTAGCATTTAGGGCAGGGGTGGGGAACCTGTGGCTTTCTAGATGTTGGAAGCTAGCAAGTTGGAAGCTAGCATGATCATCCTTGATCATGCTAGCTGGGGTAATGGAATTTGCACTCTAACCAGATCTGGAGGGACAGAGATTCCAAATTCCTGATCTAGATGGTAGGGACACTCATTCAATAGTGCTCTGATACCCTAAAATAAGTCTGGTTCTTTTTTCTTTTTTTTTAAAGGCCTGGGCAGGGTGGGGCATTCCTAACAACTTGGGTCCTGTTCTCTGGCCTGTGTTTTACTTGCAAGAGGTCTCCTAACAGATGTGTCAGAATTGCCCACGCTCTGCTGCAGGGTGCCAATGGATTTTTCATACGGTGACAAACTTGAGTTTATTTCCAATCAGGCCATAGTCAGAGTTGTTTTCCGTTTAGCTGTGCATTGAAAATGGCCCTGTTGGGGCAACACGCTAAGCCATGGTTAGGCGGCTAACCTTTTTGCAGCAAATGGTTTGTGACCGTGTTTAAACCAAGGTTATGTAGCCACCATTGTTAGGAATGGTTCACACAACACACTACCCCATAATGTTTAGCTCAAAATGCTTAACAACTGTGGCTTAGCGTGTTGTCTGAACAGGATCAATGTGTTTTTCATGGGTCGCTTGACTGATCATTACAGGTACAAATGGCCAGTCAGCGCTATGTGAAAAGCCCTACAGTTTGTATTAGGGTCGCCAACATTTTTCTGCCAGGGCTCTTGCATGTCTAATATCGAAGTAATGAGCCCAAATCAGAAGGTGAACTTTCCTCCATATCACTGTATGTTCAAGTCAGGGGAAAAACTGCAAAGGAAAAAAAGAGAAAAAGAAAAACATTAGCAGGGGCATGCTAGCTGTTCGAACTCACTCACTTGATCGGCTGGCTGTTATAAATGGTCAGCATGAATTGCAAGAGGAATTCTACTTGCTATCAAATGAATCAGGCCAACAGTGATAAGTAGCTGAAGCAGGATGCACTTTCGTTTTGAATGAGTACTTTTTAATTATGGGTAATATGAGGGAACTTTATGGGTAATGTGGAGGAGCATTTGTTTCTGAAGCGTGCTTCTCATGTGTATCATTTCCCCAGCCTTAAGGAAAGAGTTTTGTGATTACAGCAGGAATGGCATCCTGGGCTTACCTCTGTGAAGTGGGCCTTCCGTGGAGCAAGTTATCCCTGTTGCATAGCAACCAGATTCAGATGACCGTGTAGAAGTATTGGCTGCTGTTCCATGGTGAATTGTCGCATGTTCCACAGGCCGTCACTCCTGCTTGCTTTGCTTTGCTGCAGTTTGCCAAGACACAACCTGCTCTATAATAAAAGCTTTGCAGTCATAGTGTGAGGGTTGGCAGCTTTCATGTTCTTTCATCATAAATCTTCTTCCTCCACAGCTCATTTGCTAGGCTAGGGTGACTAATTTGTTTGAGAATCAGTTTGTCCCAAGGGTGAAAACCTAGAAGGCAGTTGAGAAGCAAAACAAAAACAAAACCTTAAGTATATTATCAGGAGTATGAGCAATAAAGAACGTCGTCAGACAAGGGAAAAATCGTGTTTCCTTACTGTTGTCCCCCTGACATTTCTGTCACATGATACTTCCTCTTTCTTCACACAGGAGAAGAAAGAGGAAGTAAACAATGACCATGTGGCCCATTCAGTGGGCTTTTTTTTTATCACACTGCTTTTCTTGCACACAGCAGGAAACAGTGGAACATTTCGTTTAAAAAACACACGGATTTACCGGGGTCTATTTTGTGATGGAAAAAAAGCCAGAAGGAACGGGAGACACAGGGAAGGCGGATGTCAGCGTCAAAAGGACCACAAACATCCGTAAGTGGGCAGTAACGAGCATGCGATAAAACGCTCGTCTGATGAAGCTCAAAGAGCCTTGTGGCAACTCAAAGACTAACAAATGTATTCTTCATAATCTTTCATTAATCTCTATCCCAGGCTTTCCCAACTGGGTGGTCTCAAGAAGTTTTGGACTTCAGCTGCCATTCGCACCACCCAGTATGGCCAATGGTGAGGAATGATAGTTGTAGTCCCAAACACTTGGAGAGCACTAGGTTACAAAAGGCTGCTCTATCCTCACAGTAATACTCAATTTTTTACAGAACATCTATCAAGTATTCAAAGTGGTTCTCATGCATCTTCACGTAATGTTTACAACAGCCCTGTAAGGTGAGACACTGCTATTATGTTCCCCATATCCTAAGTTTGAAGGGGACTGGAGATGACGCTGAGATAATAGTGCCTTGTCAAATGCATCGTAGTGGGTTTGTGTCTGACATAAGGGGCATGATTTTGCCTCTCTCTCTCTCTCTCTCTCTCTGGGTGTCTATACATTCGATTAAACCCATAGTGGCTGCACAGTGGCGCTGCATTATTTAAATGATGTAGCTGTGCCAACTCACAGCCACATCAGTATAATCCCCCTGCCCTCCTCCCAGAACTGTGCATTTTCAAAGTGCCAATTTACAGCGACTTTTACGTTTGCTCAAGGTTATCCAGTGGGCATTGTGAAAAAGCTCCAATTGGCTGCTGAAGATGGCAGCGAGAGAGGCTTTTGTTGCTGATGATGGGTAAACATGGGAATGCAGAGCAGGGCAGGGCTTTTCTGACCTGATAGCCTGTGCTCCCTCCTGCCCTGTCTAGCTTTATTGATTTAGCCTCGTAGCAGCGATGCTGCAGGCTTTTGAGCTGATCCCCTTCCAAAGCAACGGCCTATAGACACCCCCAAGGTTTGACCTGGATTTAATCCGCCCTCACACTCTAGCTCACTACACCACACTGGCCCTGATGTCATTGCTGTTCAAATAATTGCCTGTTTAAAAACGTGTTGGGAATTTAGAATATCCTGCAGCCCAAATGGGGTGATGCTATATTCTCATTCTCATCTTTCAGCTCAAAGGTTTGTTTTTCATCAGAGGGCTCATCTACACCAAGCAGATATTCCACTTTGAAAATGGTATGAAAGCGGTGTATAAAAGACAGGAGCCAAACTACTGCTTTATAGTGGTATTGAAATGCACTGACAACTGTTGGAACCCATGACACATACCATATTCTGCTTTCACACCACTTTCATCGTGTTACATCCTCATCCTACTTGGTGTAGATGTGTCATGGGCCCCAACAGTTGTCAGTGCACTTCAGTACCGCTATAAAGCAGTAGTGTGGCTCCTGTCTTTTATATATCACTTTCCCAGAGAGGTAGAATAACCTGAACTTCTGGCCCACCTACTGGCGTGGCACTGCAGCAGCCTTTCCCATCCATTCTGGTGCCTTCCAGATGTGTTGCACTACAACTACAGCACCCAGGGGAGCCCCCGCCAGCATGGCCAATGGCTGGGCATGATGGGAATTGTAAGCCTAACACATCTGGCGATGGGCACCAAATGGGGAAGGGTACGCTACGGAGTTTCCCTGTTTCCACACATCACTTCCATCTCCACTTATGCTGCTAAACTTAGCTGCGTGCAGAGCTTCCCCACATTTTTCATTTCATTTATTACATTTCTGTGCTGCCCCATAGCTGAAGCTCTCTGGGCAGCTCACAAAATTTAAAAATCTTTAAGACACATTATACAGAGCATAATTTTGTCCATATTCAGGGCTGCTACCTTTCTTCCACCGTTGCTGCTGACTTCGTTCAATATTGTAAACAAGCTCATAAAAGTTACTCCCTGACTTTTTCAATCCACAGCTTTGTGGGAAAGCCCCACAGTGGCTGCGAAGCTGTGCCTGTGTTGTCTAACTGATGCAGTGCAGTTCCACACCCACCATGGCGTTTTCCCTGCGTATAGACAGCCCTGTTGGCTTATCCAATTAAGTGCATGATATGAAGGGCCTTTTCAGTGGTGGCCACCCAACTATGGAACGATCTCCCCAACGAGGCTCACCTGGCACCAACATTGTTATCTTTTCGGTGCCAGGTCAAGACTTTTCTCTTCTCCCAGGCATTTAACAGCATATGTTGAGTTGTTGTTTTTAACTGACCCCCTGGATAGTTGGTATTTAGTCTGTTTTTATGGTTTTAAATTTTGTATATTGGTTTTTAAATGTTCAATGTTTTTAATCTTTGTAAACCTCCCAGAGAGCTTCGGCTATGGGATGGTATATAAATGCAATAAATAAATAAATACATAAATAAAATAAGTGGTGAAATTATATAATACTATGACCACACAAAACCTGGGTAAAATATATAGAATCCAGCTAAAAATTGTTTAAACTGCAAGGTAAGTTAATGGAGGGACTAATAATACACCTCAAAGTGTAATTTTGGAATAACCCAAGTACTTCACACTACTATGAGTAGGAAAACCGTGTGTTTCCATTTGGTAGTGAAGGCTGAAATGCCTTTGATTTTGCTCGGAGTCTCTTTTTGAGGCTTTCAAGAAGCTTCCTAAAAATAGCCTGGTTTGAAATAAAATAATGGAAGTTGCCAGTCTTATGACTGAGCTGTGAAGCGCATGCACCGGCAGAGCTTTTGGGAAAGAGCAAAAGCTGTTTTCTTGTACAGGTTGCTAATAACTCCTTTGAAAATAGTGGATTTCGTCACGTGTCGTGCTGCCATGATCAGTGCCTTTGTATGGTTCCATTTGTTCAGTTTGGGGTGTGGGGGGAAGGATGCTGAAAGTGTCTTTGTGCATGGAAGTGCTCTCTGTCCAGAAGGAGCCTTACAATAAACAAGCCCTTTCTGCACAGCCCTTCCCCCACAATAGGGGTTACTCAGCTAGTAATACAATGTAGAACAACTTTCTTCAACATTGCCCTGTACTTTTTGAACCCTTCACACAGGCTGAGTTTTTCTGAAGAAAGCAATAATAATAAAAGGAACATAAACACCTACTGAGTTAATGTTTACCTAGGAAGTCAAGTCAATAATCTCTCTCCCGTATAATGGTACAACTAAATTACCTTGCCATGATCTTGCATGTCACAAATAGTATTCTTGTGCTATCCCTCCTCCCAAGTGCTGCCTTTCTGATGCAGAATGGCATCAGTCCCATCGTATATATTTTAGATGATGCTAGGCATTTTTTAAGAGTCCTGCTGGATGAGACCAAGGGTCCATCTCATCCAGCATTCTGTTCACACGATGGCCAACCAGCTGCCTGAGGGAAACCTACAACAGGACATGAATGCAAAAGCATCCTCGCTGCTTCTGTTTTTGTTCCGTTTCCTCAAGAGCTAATGTCATGTGTTCTAATTAGATGGTGGATTCTAGTAGTCATGTAAGCGAACCCAAAAACTTCAGTTCTGGCAACTGACATGCCCAACCAATCGTACACTTTTTCAGAAAAGCACCAGACTTACCCCATTTGTGGACAACCATGCAGCGTCATTTTCAGAGACTGGAGGATGTGTGATATCACACATGTGTGTGTATGCACAGCCATTTGAAATAATTTGTCTATGCAAACATGGAATAATACACAGTGACTTTTATAGGAAGCAAGGCAATAGAATCACAGTTCACAGAATCATTGGAAACATCAGGGTAGCTTTGAATGGTTATGCAATTGTAAATTTAATATTTTTTTAATGTCATGATGCATACACATGTGCATGCAGAACAATTTGAAATGACATATCTACGTTAACTACCTGCTACACAGGTTCATTGAAATCAAGTGGAAATTTGAACACAACTTGTTTAAAATAATACTCCTCTTTGTCGTCCCCTATCCCAGGTTCTTCAATTTAATTGCTGGAGCATTCTCCTTTACAAGAGCAGTACATGAGAATTATTATTTTTTGCACTTGCAGTACTCCTGAATGTACCATATGTGCAATTATGTGCATGTAGAAGATATTTACATAAAGTTTGCCTCTTAAACTATACTCTTTCATTAATAAAAGCTAAAATAGCTAAATTATACTATGTAACCAAATTTGCATGTTCCGCTCGTATGATTGAGTCATCACATACCATCTGATTTCCCTATGGGGTGCCCCTCATTTCAAAATGCCCTCCCCCCAGCACAGGATTTTTAAACAGAAACCTTCCTTAGTGAAAGCTGAATGTTCCCTGGAAGTTCAGTTAGGACTGGATTAACCGATCTTTATAAGTGAACAAGCTCAGAAATGCAGAATTTTACCTACATAGATTTGACACAGCCTACCCTGGCTGTGGAAGGGTGAGAAAATGTGCATTGTGAGATTTTTGGACTCGGTGATTATTATAGTAGCAGAACATAGAATAGTATGTTGATTGCCAGAAGTCAATTATTTCTTGGCTTTTTTTTTTCCTTTTTGCCCCACGATACATGATATACAGTACGATCCTCAGTATGTCTGCTCAGAAATATCTCCTGTTGAATTAAATGGAACTTACTCCCACGTAGATGTGTGTAGGATTGACCCATAAATGTAGCTTTGGCACCTACTAGCCAGCATGTATAAAATGCCTAATTTCTCTATAAATGCCTAATTTTCAAAATATCAGAACATGACATTCAGGTGCCTTTGGATGCTTGTACGATTACATTTTATAGACTCCCATTTCTTCTGAGGAACTCAGGAGAGTGCTTGTGGGGCTTCCTGGAGGTTTCCTATCCATGCACCAAGTACAGTCAGACCACCTCAACATCAGCAAGGTTGCTGCATCATGCTCCCTTCATACCATGTTCTGAGTGAAGGGTTCAGAGCAAATGCTTGAGTGACTTGCGTGTCAATATTTTGTATTTCACTTGTGATCTCCAAATACTCAAAACATCTCCGCTGGGGTGGCGTGCATGAACCAGAGCTGGGTCTGGAAAATATGGGTGGAACCTGTGCCAGAAGCCAAGCATTCTCTCGCGCCCCCTCCCCAACACCCCTTGTAATTCATAGATGCTGAGCCTTTTCGGGATTTCTCGTGACTAGACTTTTCTTGTCCATTGGAACGAACAGTTCATTTCACAGTCAGACAAGGAGACAGGCTCACTTGGCTTTCCTGTTCAGCAGACTATTGAATTTCATCTAATAAGATTGGGCTGTGTGTTTTGCTTTCAACTGAAAACATACTTAAGAAAGTTCAATTGTCCTTTTCCTTCCTTCTCAAGGCCTCCCTTTTCTAATCCTAATCTCGGATTAATATTGTGTATCAGTATTTCCCAGGTTCTTCATTCCTCTGAGAACTTATATTTCTGTTTGCTCTCTTTTCTCTCTTAACCCTAAACCTCATAAACGCTTCTTCCTGCATTTATTTATGTGCATATCAAATAGAAATGCATTATGTGCCATATCTCGACACACAACAGTGCCAGCCATTTTCCTCACTGGTGCCAATCCCTCCTGTGTTTATGTAATTAAGTGTCCAATAACTAGCAATTTGGGTATTTTTACACACTGTGGCTGTGTACAAATGTTTAATCTACTGGTTCTTTTGGAGGCAGGTGGATTTTAACTCACTGTGCCCTTGTTATGTTACACTATGGAACTCTCTAAATAAATCTGCCATGTATTAATGCTCCAGGGTCTTTAATAGCCTCTCCATAATTGTTTCCCACAGGGTACATTGGGACAGAGGTCAACAGAAAGTGCCTCTCCACATGTTTTGGACTTCAACTCCCAGCATTCCAGGCTATTGGCCATGCTGGCAGGGGCTTCTGGGAGGTGAAGTCCAAACTTCTGGAGATCTACCTTCTGCCCATCCCTTCATTACGATGCATTTTGTATATCTGCCCTCCCCCACCCCACCCACAAGTACCTTCTGGCTACTTTAAAACTCGAATTTTTTCAAAGCTCTTAAATGGTGCACAGGAAAAACAATGTAAAACAGCAACTGCTCGGGGGTCTGAAAAGGGCCCATAAAGTGGTATTGGTGCCTTTTGAGCTGGCTAGGCTGATCCTGTGCCCCTATGTGTTGGCAGACAGGATGCCACAGCTAATGCATAACGTAGTTGTGATTCTAGGCATGCCCAGCAGCAGCTGCAGAGATAAAAGGGAATGTAGCAACACTGCCCAATGTTCTCACGGAATCCCTGGGAATTTTACTGCCACCCATCAATCATGATGTTGCGCATTGACCCTGCCCTGGCATTACCCATGAAGTTTAGGCACCAATCAAGATGCAGCAATGGCCGGACCATGATGTGGCTGATTCCAGTAGAACTTCCATTCACGACCCACAACCAGGCAGACGACAAAAGATCACAACGCCTCCACCTGCCTGAGCAACGAAGGTACTGTTGGTAGGAAGCTCACATGAAGAACCCACCAGTACCCCAAGGGAAAGATTTAGGTCCTGCTCAATTTTTGTGTCATGGCATGAGCATTTGCAAGTGAGAGGGTGGTTCCAGTCATGTCACGGGGCAGTAGTTTACCTATCCCTCCCCTCTCCGTAGTTACCATGACCACTGCCCCTCCATGATCATCTGAATAGGGCCCTTAAGTCATGGCTGGTAAAGTCTGGTTGCTTAGCAGAGAGGGGGGAATGAACTGCATAGGTTCAGAGTGCCCCTTTCCTTTCTGTTGCTACCATTTGCAGAGATACCGTTCTCTAAGCACCTCCAGGGAAAGAAGATTTATTTAAGACAATTGATGATTTTATTGTGTTTCTATACCACTTTTCTTGAATCAAATTCAGTAAACAAAAATAATAAACAAATAGATATGGTAAAATGTTAAAAACAACAACAACCCACACCTTAAAAACCATCACAACCATTTAAAAAGCCAAATTAAAAAATGAATTTTGAACCCCATCCTCAATCCAGAGCTAGTGTAGCCCAGAGTTTGGGAGCAACACAGGAGAAAGCCGTTTCCCACGTGTCACACAAGTAGGCCTCTGTAAGCAAGGGTGTTTCCAAAAGTGCCTCTCCTGCTGATCTTATTAACTGAGCAAATTCATGCCAAGATAGGTGGTCCCCTAGACAGTCAGACCTAAATCAAGGCTACGTCCTGATGGTATATAATATCTTGAGAATCAGGGCTGGAGTCAGTATAGAATTTAGATATAGAATAGAATTCAGTATAGAATTCAGTATAGAATTCAGTATAGAATTCAGTATAGATCAGGGCCGAGCCAGAGTAGAATCAGGCTGGTTGGGCAGGAGCCAAAATCAAACCTGACAGTTTATGGATGAGGTCCAGCAAAATCTGCCTCATTGGAAGGCAAAATCTGGAAGGCAGTTTACTAGCTTTTTGGCCTCAGTACTGGTTGGTTGCCTACTGATAGAACACAGTTTTACTGGTTTGACCAATACATTATTGACTGCTTAACAATTGAATTCACAGGTTCTGGCTGTTGGGTTGATGACACCCAGCTTAGGACTGCCAACTTGTGCCTTTAAAAATGAGCTAGACAGGCTTTTGACTGGTCAGGGAGAACCGAGGAGTCTGGAGTATTTGGAAGCTCAGGGAAGGCAGAAATTGGGTCAGGAGAGGGGAGAGGACACACCACCTGCTTTACGTATTTGGTTTATTCAACAAAATACTTGATACTAACCCTGAGGCACAAATACCACATAGGCGGGTCAAATACCAGATGTTTGACAACCTTCCCCTGACAGTGTGAAAAGCAATTTCAGCTATTGAGCCTTGCCTCAAGAAGAATTCAGCCTAGGGTTGCTGGTGTCTGAACCGGCTCCTTTAGCTGGCCCTTTTAACTGCAGTTTGATTTAGAGCATTTATTTTTTGAAAGTATTTTTAGGCCACCTCTCAGGAAAAGTATCATGGCAGCCCTCCTTCTCTACCTCTTCTTCTTTCATCACCATTTTAAAAATCAGCAAGTGATTATGTTTGGCTATACGTGAAAAAAAAACAACCCAGCATCTCCTGATTCCTGTATATCAACCCTCCATTGAAATCACAGGAGCAAATCATGGGAGCAAGCTGAGCCTTCTAGCCCCATCTCCCGCTACTGGCAATGTAATAGCCCATGTGACAACTACAATGCGTTATACCTGGGTCTGCCCTTGAAGACTGTTCAGAAACTTCAATTAGTATGGAATGCAGCTTCAGAAGTCTGTTACACCAATTGTAAAAGAGTTCTCTTCTGGGCCCAGTTCGAGGCGCTGGATTTTACTAAATAGTTTGGGACCAAATAACACTCGGCGTCGTGCTTGGAGACGCACACAGGAGCACAGAGTGGAACCCTCTACTATTTTCTTCTGAATGCCTTCTTCTGAATTTTCTTCTGAATGCCTTCCCTCAAACAGAGCCAATCAGGGGAATAGCAGCATCTGCTTCTGGCCGGAGGTATTACCATCTAATCTCCCCACCCCCCGGGAGCTAACGCTGCCATAGGAGAGAGCAACATCAGCCATCACCAGTCTAGAACATGTTTAGCAGGCTCACAATGTGTTTAGCAGTGGAGTGAGTTGGGGCCGCTATAGATGTAGTGCTGGGCAGTGGGGTGTTTTGGCAGTGGGAGGTGATGACATCGGGAGAGGGGGAGGTGATTGAAACATCTCTGGGCTTTATCCCCTTCTGAGGTGCCTTCCAGTGGCTTGCTCATGGTCCCCTCTAACCTGAAGGTGCTGATGATGAATGCCAGGTTGGCTACTGGAAAGGGCTGCGTTGTCTCTGACTTTATAAATGAAGAACATGCCATCCTGACTGTGCCACCAAAACCTGGTTGGATGTACGGGGAGG
Organism: Elgaria multicarinata webbii; assembly: GCF_023053635.1. Taxonomy (NCBI): domain Eukaryota; kingdom Metazoa; phylum Chordata; class Lepidosauria; order Squamata; family Anguidae; genus Elgaria; species Elgaria multicarinata. The sequence continues at coordinate 34,514,036 of NC_086173.1, forward strand.
AGTTAATCTTTCCCAAATGTGTCCACCAGGATTTCTTGTGCAGTACCATGCTTGACTAAAGGGGCAGGGAGTGTGGATATCCTTGGGATTCTGTCCCCCTGGTCCAACCATCAGCCTGCTTTGAGTGTCTGTGATTCTCTTGGTGCATCGTCCACCCTGCTACCTGACTGAGGTGGTCTCCAAGATTGAGGTGGTCTTGTGCATGGTATTGAGGACCCCAAACTTTGAGGTTTTGAAGTGCTTTAATATTGATGCCGAGGATACCTTGTCAAGAGCAGCTCGGGAGTTCATGGTCACCATGTCAACTATGGGCCTCTCTCAGATAATATCTGGCCCAGCAGGTGTGTCTGGAGACACTTTGCATCTGGTTTTTATGCTTAATTGGGAGACAATTAACTGTGGGTGGGGAAGCCAGTAGTGCCCCATCCACCCACAGTGAAGTGAGGCAGGTGGCTACCAGGAGGAGGGCCTTCTTTGCTGTGGCACCCCGGCTGTGGAATGAGCTCCCTAAGGAGGTTCGCTTGGCACCTACATTATATGCTTTTAGACGCCAGGTGAAGACCTTTTTATTCTCCCAGCATTTTAACAGTCTATAAATAAATTTTAACTTTGTGTTTTAAATTCGTAATTTTGCATTGCTGCTGTTTTTATCTGGTTGAGCTTTTATATTGTATTTTATATTATGGTTTTACACTGTTGTTTTATTCTTTGAATGTTTTTAATTTTTGTGAAACGCCCAGAGAGCTCCGGCTATTGGGCGGTATAGAAATGTAATAAATAAATAAATAAATAAATAAATAATTTATGTATGTATGTAGAGTATTTTTATCCCACACCTCATCCAAAAAGGCTCCTGGAGTGGCTTACAATAAATCAGTAAAGAAGACAGTCCCTGCCCTCGGGCTTACATTCTAAAAAAGAAGACATGACACACGAGGAAAAGGGGATGGGGAGGGAAGAGGGGGAAAAGGAAAAGAAATTAAGGATACTGTTTAGGAGGACTGATAGGAAGCCCCTGCCCCCCTCTCATCTCCCAATGGAGGGGCAGACCAACAGCTCCTTCTTCCCCACAGGGTCAAGATGACCATTAGCCCTGTGTATGTGTGTGGAGGGGTCCAACTGAAGCAGGCCCTGATAGTTCATTATCTGATCAGTTTTGCCACCTGTTTGTTTGTTTATTTATTTATTTATTTATTTATTACATTTTTATACCGCCCAATAGCCGAAGCTCTCTGGGCGATTCACAAAAATTAAAACCATAATAAAGCAACCAACATGTTAAAAGCACAAATACAAAATACAGTATAAAAAGCACAACCAGGATGAAACCACGCAGCAAAATTGATATAAGATTAAAATACAGAGTTAGAACAGTAAAATTTAAAGTTACGTTAAAATTAAGTGTTAAAATACTGAGAGAATAAAAAGGTCTTCAGCTGGCGACGAAAGGAGTACAGTGTAGGCGCCAGGTGGACCTCTCTGGGGAGCTCATTCCACAACCAGGGTGCCACAGCGGAGAAAGCCCTCCTCCTAGTAGCCACCTGCCTCACTTCCTTTTGCACCTGTTACCTCTGCAGGGGTGGGGGAACAACTTCGATGATCTGCCCCTAGAGGCTGATGAATCCAGATGGATTTCTGGGGTTTTCTGGGTATTTCATTGCACGCCTAATCGGCAGTCCTGCCAAGGTCCTGTCACCACTTGGAATGAGATGACCCAGGTTATCAATATGATGGTTTCCAAACATACTCAGCCAAGTCATAGAACTGTGTCACCTCCTTGATGTCACCCAGCAGAGCTCTTTTGGGTGTTTAAAGGCCTCTTGGCTGTAGGCTTTAGAACACAAACCCTCAAAGGTCTGCTGTGAGTAATTCACTAGACACTTTGCCTATAAAGTCACTCATATTGGTGCTGACTTAGATGACATTGTTTTGTCAGAATCCAAGATGGATGGGACTTGTGCACTAACTAGTCATGCTGTGGATACTTTCAGCTTGTGCAACCTGAGGATGTGGACAAACTGCTGAGGCCTTTTGTTCCACCCCATGGCAGGTGGGGTGCCTCAAGTTTCCAGTCTGTCTTCCATGATTTTTAACATCTACATGAAACGACTGTGGGAAGTCATCAGGAGGTTTGGGATGAAGTGTCATCAGTATGTAGATGATACTCAGCTCTGCCTCTCATTTCCACCTACACATCCCAGGAAGGCTGCTTAAATCTTGAATCAGTGTCTGGAGGCTGTTTTGGGGTGGATGAGGGTAAACAAGGTGAAATTTAATCCGCACAGCCCATGGAGACACTGTTGGTTGGGAAACCATCTACTCTAGATGTATGTTTACAACTAGATGGGGTTGCACTCCCTCTAAAAGACAAAGTGCATAGTCTGGGAGACCTATTGGACTCTGCTCTAACTGAGGAAGCCCAGGTGGCTGTGGTGTCCAGCAGCTTAGGTGGTATTCCGGCTGCAGCCCTATCTGGAGAGAACGGACCTTGCTTCAGTTACCGATGTACCAGTGACATCCAGGCTGAACTACTGTAATGTGCTGTACGTGGGACTGCCTTTGAAGATGGTTCAGAAACTTCACATGGTGCAGAATGCGGCTGCCTGAATGTTAGTGGGAGCAAGTAGAATCAATCATATAATGCCTATACTGCACCAACTGCACTGGTTACCAGTGTGTTTCCAAGCTCAGTTTTAAGTGCTGGATTTGACCTTTAAAGCTTTAAACAGTTTGGAACCAAATTACTTGAAGGACCGCCTTCACCCATGTCAGCAAGTGAGGTCTTTCTCATTTGCCCTCATTTCTCTGGCGTGGTCCCACACCTCTGGAATAAGTTGCCATTGGGGATCTGCCATGCTCCATCATTGCAGGCTTTTAAGTAGGCTTTGCAAACATATTATTTTACTCTGGCCTTCTCCTGATATGATTGCTGTTGTTGCTGTATTTTGTTGCTAATTTTTATTGCTGGTTTTGTTGTTACCTTTTATTGCTATTTTTATTATGTTTGTGTTTTTATTGCTCTTAACGTTATATCACTCTTGTGTATTTTTATTGCTGTATGTCTCCTTGGGAGGGCTTTTGCCCTGAAAGGCAGCCAAGAAATATTTTAAATAAATAAACTGAAGGAGCATCTCCTTTAGGGCAACCTTCCTGTTCATTAAGATCTTCTGCCAATGCCATTCTCTGTGTACCTCTGAGATATGATCATCTACCTTCACCAAAGAGGTTCATCTGGTGTCAATGCTGCTATATTTTAGTTACATGGCAAATACATTTTTAGTTATCTAAGCATTTAGCTAAACTCTATTGTTTTTATTGAGCAAGGTTTCATTTGTTTTTATCTGCTGCTTTTAGCTTTCCTCTTATGAAATGAATTTCATTTCATTTATTACATTTCTAAATTGCCCAATAGCCAAAGCTCTCTGGGTAGTTTACAAAGGTTAAACCCCTAAAAATACAATAGAATAACATAAAATAAAATCAATGTGCAAAAATATAATAATTTTAAACAATCAACAGTAAATCCCAGGACCCATTAAAAAGCTTATCATATGCTGCCAGATGCCTGGAAGAAAAGTTTTAACCTGGTGCTGAAAGATGACAATGTTAGCGCCAGGCAGGCTTCACTAGGGAAAGTGTTCTACAGTTAGGGGGCCAACACCAAGAGGACCCTCTCCTTTGTTGCCATTCTCCAAACCTCCCTCAGTGGAAGCACAAACAAGGCACCAGATGATGATCCAAGCATGTTCAGACTGAGAAAGGTGCTCCCTCAGGTATTGCAGTTCTGAGACCTGTACGGCTTTATGGGTCAAAACCAGCACTTTGAATTGGTCTCAGAAATGTACAGGAAGCCAGGGCAACCATTTTAATGCATTGGTGTTTTCTTGGCTAGATATTGCCCTGAAATCTAACATGATGAAAACGACATATGGAAGTGTTCATAATCAATAAAATCCCAATTAAGTCCTTTCCCCATTACCGCCACCACAGGCGCCCGGGTTTATTTTCATGATATTTTTATTCAGTTTCTTAAAAAAAAAAGTCAAAGAAAACAGTGGCAGCGGATGGGTGGGGAAGAACTGTAACAGTACAATAAAAGAACTTGTATTTAGGGTAGCCATATGTAAAGGAGGACAGGGCTCCCGTATCTTTAAAGTTGCATAGAAAAGGGGAATTTCAGCAGGTGTCATTTGTATAGAGTGGCCATATGAAAAGGAGGACAGAGCTCTAGTATCTTTAACAGTTGTATTGAAAAGGGAATTTCTTCAAGTGTCATTTGTATATATGGAGAATCTGGAGAAATTTCCTCTTCATTACACCAGTTAAAGCTGCAGGTGCCCTGCCCTCTTTTTAATCTGGTCCCTCTAGTATAGCTCCTGCAGCTTGAACTGTTGTGATGAAGAGGGAATTTCACCAGGTTCTCCGTGTATACAAATGACACCTGCTGAAATTCCCTTTTCTATGCAACTGTTAAAGATACAGGAGCCCTGTCCTCCTTTCCATATAGTCACCCTAACAACTTGTATTCCAAAACATTCGGTCCACAATTAATTTAACCCTAAGCCTTTCCCCAGAGCCTTCCTCAGATAACCCGACGACGACGCCCTTTCCCGTGTCCCCACGCGCTTCTCCCGCACAGCAGCAGCCAAGGAAAGGGCGGGCGGGCAAGAACGGCAACGAAAAGCGGCTGAGGCGGCAACGGAAACCAGGGACATAACCGCCTCCCGAGCGCCGGGGACTCGCGAGTTCCTCCCCTGCCCGCCTACCCACCCACCGAGGAGCTTGTGCTGGGCGTTGACGTCATTCTTGTCAGTGTCAGCACATGGATGTGCAAATGCTCTGAGAGCGGCGCAGGTGGCCCCAGCCAGCTCTTGGGTCTGGGCGGAGCGAGGCAGCGAGAAAGCGCAGCTTGCCTGGCAGGCAGGCAGGGTCGCCTCTTCCTTTTCTTCCCTTCCCTTTCTTTTTTCTTTCTTTCTTTCTAGTTTTTCTCTCCCCCATCTCTCTCTCTCCCTCTCTCTCTTTTTAAAAAAAATCTCCCTGCTGCTGTTGATGCCAAGGGCGATCAAGAGAGCAAGCGGACCTCCCGTCTCCTTGGAGCTCGCTCGCCTTGGATCAGCTTGAACTTCACCAAGGAAGATCTGCTGGGTTTTTTGTTTTTTTTGTTTTTTAATTTTCTGTTGTTATTCTTTTTAATCCTAAAGATTGATTTGGGATTCTTCCCTCCCCCCGTCTTAGTTTAAAAACAAATAAAAATAAATTCACCGAGAAAGAGAGAGAGAGAGATAAGAGACGCACAGAGTATGGCTCGACCTCTTCCTCTGAACTCAACTTTCCTACCTCCAACTTACGGGGTGCTGAAATCCTTGCTGGAAAACCCGCTCAAGCTACCGCTGCATCATGAAGACGGTGAGAAGGATGCGGGGGTGGGGTGAGGGCAGCGGAAGGAGAAATACATGTTTTCTAGGAGGGGGGGTGTTCCTTAGTTGCCCCCCCCCCCACTGCCCACTCTCACCGGATTTAATCCATTTTTACCGCGCGCAGATATTGTCGTGATTGCGCTAAGCAGTAACATGTTGTATTTCGCTGAGAAATCACTTTGCAATAAGTGATTTGGCTCTCTAAGGCTGCAGTCTTCAAAGAATACTCCGTTCTTCAGAAGTAAGCTCTACCCAACAGAGTGCTCTTACTTCCAAGTAAACACGCATAGGGTTACGCTGCGAGCTCAGTGGCACTTCGGCGATTTCAGTCCTGCAGCTCCAGCTTCTTCGTTTACTTGGAGGCAAATCCCATTCAGTTCAATGGGCTTACTCCCAAGGATGGCAGTTGCGCAGCCCGATCCTGTGCACTCTAAAATAAGTGTGCATAGGATCGCAGTCATGGAAGTCATGATCACTTTCAAGGAAGTATGTACAGGATCTGACTTTAATTAGCTTACTGTGGTGTATAGTTAAATAATTAACAAACTTTAGATGATGATGATCATGATCATGATCTTATCTGAGATTTCTGTGCCAAGCTGAAAAATGCCAAAAGGGGTGTTTATTTGTTTTTGGAAGCAAGTTAGAACACTAATTCTGAAAGAGAATTAAAACGGAGAGATAAGGTACGAGTGTCTTTACAGGAAAATCCTGTGCACGTTTATTCAGAAGTAAGTCCTCCTTTTTTCAGTGAGACTTACTCTTGGATAAGTGTGTATATGATTGCAGCAGCCGTAGTAGTTTTAAATATCAATCAACTCCTGCACTCATTTTCCTCAGAGGTCATACTGTTTGATGTATGCCTAGGATTGCAGCCAAAATTAAAAATATTCAGCTTCTCTCCCTCATATGGGGAATGGATTTAAGCATGTGCATGCATGCACACGTACACAGACCACCTCAAGCCCATCTCCTATGAATTTTTAAAAAAAGTTTTGAGGGACAGGGATAGACAATATATGTCTCAACTATGTTTGCAGATCTGCATGCAAGCACAACAGAACGCTTACCAAATAAATTCTAAAATCAAAACATTGCAAGAGGTTTTTCTAAATCTGTTAGTTCAGTCCAATTCAACACCTTTCTGAAATTTTAAGAATATATGTGACATAAACTTTGTGTGATTGGGCCTGTTCAGACAACATGCTAAGCCATGGTTAGGCTGCTAACCCTTTGCAACAAATGGGTAATAGCATGTTTAAACCGTGGTTATGTAGCCACCATGGTTAGGATTAGTTCACACAACACACTAAGCCATGGTTCACACGACACACTAAGCCATAATGCTTAACCACCATGGCTTAGCGTGTCGTCTGAACAGGGTAATTGTGTTTGTTTGTTTGTTAACATAAAGGTTGCAATCCATATCTCATAGCAGCTGTGCCTATTAATACTTGTAGTCTGGGCAGCACTCAAGATTTCTCTGTGATTTTCTAGACAACATTGTGTGCTGCCTGTGTTGTATTTCAGTTCAGTGAAATTTGTGTATTTGCTGCACAGGCTGCTTCAACACATGATTACTTTGAAGCAAGTTCAGTGGGACTTTCTCCCAAGAAACTATTCATAGGGTTACAGCCTTTAGTCTTGTGAATGATGCAAGAATTTAGTTATAACAACAACCATAAAGCAGGGCATCAATACTTTTCCTGGAGCAAATATATCTAGAAGGAAAGTTCAGAGGGAAAAAGATTAGATCACGGCAAATCATAATTGGCCAGTTATTACCAATCTGAGCCTTTTCCAATCCTGAAAACAACTGTGGTTGGTAAAGATTCAAACAACACATAGATCAAGATGTTGGCCACCGTGTCTTTTGAGAATTGTGTTTTAGCTGTTTTAGAAATTCTGGGTGCCTCCTTAGCCAGTATAGTGACTGCTACGATGATCCGCTTACATTCTCTATCCTAAACTCTGTTTACGTGGAAGTAAGGGCCAAACTGCAAATTACATGAGAGATCCTTCATTAGATCTCTCTCTCACTCTCTTTTCATACTGCAACACAGCTGTGGGAATATGGATTTTTATTCCCAGTGGTGGAGAGAAAGGATGTGTTGACCTTTCCTCCCCAAAGCCTGCTTTACTTTCAGAGCAGCAATTCTCAGGAGGAAATTCTGTGACAAGTTGAACTGTCTTGATGAGTAATCCTTTACTGTTAGGTTTTATTATTGTTTTAAACTGATGTATATCTTACTCTCTCTCTCTTTTATGTGTTTTGTTTATTGTAAAGGGTTTTGCTACACAAATAAACTATTTACTTACTTACCATCAAAACTCCCCACACTCTTTGGCTATTCTTTGACATGTGGTCTATGTCTTTCCTGATCCAAAGGAGCAAACAGCTCATCTGTATTCTTGATTTTAACCAAATGTGAGCTTCAAAAAAATACCAGTGGTTGTAGGAAGGGAGGGAGATTTAGGTCAGAAAAACTGTCCACAAAGGAGTGAGGAAAGAAGATCAATACACCTTTCCTCACCACTCTATTGCTGCTGCAATTCAGTTAAAATTGACCATTGGGAGAACTAATCAGAGCTCCCCACCCCCGCTAATGTGTAGTTTGACCTGCAGTCTCATGGTGTTCCGTGGAATTTAAGAAACCCTAAGCAAAGTTTCATTAAAATCTATGGGATTTACTTCCACACAAATAACCTTTGGCTCATACCTGCTTGTTTGGCTCTTTGAAATTTCTTAATATTTTATTTCAATATTTACCACCCATCCCACTACCATTGAAGATAGTGGTATAGCTCTTTACTTTGAAAGCCAGTTTCAGCAGTTTTTTTAAACAGTGAACAATCCAGGTTACGTTTTGTTTCTTCAGGCCTAGGCAATTGGGCTTTTAAAAAAGAGTTTAAACTTTTTTAAAAAGAGAGTGTAAACTTTGAAATAAAAAGCCCTGCTGTAGTCTTCTTTAAGGAATGTCTCCTGTTCAAGTCCCATTGAAATGAATAGGAACAGCGTAAAGGCAGTACTGTACCCTCATATTGCTCCAATTCTTTTGGATGGGATTTGCACAAGGGAACTTCCTGGTGGATTGTGCCCATCTCAGCAACTCCTGCTCTGATTTCCCCCCTTCTGCTTTCTGGTATGAATGCTGTGGCGAAATCTTGGAGTGTTGTTGTTTGAAGCTTACATTTGCTCGAAGCTAAGAATGCAGATGAATTGTTAATTAAAAGCAGAGGCGGAAACCATGCATAGATTTAATGAGTTGAAAATTTACCCAGGGACCTTTTAAATTCTATGCCAAACAGAGAGATCTTAGTAACTGTGAAACGAGGAGCTCTTCATTTTTTCATTGCACGAAAGAGTGGGAAAATATCTCTGTGAATGTACTGACTTTTTCTTCCCCCTTTCTGCTCCCCCCTCTTCATTTTTAGCATTTTATAAAGACAAAGACAAAGACAAAAAGCTGGATGATGACAATAGCAATGCCACTGTCCCACAGTCTGCTTTCCTGGGTCCTACATTATGGGACAAGACACTTCCATACGATGGTGATACTTTCCAATTGGAATACATGGACCTGGAAGAGTTTCTCTCAGAGAATGGCATTCCACCCAGTCCGGTCCAGCATGACCACAGCCCTCACCAACCAGCTCTTCAGCAACCTACCTCAGCAACACCTTCCGTCATGGACCTCAGCAGCAGGGCATCCACATCGGTCCACCCAACCATGGTTTCTCAAAACTGCATGCCAAGTCCAGTCAGGCCAGGTAAATCTCCCATATGATCTTTTAATAATGACCAGAAGGATCCTTATGATTCTATGGTTTTGGACATCAGTTGCCACTGAGTTGCATGTTACCAGCAGTCCACATGCGGCCCTCATGAACACATTTAAGCCCTAGTCAGATGATACATATATAGGGGCTATGGGGTAAGCACACCAGCCTCAGCATCCCGGTTCCCACCCTCCCTGTTCCCAATCTCACCATGTTGAACTTCTACTTGCCTTCTCTTGAACACGTGTAGAATGCATTTGCGTGATCAGGAACCCTGCATTCAAGGGACCGCGAGTAGAAGCTCCCTTCAGAGCTTGCTGCTCAATGTAGCAAGAGTGGGAAGAGGAAGGGTGGGGCCAGCCTATGGCGGTGGGGGGACGACGTAGGTGGGGGTCAGTGCATGAGCACTGACACAAGTTCAGATTTCCCATACAGGCCTAATGCCTGAACAGGGCTTTAATCCCATTGATTGAGCTGGAGCTTTATTGCAAGGGCCAGTTCATGTGTTTCTAGCAACAGGGAGGGAGTTGTCTTCCCAGTGGTTCCTTCCCATGCTATTCCAAAAACATTTTACCCAAGAATCCCATGAGTGGGGCCAACTCCCCCTCCGAACTTGGCCCTCTCCATTCCAAGAGGCCAGCCAGGGTTCCTGTGATAAGAACCATGTCATTGGCTCCACTCCTCTTGTTCCTTGATCCTCAGCAACACAGGAGGTGGCTCCCCATACATCTGTAAGCAATGTATGAATCAACCCTATGTTTCATAGAGCCTAAATCGCAGCCTTGACCTATTTAATTTCATTTCGTTTTGGGGGCGATACTTCTTGGCTCTTGCTCGAATCCCCCAAATCCTAACTTTTATGTCTGTTTAAAGTTCCTAGCTCAGCCAGAGAGGAGTAACACACTGATACTAATAACAAATCTTTAGTGATGCTTGAAAACCCACTGGGTGAAATTCTAGAATTTCCCATATGTACCTGCCCGGACTCTAAGGTCATCCACAGGGGTCCTTCTCCGTGAGCCCCTGCCAAAGGAAGTGAGGCAGGTGGCTACCAGGAGGAGGGCCTTCTCTGCTGTGGCACCCCGGCTGTGGAATGAGCTCCCTAAGGAGGTTCGCTTGGCACCTACATTATATTCTATTAGATGCCTTTTTATTCTCCCAGTATTTTAACAGTCTATAAATTAATTTGAACTTGCTGTTTTAAATTTGTATTTTAAATTTGTATTTTTGCATTGTTGCAGTTTTTATCTTGGTTGTGCTTTTATATTGTATTTTATATTATGGTTTTATACTGTCGTTTTATACTTGAATTGTCTTAATTTTGTAAACCGCCCAGACAGCTTTGGCTATTGGGCGATATAGAAATGCAATAAATAAATAAATAAATAAATAGAATTTACAAGGGATTTTGAACAAAAAGGGTGTAATCCTATGCATATTTAGACAGAAAAAAGCCTACAACTCCCAGCATCCCTCTAGGCAGCCATGCTGACTGGAGCATGCTGGGAATTGTAGGATTTGTTTTCTGTCTAAAAATGCATAGGGTTGCATCTTTAGTTCTTCATCAGGGGAAATAACTCATAAAAGTAGCTACTGCCAAGTGCAAAAAACATGGTCAAGACTAAGACTGTGCCTTCCATGTAAGGATTTTGCAACATGCGAAGAGGCTCTTGGATACACCCATGACAACATGTGCTCAGCAAGGTTTTGGCTCACAGTGTCACTACTGTTGATTAGAAAGGGGCTCATCAGTCTGGATTTCCAAAACATGGGATCACTGGGGCATCATTTTAGAAGTCACCATCTTGGCTCTCAGATTGAAGACTGATATTGTGTGAGAGAAAAGCAGGGCTCTGAACCTGTGTTTTCCTCATAAAGCTACTGAGGCTTTAGGGGGGATTTTCAGGGGCAAATGAGTAAGTGGGGGGTGCTTCTTTTCCCTGCAAATGTTCTGTCAGATGCTTCTAAACATTCCCCCTGCCCCCTGCAGCTGGGCTGTGTAACCCAGAACGAAGCCCAGCTGAGAGAAAAATCTCCAGAGCTCATGTGGGAGGATGGATATGCCATGGAGAATTAGTGGTTGTGCGAAGGGTTAAGCAACTCCTCCCTCCCACCCTCTGATTCTCCCTTGCTGTTGTACCTCTCCGCCCCTGCATTTATGTTACCCTGGAAAATGCATATTTAGAGGTATAGGTAGCATGCAGTTGGCGCAAGGATATTCACATAGAATTGTTACAGGGGACTTAATCTCCGTGGAACTTTTCTGGGTTGTATTTGTGTATTTGCTTGAAAGGGACCTATTTATGGGTACACATCCAGGAAATGCCTGACCCCATAGCTAGACGGGGCAAAACCCTGCGGCGATCCCCAGGATTGTCCCTGTGCATCCACATGATGCAGAGGGGATCCCGGGAGCAGGGAGGAATGATCCCTCCTTTGCCCCGGGATCTCGCCCTCCCCTTTGAGTCCGCTTTTTCCATGGTCTTAGGATGATCCTGAGCGCAGAACGTGTGGGTGGGCATCGCGGTTTGTCCCGGCTCCTCGTGGTTACTTGCAAGGACCTGGGACCCATGCAGAGCTCCTAAGGAACTCTGCGCCCATAGGGGGTTGGGGGAGTGGAGGAATTAATTTAAAATTTTAAAAAACCTCACTTTTTGCGCACGAGCGTTCTTTAACAAAAAAACCCAAAATGGCAGGCGTAACGTCCTCTCCCTCCGAGATTGTTGCGCGCCACATGTAAACAGAGGGGGAGATCTCGCGATAAAACCATCGGGAGATCCTCACCCCTCCGCCGCCCTAGACCACGTAGGTCTAACTGAGGCCATAGTCTGCCTTGTGGAACTGCTCATATGACTGCTTTTGAAAGTTCATTAGTGACTTCAAAGCATTCTATTGAAAATGGCCCTGAAATAGTGACATTTTAAAAGCAAATTATAAAACTATTTCAAGCATTTATTTTTTAAAAGAGAGAAGCATTCTGGAAATGGTTTACAATTAAGGCTGCAATCTTAAATATACTTATTAGGGAATAAATCCTACTGGATACAGTGGAACTTACAGCATGATTCTATGAATATTTACTCAGAAGTCTGTCAGTCAGTCAATCAAAAACTAAAACTAAAACATGGCCATTTTATCTACAGTGGTCATGATGTCTGAAGTAATTCCCCACAGAATTAGGGGAATTCATGGAAATTGCCCTTTACATTTGACTGCCCAAAGTCAGATGAAAGTACTTCATTCTGACTTGGGTTTATTTATTTTTTGCTCATCATACATTTGCTGAAACCAGAAACAGTTCTGAGGAACAGGAAGCCACACCTTACCCTCCTGTTCTGGGATGTCCAGCTATGGTGGGAACTCGAGACTATTGTCAAAGCCATCAGATAAGAAGTCAAAATAAATAAACACAGTGGCCAGCATTGGGACAGGAGAGGAGAGAACTGTGTGGTAAAACTGGCACAGCGTCTGCAGTTCTTATCAGTGGAAACACCAAAGCTAGGAGCAGTCTTGTTATTGCATACAGAGGAATATATGCCTTTATCCTATGGTTTAGTTTTGTTCCTCTGAAAATAAGGGCCAATATCACACATACATGCATGATTTGACTGCGTGGATCTGCTGTCACAGATAGAATTTTCATACCCACTGAAGTTGACTCCAGTAGAAGACTTTCCAGTGGAGACAGTTCATGTATTCTCTTAAGAGTCACCAAGTGCTGAGCAGTCAAATGGTGCGAATACATATGTGAACCGGTGACAAGTGGCTTCCTTCAGTTTGAAGGGCTGCTCTTTGGAGATATGTAGATGCATTAGATTTCCAAGGGCTGCTTGGCAACCCTGCACAGAGTGCATGGATGAAAATAGGCCCCAAATGGCTTTTTTCAAGGGTGAAACAGTGAGTATAGGAAGGAATATGCACTTTGCCAAGCTTCCTCTGCAAATGGCTCCCACTGCACTCGAAGAGCAACACACCCCATGCTTGTCTTGTGCCATGTAGCTTAGCCCTGATAGGAGAAAAGCATTCTTTGTTGAAAATGTATCTTCACTCTGCATACATGTGTAAAGATGCACAAAAGTTCAGTCATTGGGGTTTTGGGGTTTTATTTTGGGGGGGTGTCCCCCTTTTTATTTATTTTTTAAAAAATACATAGATTTGTATATATCCATAACAATGAATAATATGAAATGCATATGTATATGAAAATCCAGCTTTCTAGCAATTATAGCTAAGCTTTAACAGAAGTGTACCAGATATCCAAATAAGTATTCATTCAAAGTTGGCATCTATATGCCACCTGTTCAAATATTAAAAGCATTGTAAGGGTCCTCAACCCATTGCATTGTGAGAGGTGAGTTTTTAACCTTACAGCTTTATATATCATATACATCAGCAAATATTAAAGACTGTTCCAGTACAAAATTTATCTGTTTAATAGCCTCCTCCCAAAAAGAAGCAACTACTAGACATTGCCAAAATGTATGTTTAAAAGAAGCATTTAGCTGTATTCCGCCACCAGCAATTGTGGTGTCCAATACAACGAAACAAAAGTTTTTTGCTGTATCAAACGCAATCTAAGATCTACAGACGCAACAGGTATAGATGCCGAAGGGGCAATGCATTGATTAGGCAAAATGAAACAACCTATTACATTCTTGTTTTAAAATCTGTATATAGTATTTATTCACCAATAACAAGCATTTGTAGACATGGATTGTGGGTTGCTTTGCTTGTCATTTATAGACATGGATTGTGGGTTGCTTCCAGTCATGATGGAGACTCTGATGCTATAAAAGTAGCCAGGTCAAAACTGGATACTAACAAATGCTGCAATTGCAAGTATTGCCTTTCAGTTGTACTGAGCAAGTCATATTTGGCATGAAAGATAGAAAATGACAAGAATCATCATCAGCACCCACCAGTTGATCCAAAGTTAAACAACAACAACTTATCTGACCATGTCTGCCACAAAAACATGTTCTTACCACTTGTTAGATCTGGATTGCCCCATAAAGTCAATTTAGCATGAGAAAATGGATTAAAGTGTATTTGACATGACATTATAAGCCATACGACATTTCTCTAGCAGTAGAAACTGTTGGCGGAACCCTATCTGTTCTTGTATACCTAGAAACTCATGCCATCCATTTAGGACTTTTGTTTCGGGAGAGCCAATTCCAAAGTTGAGAAAAGTACATGGCATCGTCTCCCATTCCATTGCCTATGGATACACTAGCTTTGGATACCCAAAGTGTCGCCCCCTCTCCCATGTCACAATATATGGACAGCTAAGCTTTTGGAGAAGTCTAGGTGAGTGTCCTTTGTGATGTATATACCCTCCAGCTGCAGGGATGTTTTGATGCAGGAGATTCTTTCAAACAATGAATTCCCCCCTACGTGCATTGCGAGCTGGTATAGCCCCCTCGGAGGACTGTGCCATGTGCACTTCTGTACTTTTGAATTGGCTACCCTGTGCCTGCTTACCCTACCCTATGCCTGTTGGCATTCTCTTCCCCTCCTTATTGTTTTACTATGATTTTATTAGATTGTAAGCCTATGCGGCAGGGCCTCGCTATTTACTGTTTTACTCTGTACAGCACCATGTACATTGATGGTGCTATATAAATAAATAATAATAATAATAATAATAATAATATCTTACACACATCACATGCACAAACATGTGATGGAGGGGAAAGGAAATGATTAGAATGATAATCCTTCACTGGTCCTTTTTGGCAGACCAGGGAAGGCAGCCAACCATTGCATGATCACCTGTCAGAATTAATTTGCAGCCTCTTTTACGGGTCAGTCGTCCGCAAGGTTTGTGCTCTTGGTTGGTTTTAGAAGCTCCCCTACCCCGCGCAGGTTGGTTGTAGCATTATTGGGAATTTCAAAGCATGTTTATAAACTTTTCCATGACCAAAGTTGATCTGTTTGCAGGTTTTCTTTTTAGCATTCATGGATTCCTCTTGTATTTAAAAATAATGCCCAAGGCTTAGTTTGACTCACCGGGCTTGAATCCAAGAATTGTTTTTAATTTAGGTCTGCAACACAAGGAAACAATAAGAAGGAAAGGGGCCCTTAGACACATGCAGAGTATCTTTCCTCCACCATCAATTAACACTCGTACATCTGTGGTTAAAGGAACACCTAGAAGTGTTGACTTTCAGCACATTGAGCACAATTTCAGCACATTGT
Organism: Elgaria multicarinata webbii; assembly: GCF_023053635.1. NCBI lineage: Eukaryota > Metazoa > Chordata > Lepidosauria > Squamata > Anguidae > Elgaria > Elgaria multicarinata. The sequence goes on from NC_086173.1 coordinate 34,529,434, forward strand.
TAGCTCAATCGTAGAGGGCATTCAGAAGGTCCCATGTTCAACCCCCCACAACATCAATTAAGATGATCAGGTCATGGGGCAGCACCAAGTTTGAAGAACTCCACCCAGTGCTGCACTGGTGAGTCTCCCCCAACGAGCTTACCAGGGGGTGGAGGATGGGCAGAGGTGCTACAAGCAGCAACAGGGATGGTGGGGGCAGTGGGGATTCTGGCATTGATAAGAAAAGTGTTGGGTGAAGTGGTGGCTACAGCTGTCGCCACCTTCTTCATTTCCCTAGAATGCCTCTGGGCTGTATACTGGGACCCAGAGGCATTCTGGGGAAAATAAGATGGCAGCAGCCCCTAAATAGTAAAAAAAGGAAGAAAAAGTTTTGACTTTCAAATCAAATGCACAGGTATAATATGGGGGATACCTGACTTGACAATAGAGTTATCATGGGCATCTTACTGGGTTAAAGCAGTCAGACAATGAAACCAACTGCCTATGGAGGTGGTGGACTCTCCATTGCTGGAGGTATTTAAGTAAAGTCTGTACTGCCATCTGTCAGGGATGCTTTAATCTGCATTCCTGGAGTGAGCAGGGAGTTGGATCTGAAGGGCCTGTTCCAACTCTATGGTTCTGTGATTCTTTTCATTTTTTTTAAAAAAGGGATGGAAGTGACAAACCTGGTTGGGCCTCAGCATTCGCCTCACTATGCCAGGTACTGATTCCAAGCCTGATCATGTAGCAGGTGATGGGACAAACCCTGAGGAGGAGCTACTGCTGGCCAGAGTAAAGGGTAGCACTATAGGGCTAGGAGGATTGATGGTATCCTAATTAAGCGCAGATAATATTCTTTAGCATTTGACGTGAATAGTTGTGTTCAAATTCAACGTTCCCAGAACTATTCCTTTAAAACAGAGGCCCTGTTCAGACAACATGCTAAACCATGGTGCTTAAGCACTTTGAGCTAAACATTATGGCATAGCATGTTGTGTGAACCGTTCCTAACCATGGTGGCTACATAACCACAGTTTAAACACGTTCACTAACCATTTGCTGCAAAAAGGTTAGCGGCCTAACCATGGCTTAGCGTGTCGTCTGAACAGGTCCAGAGAAATGCAGGGTATAGCAAATCAAAATCAAAAGTATGATTTTTAACTCCCTATTCCCACATTTGCCAAATATAACAGTTTGAGTGTATAAATAAGTAGAATTGAAGCAATATTTTGTAGTTGTTTTTTTAAACTGCTCTCCTACAATATAAGAAGAGCCCTGCTGGATCAGACCAAGGGTCCATCTAGACCAGCATTCTTTTCATACAGTGGCCAACCAGCTGCCCATGCGAAACCCACAAAGAGGACATGAGTGCAGTAACAACTTCCCACCCATGTTCCCCAGCAACTGATGTACATAGGCATACTGCATCTCATACTGGAGGTAGCATATAGCCATCAGGACTAGTAGCCCTTGAAACAATCTGTTCTGATGGAAGGCCAGAAACTCAACTTGGTAGTAACTAGTTGTTTAAAAGTATAATCCTCTTTGTGTCTACTTAGAACAGAAGTAAGTCTCATTGAGTGCAATCAGGCTTACTCCTACGTAAGTGTACATCTAGGTTTGTTGCTTAAATCTGACTACTGTCTGAACTTAAATACAGGGTTTGGGGTTTTGAAATACAGAATTCAAGTGTTGATTAAAAGAAGCTTTCATATATGGGCACAGACAAGTAAGGATACACAAATCTGTTTGCATAGAGATCTAAGCTGTGTGTGTGTGTGTCGGTCCGTGTCTGTGTTTTTAAAACTTGTGTTGTGGCTTGATTTTTAAATATATTTTTGTATTATTATTGTACTTGAAATCTCAGAAGTTATTATAGGACTTGGGAATGTGCAGTCCGTTATGATTCACTGTCATTATCCCCTAGTAGTACTGAAACTCATGTATTCTATAGTGTCGTATTAGGGGGTCTTTGGGATCTCATCTTGCGTGTTGCTGCTGTTGCTTCTGATTCTCTTGAAGTTTAATGTGTAGACAATGAAATTCCGTTGCATCTTAAAAATCCAATGCCTGTGATCAAAGCCCAGCAAAATCCCAATGGATGGCTTCCGCTGATTTCCGTGAGCTTTTGGAAGAGTTTTCCAAATGTCTTGGCAGAATTAAGCCAGTCATCTGCAAACTGTTGTTGAAGAATGAACATGTACGTGTTTAGTGCATTTGGGTTAGAGGCAGACTCTTGTTGAAACATGCATGATAGCAGTGACAGACGAAGTGCCAGGGCTTAGCCTTGGCATCTCTTCTACATGCTAGAGCTCCACCCTGGAATATGCAAAGTAAAAATAAAAGGAAAGTGTCCCAGATCAGGCACAGACATAGATACAACCAATCTTCCTTGAAAAGTTGCAGAATATTTTGAAGTGCATGCAGGTAACGTGGCTCCCAGAGAAAATTCTGTAAGCTAAACTCTTGGGCAAAATGGAAATACACTTAACAGTTTTTGAATATAAGCATGCCATCTCCTGTACTCCAGGGTTGGAAACATAAGGCCACTGAGCACTTTTTAACCCTGTTCAGATGACATGCTAAGCCACAGTGGTTAAGTATTTTGAGCAAAACATTATGGCTTAGCGTGTCAAATGAACCATGACTTAGCCTGTTGTGTGAACCATTCCTAACCATGGTGGCTACATAACCCTGGTTTAAACATGCTCCCTAACCATTTACTGCAAAAGGGTTAGCAGCCTAGCCATGGCTTAGTATGTTGTCTGAACAGGCCCTTTATGTAGTCTCTTGTTAGAATTTAGAGAATCTCTGCTTTCTTTTTTAACTGACTAGCTCTGAAGGGTGTAAGAAATGTGTTTGAAAACATGATAGCAAGATGCCCTAGAGGTTGAGAACAGTCAAGCTAAACAGAAAGAAATTCAATGTTAATACATTCTTCTTTTTTTCTGTCAAATCCCATGATTATTGAGGTCCAATTCACATGACTATCGAGGGCATGTCGGACTCCCTGCTTTTGGAAGGAATGCAACGACGTGCCAAATTTTGTTATAAACTAGTGGTGGAGCTCTCTTAATATCTATTCACGTTGATCAGTCTGCAATCCACACTGCCTTGGGGGTGCTTGTTCCATCATATCCATGGTAGTCACATGAATTGGCCCAGAATCTAGAAAATAGGGGTACCTTCAAAATATTCATCTACCTTCTGAAGTGGAACACTCAATGCTAACTGCATATGCAGACGGGGCCTAAGGTGCTAGGATGGTGGACTGCACCATTTCATACTGCAAATGGGGGTATTGTATTGCTGAACGCTCCCACATAAGACTCTCCTTACATGTGGTAAACCCACGTGCATGAAGTACATGAATCATGTACATGAAGAGGAGCAGGTCTATGCTATATTTTTCTCCTTGGTGCGAGTTTACTACATGAAAGGAGTTGTTTTGTTTTTAATGTTAGGGGAGCATTCAGAAATACAACCCCCTTTACCCTACTGAAGTGCTGAAGCCCTGAATTCCACCACTTCCTTCTGTGTATTGTGTAGAAGAAGTTTTTGAGCAGGGGGCCTCAAGTTGTTGGATATTTGGGGCTCAAGTCTCTCGAACAGGGGCATGAATATGCAATTGTTGCAAAGCCATAGACATTAGCATCCACTGTCGTCATTGAACATGATATGCAAATTATGTTAATTAGAGCTAATTACTCAAATTAAGTGGTAGCCTTTTGCTGAGGCTGGAATTCCAAGCTGGCCTACAGATCTGAACAATAATCCTCAAAGAATTGTTGCAGATTAGATTGCTGTAACGCATGTGACGCTGACTGGAAAACTGCCTTTGCTGTAAAATGCATCAGCTAGGTCATTAATGTGAGTTAGCTGTTTGAACCATGTTACGTCTATTTTAGTTGAGCTGCACGGGCTGTCGGTTTGTTTCCAGGCTCAATTAAAGGTGCCGGTGTTAACTTTTAAATAGTGTGACCATATGGAAAGGAGGACAGGGCTCCGCCATCTTTAACAGTTGTATAGAAAAGGGAATTTCAGCAGGTGTCATTTTTATGCATGCAGCACCTGGTGAAATTGCCTCCTCATCGCAACAGTTAGAGCTGCAGGAGCCCTGCCCTCATTTACTAGAGTGACCAGATGCAAAAGAGAAAGCTGCTGAGTGACTCAGCACTGCTTACTTCTGAGTAGGATTAAACTCAGTAATAATCACATTTTGGCCCAGCCCACTTTGCCTTTGCCTGCACCCACCACAAAATCTTTCACAGATCGAAATTTGGCTGAAAACATTTCCCCACGCCTTGTCTAGAGCCCTGACACTTTACTGTTTTTAGGAGGTACATTAAAAACATGGTTCTTCCAGACGGTTTTAATAGTCTTTGAGTAGTTGCAGGCCTTATGCTGAACTGCTGGTTTGAGAACTTTATAGATGTTTATTTTTGGATTTTAAAAATTCTTTTAAATATTGTTGAACTTGGTTTGTTTCCCTGCTTTGAGCTTCCTTTCAGAAAAATAGGCAGGATATAAGCTTTTTAAATAAAAGTAAATAAATAAATAAATACTCCTGTGTGTAGTAACTAAAACTTGTGCTAACAGTACAGAAACCAGGCATTCTTTCTTGAAACACCCGTACCAAAGTTTACGTAACACTTCTTAGTGTGACGCATAGCTGTGCTCACAGCAAACCAGTTAGCGATTTCTGTAGAGCTTCTTCAGGAGAAGGCACTTTACTCCAGTACTCTTCACACATGCTTCAGGCACATTTGCTCATGCAGGATAATGCACAGTAATATCTTGTGAACTTATCCCAGAATCCTCTTAGTGTGGAAGCAGACCGCTCTTTGGAGAGGTTGGCTGAGTTCAGACAACACGATAGTCAACGGTGGGGTATTAACCAACTCGACAGTTGTTTATCTAGGGGGTGCTCCCCACACAACATCATAATAATCAACCGTGGTATGGATTAGGATCAGCGTTGAGTTTAGAATATAAGAACATAAGAAGTGGCACGCTGGATCAGACTGAAGGTCCATCTAGTCCAGCACTCTGTTCACACAGTGGCCAACCGGCTGTTGACCAGGGACCAACAAAGCAGGAGCAAATGCTCTGCCACTGAGTTACGGCCCCTCTGCATTGGGAGGCAGCCCTCAAACAGGGGAGCCCTATCTGAGGTCTGCTGATCAGTAAGGGCAACTGAGGAGGGATCCTGTATCTAGTGTTGGGCATCCCCAGGAGGAGTGGGAGTGAGGAGCAGGCCTTATTCATCCAGTCCAGGCACATCTGTGTTTACACAGAGTCCCCTAGAATCCTGCATCCAATGCAAAACTTTCACATCAAGCAGTCTTCCCTAATCTGGTGCCCTCTAAGTGTGTTGGACTACAACCCCCAGCATGCTGGCTGGGTTTGATGGGGTTTGATGTCCAAAATATCTGAAGGGCACCGGGTTGGGGAAGGCACAACATGGCCACATGTTATACTGTGTGAACCGGTCCTGCCTCTCACCTCTACCACCTTCGGTGGTGGCCTCCTCTAAATTAAAAGCCCCTCACGCTCTTGCTCAGCTACCACTCCATCATGGCAGCTGAGAATACCGTGCACTGCCCATCCTGGGTATCTTTGCTGGATCTACACCCTCTGCGGTCTAAGTAGCCCCAATGTGGTATAGTTTACCCATCCCTTAATCCCGGCTGGATCCTTTCTGCCTCTCTCTGATATGCCTTCATCCATGACCCCAAGCCGGCGCTGCCCTTCTCCTAAGCCGTAATAACGCACAATGACTGTAAACAACCTCGGGTGCTGCTGTCACAAGCCTCCTTGTGTACAGATTGGATCGATAGCCCTGAACTCCTGCAAGCTCCCTGATCCTCGGCCTCTCCACGTGGCTCGCGCTGAAGCCCGGGCAGCTAATCTGTCAAGCAGGTCTTTTCCCGAGCCTTGCCGTTCCCGATTGGCTCTTGCGTTGGACAAACAACAGCGTCGACCGCGCTCGCGAATGCTTGGTGGCCTGAACTGCCGTGTGCCCAGGGCACGCAGCAGGACCCTCTGCAAAGCCTGCCTTTATCTGGAACAGCAAAACAGGCAGATCTCATTGCTGTGTCCTCGCCATGACCGGCCTTATGGTGAAAAATAAAGCAAAATGGGAAAGTCCAGCTGTAACGAGTGTAGTGTGATGGGGAGATGGAGTACAAAAAAAGAAAAAGAAAAAGATTCCCCCACTCCTCCCTTCCTTTCTCTCTGGTTTGCGAGAGACTGCAGTTTAGATCAAAAAGAGATGGAGAATGCATTTAGGGAAATTTAAAAATAGATCCTCCTGGGGCGAGGGGAAACCGCTGAATGCACAAGCTTAGGAAAGTTGCAGGCGAGAGTCTCCCGTCCCTTTCTGACTCAAGGGGCCTGAGGCTTAATATTCCCAATAAAATGGTTATTCATCATTTTACCCTCAAATGTTTGAGAAAAACGTGGAAATAGCAAGGAACACACTGTGTGCTTCTCCTCACAGGATTGGGTTTCACTTAAACCCGAGCATTGAATTGCCCCCGCAGCAATTTTATATCTGCTTACTCCAGTGTAAGATCTGACAAAGACTCTCCTTTTGGCACAATCCACGGGGCATTTTTTTCTGTGCAACCCCACTGAAATAAGTGGGAAATGTGCAATGGCAGCTCCCTCCTGTTTGTTGCCAAGGGGCTTGCACAGGCAAACATTATTATTTATTTAATATTAAATGTATATCCCGTTATTTTTCTCTTGCAAGGAAATTAAGGTGGCTTACATTAGGGTGGCCATATGAAAAGGAGGACAGGGCTTCTGTATTTTTAAGAGTTGTTTGGAAAAAGGAATTTCAGTAGGTGTCATTTGTATGCAATTCAGCACCTGAAATTCCCTCATCATCACAACAGTTAAAGCTGCAGGAACCCTGCCCTCTTTTGTATGTGATCACTCTAGTATAGCTCTACAAAAGAGGGCAGGGCTCCTGCAGTTTTAACTGTTGTGATGAAGAGGAAATTTCACCAGGAGCTGCATGCATAGAAATGACACCTGCTGAAACCCCCTTTTCTGTACAACTGTTAAATACAGGAGCCCTGTCCTCCTTTTCATATGGTCACCCTAATTTTACATGGCTTTTCCCCCTTCCCTGCCATTTCAACCTCACAACAACCCTGTGAGGTAAGCTAGGCTGAGAAGAGTGATGGGTACACAGTCAGCTGAATTGGACCAATGCGTCTTCCCAGATTTCAGGCAGCCTTCCCCAGTCTGGAGCCCTCCAGATGTGTTGGGCTACAACTCCCATGGCCAGCATGACCATGCTGGCTAGGGATGATGGGAATTGTAGTCTGACACATTCATAGGCTGCCAAGTTGAGGAAGGCTGCATTAGTCGTTGCGCCACAGTTTGGGGGTTACCGGTCGGCTCTGCCCTACATGATTCTTCCGTGCCCCCAGTGGTCGCTCAGGGTATAATAAGATCACGGAAAGTCGGTCTTTCCATGATCTTATTTTAATTGCTTCTTTTGGGGAAGAAGCGCAATCACAGCAGGGCACTTCACCATGATTGCAGATTGTAGGGTAAAAATCATGTGAGCCCATTGCATTGAACTCGCTGGGAATGCGGAGCATACCGCTGGTGTGATGAAGCTCATAGACAGCCCTCCAGATAGTCCCAAATCCCAGTCTTGTTGGAAATGAGGGGAAAAAACACATCTGAGATGGCAAAGCCCACTGGATCCAGTTTTGTAGGGGCAGCTCTGTGGATATAGGAAGCTGCCTTCTACCGGGTCAGCTGAGTCCATCTAGTTTTGGAGTCCATCTAGTTTTGTATGGTCTATACTGGCCCTGTTCAGATGACATGCTAAGCCACAGTGGGTAAGTGTTTTGAGCTAAACATTATGGTTTAGCGTGTCGTGTAAACTGCCCAGAGAGCTTCAGCTCTGGGGCGGTATATAAATGTAATTAAATAAATAAATAAATAAATAAATTCATAACCTTCATGGCTACATAACTACAGTTTAAACACACTCACTAGCCACTTGCTGCAAAAGGCTTAGCAGCCTAACCATGGTTTAGCGTGTTGTCTGAAGAGGCCCACAGATGCTGAGGATTGAACCTGGGACCCTGAGGGCAAAGCAGTGCATGTTCTCCACCAATGAGCTACGGTCATATTGAATTAATCCCAAACAACTTCCACCTCCAGTTTCTACACTCCACAGATCACTGTTGCAAGTGGAATCTCTCTTCACATGGAGGGTGCATACTCAAGATCACTTAATGTGAGCCCCTTATCCTTGAACCACACTGCTGCCCCCACAATTGGGGTGATTAAGAAGTAGTCAAAGATGGTGAGAAATCAGGAATATGGATCAAGAGCAGTTAGTTGTTTCAGATTAACAGAGTCCAAAGATGTGATCCTGTATATGTGATATTCGTTATATCCCATGATATAACATGTACTAATGCAGAACCAGCGCAGTCCTTTATATTCCAAATAAACACATCCTGGGTTGCATTGTGAGGTTCTGAAAAAGCCTCTGGGCTCACCAGAATCCCATTTCTGAGCCCATTGGACTGTTCACATCTTATTTTTTCTTGCCACTTGCAGGGCTTTTGTGCGTTCCTCCTCCCCCCCCCCCTTCTTCTTTGCTTGCCGGGTTTACTGTGGAAAAAGTGTGCTTCGGTTCTCTAGGACAATAGATGCTCCCTGGGAAGCAAAATGTTTTTGTTCTGAAAACTCTGTTTGAGAAGCTTTAATTGGATGCTGGACCACAACTTGAAAGCTGTTTGTTTGGTTGATGTAGGTTTTGCCTTCGCTTGTCTCCTCTTTCCTTTCATTTTTTAAATTAAGTATTTAGGGGTTTTATATTGACTTTTTTTTTTTTTTAATGTTGTTATGTGTCCGGTGCCTTCTGGATAGCACAGGCAAGGAAATCTATCTATCTAAATTCATATGTTTTGATCCATTCATGACACTCAGGTACAAATGCAGTCTTGAAATTTTATTCTATTTTAAAGCATGCACAAGGTGATGAGGACGAAGCTGGAAGTAAGTTTGAGAAGTCTGCTTATAGTACAGACATCCTAAACATGGGGCCCACGGTAGGATGAGTTGGCTGGCAACTTCCATAATCTCCAGCGGTATGGCCAACACTAAATGAGAATGATGGGCCTTATAGTCCACATCTGGGGAGCACTGGGTTGAGAAAGGCTGCAATAGTCCATTGTGTGGCAAGATGTGGGGATTTATAGTGCCCCCTCCATCACTGTAGTATAGACTCTTGGGGAAAGGGTGGGAGAAGAGACATGGACCAGAGTTAGACCATCTCCTTTACTATGGGCTCTTCCAGATGGGGCTTTTAACAAGCGTTTAATGAGTATCATCAGACGAGTGGGAAATCGCAGTTCTCTACCATCACTTCTCCGCCCCTGTTTCTGTCTCACATTACTTCCTCTTTCTTTCAGGAGAAGAAAGAGGAAGTTAACAAAGACCACATGGCTCATTAAGGAGCCGTTTTTATCGCGCCGCTTTTCCTGCACACTGCAGGAAATGGCGGCACATTCTGTTTCCTCAACAACAACAACAACAACAACAATAGAAGTCAGATTAAAATGGGTCTATTTTGTAACAGAAAAAAAGGCAAGAAGGAGTGGGAGGCGCACAGGAGGTGGACAGTATTGTTTAAAGGATGCGCAAAAAAATGTGAGTAGGCAGTAGCGAGTGTGCGATAAATGCTCATCTGATGAATCCCAATATGCTTGCCTTGCTTCTGGTTTTTTTCGGGCTCTCCGCGTGATGTCGTTAATGCCCTGCAGATTGGGACTGTGGCATTCTGGGAGAGGAAGGTTAAACTTGGGGGGGTTAAAAGGGAGAGGCCTCCCCCTTGCCCCCCAACCAGGCATGCATCCACTTCTTCCCCTCTCCTGCCCTAGACTCCAGGAAAGGTCCTTGAAAGGAAACAGATGCGCACCCATTCACTCTGCTTGCTATGGCCCATCAGCCGCCACTGTTGACTTGTTGATGTTCTCTGCCTGGGTGAAATTTTGCTTGGTATTCACAAACCTGCTGGAAGTGTTACACTTGGTCCTGTCGGCTTGGAGGGCGGGGGCAGAAGGGATGAATAATCCGCCCAAGCTCAATGGGACCTTAGATAACCCCATTAGGTCTGCAGGGCTCAGGACCTGGCCAGAGAGCAATCCGATAATTAGGGGAGCAGAACTTGGCAGGTGCCTCCAAATCAATGTGCTCCTTCGATTAGGGTGTGCTTGTCACTGGCAAATGTCAGAAACGAGCTGCCGAGATAAATCAGCCGTGACAAAATGTCCTCGTCTGGTGTGCAGCTGCATAAAGAGAAGTCCGTTTGCATCGTTTTTGGCAGAGAATCTCTCACTGACGATGTTGAGGGGCCATAGCAAACTTCTTACCCAATTAGCCTTTGGGAGCCCGGCTTGCATTCACACCCCTCCCCACCCCTCCCCTCTCTCTCTGGAACATGACTTGGGACAATAGGTCAGAGATTAAGCACTTTTTTGCAAAAAAGAAAAAGAGGAAAACACACACATGCACGCACACAGCCCTTCTCAGTGCCACTTAATTTAATAAACAAACAGCTGAGCACAGCTTTCAAGCCTTAGCCAGAAAATAAAAAAAATCCATTGCTTTGTATGGCATTGATGGAACCTCGTGGCTGACAAGCCACTTAGAGGTTTCCTATGGCCTTCAGAACCTGCAAGCGACAATGGCAGCATTTCAGATATCCTCATAATTTGATAAATGCAGCGTAGATGGAAGCACCGAGATAAACTCAAGCAGGCAATGCAAAGGCCTGCAAATAATCACAATTTTCAGAGGAAGAAATATTTGAATCTGTTTTTTGGCAGAGGGTGAGGTATGGTCAGTACTGGTTCCAGGTTTTGGAGGGCCACTAGGCAAGACACCCTCAATGGCCCCCCTCCCTCAGGGAGTCTATCTTCTCACTGCCATTGTCACCAGCTGCTGTTACTTCTCATCTTCTTTCTCATCATCACTACCACCTGCTTGCTTGACAGGCACAGAGCCCCAGGGAGCAAGTAGGCCATGGCATCTAGAGCTCCACCTTCTCACCACCACTGTTGTCTGGGTCAGAGCAAGAGGCAGGTGAACAATGCAAAGGTAACGAGGGGGAGCAAGTCCAGTGAGGCCATCAATGGGCCTCATGATGTGTGGACCCTTGACAGATGCTTGGTCATGCCAACCCTTGACATGGCCAAAGTTTTAGAATGACATGGAAGTTCATGAATGAGCTACAGAGAAAAATCCGTGGTGACAAAATGCCCTTGTCTAATGGACAGCTGCATAAAGAGAGGTCTGTGGAACATGACTGGGGGCCACAGGTCAGAGATTAAGCACATTGTTGCGAAGAAGAAGAAGAAGAAGAAGAAGAAGAAGAAGAAGAAGAAGAAGAAGAAGAAGAAGAAGAAGAAGAAGAAGAAGAAGACGAAGAAGAAGAAGAAGATCAGTCTGCAAATGAAGGTCTTTGTAGCAACCACGGATGTTGAGTGAAATTTCTGAAGTGTCTTTCCAGACATTTAAAAATTGATTTGCATTCTCTTAGCATTGTAGGGTCATCTTTCCACCTACCCATAGGTTGGGATTGGAACTGGTGGTGAGGCTGATAGGCTTGCCATGGAAAGAAAGAAAGAAAGCTCAGACATGTCTTCCGGAACGAACGAATGAATGAATGATGATGATGATGATTCAGAAAAGCATTGGTAAGCTACTTAATAGTATGATTTAGGGCAGGAGTGGGCAACTTTTGAGCCTCCAGAGCTTTTGGCCTACAACTCCCATCAGCTCTAGTCAGCATAGCCAGTGTGAGGGATGATGGGAGTTCTAGGCTAAAAAATCTAGAAGGCAACAAGTTCTTCCTCCCCCTTCCCCCGCTTTAGGGGTTGGAAAAACATGTTCTTAGTAGCAGATAATGACTCCAGACAAGCTGGTCACAACTAGACAGTGCACCCTGATGAGTAATTTCAGCATCCAGTTTTCTACAAGGGTGTGGCAAGCATGCATTTCTGCAAAGCAAGCATTTGTTCCTGGTTTAAGGCAATCCATTTTATTATAAAATAATATTTGGCTTAAGGCAAGCTAATTTTGGTTTTGGTGGAGGGTTCAAAATACGGATGTTGGAGAAAGATATGCCTAGGCACATTAATTTCTAAATGGGAGGTTGGCAAAAATAAATGAATAATAATAATAAAGGAGGAAAAAAGGGGTTTGGGAACGCCTTCTCTTGATGGTGCCTCCTGGAAACAGTTATGCTGTCTGTCAGCTCTCCAGAATTTAAATGTGGGTCTTTATTATCTTGAGTCTTTCATCGTATCAAAGTGGTCCCCGTATCACAAGTGGAGAAATGTGACTTTGGGCAGTTTTCATATTTATCAACTTTCCCTCGTTTGTTTTTCTCAATTTTTAATAATCCATTTTGGGAATAGAAAGCGAATAGAAAGAGAATATAGATGATGATGATGATGATGATGATTATTATTATTATTATTATTATTATTAATTTTGGAAGTGAGATATAAGCTCCTAAGATACTTGGCATGTGGGGAAAAATGAGGCCGCCGTACTGAGGGAGGGGGGGGGGAAGGTTTGTTTTCCTTCCAGCTTTATAGAAATTGTGCAATTTAAGAATCGGATTAACCTGGTATGACTTTGTTTTTCCGCCAGAGTAGATAGGTTGAGTTTTTTGGCACTGGGCACTGTACAGTACACAGTGTGCTGTAAATATGGGTGTGTCACCCTCGAGCTT